>NC_137339.1:56980872-57498372 GCF_965287045.1 Carcharhinus amblyrhynchos | reverse complement strand
CTCACGCACACCATTCACACACACTGATACACACACACAGTGACACACAGCCACACACACACACACACACACACACACATACACAGATACTCACACACACACATTCACAAATACTCACTCACTCATACACAAACTGATAATCACATACACACACACTGATACTCACACAATCTCACACACATACACACACACATGCACACATACACACTCACACACATTCAGACACACACACATTCACAAACACTCACTCACTCATACACAACTGATACTCACATACACACACACTGACACTCACACACATACACTCACATACTTACATACATACGCACACTGATACTCACATACACACACACTGATACTCACACACATACACTCACATACATACACACACTGATACACACACATACACACACTCACATGCATATACACACTGATACACATACTCACACACACGCACACACACACCCACACACACACACACCCACACGTACACACACACATACACACAGTGTTTCAAAGGGGTAACAAAGAAGGTAGATGAGGGCAGTGCAGTTGATGTTGTCTACATGGACTTTAGCAAAGCCTTTGACAAGGTAATGCATGGTAGATTGTTGCATAAAGTTAAATCTCACGGGATCCAGGGTGAGATATCTATATGGACACAAAATTGGCTTGATGGCAGAAGCCAGAGGGTGGTTGTAGAGGATTGTTTTTCAAACTGGAAGTCTGTGACCAATGGTGTGCCTCAGGGATCAGTGCTGAGTCCATTGTTATTTGTCATTTATATTAATGATTTGGATGCGAATGTGAGAGGTACAGTTAGTAAATTTGCAAGATTGGTGGCATAGTGGACAGTAAAAAAAATTATCTAGGATTGCAACAGGATAGAGTCTTAGAGTCATAGAGGTTTACAACATGGAAATTGGCCCTTTGGTCCAAATTTTCCATGTCACCCAATTTTTTTTTAAATCTCTAAGCTAATCCCAATTGCCCTCATTTGGCCCATGTCCCTCTATACACATCTTACTCATGTGACTATCTAAATGCTTTTTAAAAGAAAAAATTGTACCTGCCTCTACTACTACCTCTGGCAGCTTGTTCCAAACACTCACCACCCTGTGTATGAAAAAAATGCCCCTCTGGACACTTTTGTATCTCTCCCCTCTCACTTTAAGTCTATGCCCTCTAGTTTTAGATTCCCTTACCTTTAGGAAAAGATAATGACTATCCGCTTCTCAGCCTCCTATGCTCCAGAGAAAAAAGTTCCAGTGTATCCAACCTCTCTTTATAACTCAATCCATCAAGTCCTGGTAGCATCCTAGTAAATCTTTACTGCACTCTTTCTAGTTTAATAATATCCTTTCTATAATAGGGTGACCAGAATTGCACACAGTATTCCAAATGTGGCCTTACCTATGTCTTGTACAACTTCAACCAGACATTCCAACTCCTGTATTCAATGTTCTGACCAATGAAACCAAACATGCCGAGTGCCTTCTTCACCACTCTGTCCACCCGTGACTCTACGTTCAAGGAGCTATGAACCTGTACCCCTAGATCTCTTTGTTCTGTAACTCTCCCCAGTGCCCTACCATTAACTGAGTAAGTCCTGCCCTGATTCAATCTACCAAAATGCATCATCTCGCATTTGTCTAATCAATTGGATCCTGATCAATTGGGCCAGTGAGCTGACGAATGGCAAATGGGGTTTAATTTAGATAAATGTGGCAGGACTCAGTCAATGGGAGACCATTGGGGAGAGTTATAGAACAAAGAGATCTAGGGTACAGATTTTAGTTCCTTGGAAATGGAGTTACAGGTGGACGGAGTTGAAGAAGGCATTCAGCATACTTGGTTTCATTGGTAAGAACATTGAATACAGAAGTTGGGACATCTTTCTCTCTCTCTCCCAGTCACTCACAGCCTCTGTCTTAGTCTCTCTCTCTTAGTCACCCTTGCAGTCTCTCTCTCTCTCCCTCAGTCGCTCTCACAGTCTCTCTATCTCGCTGTCTCTCTCAGTCACTCACAGTCTCTGTCTCAGTCTCAGTCTCTCAATCACCCTCGCTGTATCTCTCTCTCTCTCTGTCACTCTCACGGTCTCTCTCTCTCTCTCTCTCTCATTGGGCTTGATAGCTGAGGTGGCTGCCATGGCCTAGTCAGTGGCACCCCTTGGGGAGGCAAAGTAAGAACTGAAATGCATTTTTATAGCACCTTGTACATTCTCAGGCCAATGTCAAAAGGCTTCAATGAAGTAATTGTTGTGATGTAGGACATGGCAGCAGCTTTGTGCACAGGAAGATCTCAGAAGAATAAAAAGATAAAGGCCAAGTAGTCAGTTTCTTATGTTAATTGCGTGATAGATACTGGGGAGACCATTGGGGAAAACTCACCTGCAAGACTTTGAAATAATCCACCTGAGATAGCAGAGAAAGAGAAATTAAACAATCTCTGGCACAACAAGGCGCTTACAGTGAATGATAGGACCCAGTGTGGCCAGTTAATCCTGATGGGCTGTGTGTATAGCTGGGAGCTCAGGGCTCTTGTACTAGTGAGCCCCAATCTGAGCAGTGCCTCATGTATTAAGCAAAAGTGAGGGGGGCGAGGTATAACTCGGATGTTAGAGGGAGGTTTTTCACACAGAGGGTGGTGGGGGCCTGGAATGCACTGCCAAGTAGGGTGGTGGAGGCAGGCACGCTGGGGTTGTTTAAGGCTTAATTAGACAGGCACATGAGCGGACTAGAGATGGAGGGATACAGGAGACTTTTCCAAATGAAGATCAAGAGCCTTGGGATGTCCCTGGGAATCAATTGATTCCTATGGACTTTCCAACATATTTCATGGCTCACTTGCTTTATTTCTGTGCTTCTGGGGATTCTGTAAATGTCTGTCTAAGTTTTGCATGTTTATTGATGTCTTTACTTTTACTTCACAGGTGATTCGGTCCGCCTTGTTGTCCAACAAGGGGCATACACGCGGTGGGTCGTGCGAGGGCTGCTCTTGGATGTTTCGAGAGTAGCCTAGTGCTTCACGTCGTTAGTGTATGCTTAAACTGGACCATCTGACGGGCAACATGACAGCTCAATGACTATCACTGTTTGCTGTGCAGATACATGGATTTAGGCCGGTGTCTGTGGGAGTTTGCACATTCTCCCTGTGATTGCGTGGGTTTTCTCCGGGTGCTCCGGTTTCCTCCCACACCCCAAAAAATGTGCTCTTAGGCTGATTGGTGGAACAAATTATCCCTAAATTAGTCTTCCCTCAATCTTCCCCAATGGGTGTAGACAAAGGTCATAGGTAGAGGAGGGCACTCATAAAGTTAAAATGGCGGTGTGGGCTCGTTGGGCCGAAGGGCCTGTTTCCCGTGCTGTGTTGTTCTTTGATCTTTGTTCAAAGCCCCGAGGCTGAGCCACCGTGACTAGAACTCTTTAACACGAATTGAGTTTTATGCTCCCTTTCCACAGAGGGACAGCTGACAGCAGAGCCTGTGACAGACCTGAACCACCTGACAGTTTCTGAAATATATCGATCTGAATTCCCTGAATTAAGATTCTACATTCCCTAAATTACAACATTGGCCCCATTTCTAAAATACTTGCTCGGCTGCAACGAGTTGTGGAATCTCCTCAGGATGGAACAGGCGCTAGAGAGAAGCAAGTAGAAGCATAGAAAATAGGAGAGCCAGGGATCACAGTCTGAGGATACAGGGTAGGGGAATACAGGCAGGAGGCCATTCAGCTCTTGGGGCTTGCTCTGCTATTCATTATGATCATGGCTGACCATCCAACTCAGAACCCTGATCCCATCTTCCCTCCCATATCCTTTGATTCCCTTTGCCTCAAGTGCTATATCTAACTTCTTGAAAACAAACAGAACGTTCCCATCCTGCCAGCCACGGGAATTGTCACGGGAGGGACAGGACCCATGCAAAAGGCTGTTGACATTGAGCAGGATTTTCCAGTCTGGAGGTGAGCGTGGCTGGAAAATCCCACCCACAATGTTTTGGCCTCAACTACTTTCTGTGGTAGCAAATTCCATAGGCTGCCCATTCTCTGGGGAAAATATTGCACCTCATCGCTGCCCTAAAGAATCTACCCTGTATCCTCAGACTGTGACCCCTTGTTCTGGACACCCTCAGCAGCGATTCCTGTATCTAACCTGTCTAGCCCTGTTAGAATTTTCCAAGTTTCTATGAAATCCCTCCTCATTCCTCTGAATCTCAGTGAATACAATCCTAACCAACTCAATTTCTCTGGTATGTCTATCCTGTCAAACCAGGAATCAGTGTAGTAAACTGTCTCTGTTCTCCTCCATCGCAAAAAACATCCTTCTTCAGATAAGGAGACCAAAACTACGTACAATATTCCAGGTCTGGCCTTACCAATGCCCTGTATAGCTGCAGCAAGGCATCCCTGCTCCTTCAGTCGAAACATCTTGGTTTGAAGGTCAACATACAATTTGCCTTCTTTGCTGTCTGCTGCACTTGTATGCTTATCTTCAGAGACTGGTTTACTGGGACATCCAGGTCTCTTTGCACATTTGCTACCAAAGTGGATAACCTCACATTTATCCAAATAATACTGCATCTGCCAGTCGTTTGTTCACTCATTCAATTTGTCCAAACCACACTGAAGCATCTTTGCATCCTCCTCACAGCTCATCCTCCCACCCAGCTTTGTGTCATCTGCAAATAATATTTGGAGATATTACAGTTAGTTCCCTCATCTAAATCATTAATATATATTGTGAATAGCTGGGGTCCCAGCATTGATCCCTGTGGTCATCACTGCCTGCCATTTGGAAAAAGATCCATTTATTCCTACTCTTTGTTTCCTGTCTGCCAACCACTTTTTCTATCTCATAACATTACCCCTAATCTTTAATTTTACACACTAATCTCTTATGCGGACTTTCTTGAAAGCCATTTGAAAGTCCAACTAAACCACATCCACTGGCTCCCCCTCATTAACCCTATTAGTTACATCCTCAAAGAATTCCAGTAGATTTGTCAAACATGATTTCCCTTTTGTAAATTCATACTGACTGTCCAATCCTGTCACTGTTGTCCAAATGTTTTGCCATAAAATCTTTGATGATGGGTTCTAGAATTTTCTGTTGTTTTTCTAGGCCATGTGTATGCTTCTTCCTTGAATCTGACACTAACTCTATTTTCCCTAGCAAGCTATGGTCCGTCACCTTTCCAATCTTTCCAATTTGCACCAGTCAGGAATAAACAATTGTTGTAGTTCACCCATGTGCCCCTTGAATGTTTGCAATTGCCTATCCTTCAGCATCCCTTTAAATAACGTTTCCCAGTCTATCATAGCCATCTGTGTCATTGTAGATTTCTTTATTTAGATTCAGGACCTTAGTAATGGACTACATCACTCTCCGTCTTGATGAATATTATGGTTGTTCATCCCCAGGGGGCCTCGCACAACTAGATTGCCAATTATTCCTTTCTCATTACACAAACACAGTCTAGAATTATCTGCTCTCTAGTTGGTTCCTCAATGTACAGGTCCAGAAAACAATCCCATATACACTCCAGGAGTTCCTCCTCTACGGTATTGTGACAAATTTGATTTGCCCAATCAATATGTAGATTAAAATCATGCATAATTACAGATGTTCCCTTATCATATGTATCTTCAGTTTCCTATTTAATGTCATTCCCAACATCACCACCCCAGTTTGAGGGTCTATATACAGCCCCCACCAATGTTTTTTGTCCCTTGGTGTTTCTTGCCTCTACCCATACGGATTCCACAACGTCAGAGCTAATAACCTTCCTCAGAATGGTGTTAATTTACTCTTTAACCAGCAGTGCAACTCCACTGCTTTTTCTTTTTTGTCTGTCCTTCCTAAATACTGAAAACCCCTGGATCAGTTCCCATTCCTGGTCATCCTGCAGCCATATCTCCATAATCCCGATCAAATCATACCTATTTACATCTATTTGCATGATTAACGCATCCACTTCATTGTCAATGTTCCACACATTAAGGCACAAAGCCTTTAGACTCGTCTTTTTAACTTTACTGTTTCCCTTCCCACTATTGAGCACTGAGTCCCTATTTGAGACTGGCCTTTGACTTCATTATTCTTATTCCCTTTTCTGCCTTTGGTTTTTGTCTTTGATTCTCCCTTCTATGATTCTTTACATGGGTATCCATCCCTCTGCCGTTTCAGTTTAAACACTCTTTCTTCCCTTTCTATCTACCCTTTATGAAAAGAGCAGCCATCAGGAGAATTTGAACCAGTCCACAAAATTCTTCAATCCACTTAGAAAGGAATAGGAGGAGGTTATTTAGCCACTTGAGCCAGTTATCGTAATCAATGTACCTAGAATCATAGAATCACAGAATCCCTACAGTGCCGAAAGAGGCCATGCATCCCAATGAGCCTGCACCGACAACAACCCCACCCAGGCCCATAACTCCACATACTTACCCCACTAACTTCCTTTGGTAGAAAGTCAAGTACTAGGCAATGTAGGTTTAAGGTGCATGGGGGAAAAGGTTAGAGGAGATGTGCAAGGCAAGTTTTTTACACAGAGGATGGTAAATGTCTAGAACAATCTGTCCAGGGAGATGGTGGGAACAGATATGATAGCGGTATTTAACGGGCAACTGGAAGAATACATGAATAGGATGGGGATGAAAGGATACGGCCTCCAAAAGTACATGCAGTTTTAACATCATGATCAGCCTTGGAAGGCTGAAGAACCTGTTCCTGTGCTGTACTGTTTTTTGTTCTTTGTAATTCCTCTAATTTACACATTCCAGGACTCTAAGGGGCAATTTAGCATGGCCAGTGCGCCTAATCCACAAATCTTTGGACTGTGGGAGGAAACTGGAGCACCAGGAAGAAACCCACACAGACATGGGGAGAACATGCAGGGTCCGCGCAGACAGTGACCCAAGCCAGGAATCGAACCCGGGTCTCTGGTGCTGAGGTTATGCATATTGGTTGGACAGAAGTATGAATCTGACTCGGAAATTTTCACTTGACTTCCAAGTTTTTTTGGGCAGGGAGGAAGTTGCAGATTTTAACAACCCCTTTCTGTGAAGGGGTCCTCGTTGATATTACTCCTGAACCGCCAAGCTCTCATGCGAAGGTTAAAGATTTTTTTTGTTGTTCTTCCTCTCTGAGTAGCTCAAGGCTGAAATAAACTTTGGGAAAATATCAAAGTGCTAATTAATTTTGAATCCTGGCCCCCTCCTCCTCCTCCACTGAGCACTGTGCTTTTCTTTTTGTCAACACCTGGCTCCCCCTGGCCTCTCTCTGTGAGAGGGAAGATTGACAAGTGCTATAAAAGGCCATAGCCCCTGGGTCAGCTTGTTCGCAATATCTGTCATCACTTCTCTTCTGCCGACTGGTTGTTGAGTTCTGATTTAATGTATGTCTCATGGGCCACAGATAAGTATATAATTTGTTTTTAACCAAGAGGACTGACACATTGGTTTATAAGCTCCCGTTTCTGGTGTCAGATACTTTGTTTTGAACGTCTGAGCTGGGGGGGTTGTTGCTGTGGAGGGTTGTGATGGGGAGGGTGGGGAGGTGGGTGATGGGTGTTGGGGGGGTTGGGGTACAGGTGGTGTTGGGGATGGGGGTTTTAGTGGGATGGAGTTGGGTGAAGGGCCCTGGAGTTGTTTGCTTAGTCTGTGAGGTGTTGGGATAGTGTAAGTGGCAAGGCTGAGCTTAAACACAGGAGCGTAATCACACCGAGGGCCATATAGCTGTGACAGCTCGGAGAGGCATCTCAGAATGAGAGCAGCCAGAGTGCTTTGTTACAGAGTCATGTTCAATAGAGAGAGACAGCATTACAATCTGTCTCAAACTCAGTATGGGAAGGACAGGGAGCTGATTTACCTGACCAATGGGAGAAAGTCAAACTATCTGAATGAGAGGGATTCGCTTAATGGGACTCTGAAAGGGAAAATATTTAAAAGGGAGAATGATTAAAGGGGACGATATTTAAAGAGGACAATATTTAAAGGAGAAAATAATTAAAGGGGACGATATTTAAAGGGGACGATATTTAAAGGAGAAAATATTTAAAGGGGAGGATATTTAAAGGGGACAATATTTAAAGGAGAAAATATTTAAAGGGGAGGAGATTTAAAAACAAAGATCCTTAAATGGAAGTATGTTCCATCAAAGTCCCGGAGTATGGTGCTATTGGTAAGACACATGTCTATCAGCCCACACAAACTTGGGTCGCAACAAATCTGGTCACGTGGCTACTTATCTCTGATACAGATACTCATCTCATTCACATATTGTCTCACCGAGAGGGCCTGGAGATGGTATTTTATACTTGATGGCAAAGCAAAAACCAGCCTAACCCGTAGGGACTGCGTTTGGTCCCTGTAGGATGATTGGGTTCCCGAACACTGACAACAAGAACATGTAACAAACAATATTCACAGGCTGAGCAATCACTCCATGCTTGTATCCTGGCTGAATCCCGACGAAAATTCCCATACTCCTGTCACATGACCTTTTTTGGAGGCAAATCACCATGGTGACCACTCAGTCTATACTTTTCCTGGTTAGGTTGGAACAACCGGAGGTGTTGAGATGTAACAGTAACTTCGTATGAACCCTTATATAACATACAGATTGAACAGGCCATTTGAATATGGGGAGACAGGTGTTAGGCTTTGCAGGTGATACATAGCCCTTTGCGTCTCTCTGCTGTGTAAAGAAGAGATTCAAAAGCCAGTTGCAGATGAGGTGATGAGATAGACCTGGAGTCACGTGTTTGGTTTGATCATACGGCCTGGCATTTGGCTGTGCCGGTTGGCTGGGCTGTGGTTTCTCTCAGGTTGGTGTCCTTGGTGTGGACACCCTGGGGCTTTCTGTCTGCATGCTTTCAGGGTGCAGGTCTCACTGTGGAAGCTTCTGGAGTAATGCGCATGTCCATGGATGTCGGGGGATCTGTGTTGTAGGCCAGGTGACTGGAGTGCTGGAGCAGTTTAGTTGAAGGATCAGTCACCAGGGGGCATAGATTCAAGGTGAGGGGCAGGAGGTTTAGGGGGAACATGAGGAAAAACATTCTTACCCAGAGGGTGGTGACGGTCTGGAATGAGCTGCCTGGGAGGGTGATAAGTTGGGATGCCTCACATCCTTTAAGAAGTACCTGGATGAACACTTGAAACAACATTCAAGGCTGTGGGCAAGTGCTGGTAAATGGAATTAGGTGGGAGTTCAGGTGTTTCTCATGTGTGAGTATGGACTCGATGGGTGAAGGGCCTCTTTTGCACTTTATTCTATGATTCTGTGAGTGCGGAGGCATCTGTTGGTGCTGGTTTCCATACCTATCGGAGGTTGCGTACATAGTGGGCATTGTCTGTTTGGTTGTGGGGCATTACTGTGTATCACCATCAACTGGTCATGGCCACATAGAGTCTGAATTTGATCTGGTGTTAGAGGGCTGACTCTGTGGGCACCTCAATCACATTGTTTTTCAACCTGCATTGGCAGGAGGATATCATTCACATTGGCTTTAATTTGGGCTGAAGCAGAGATTTAACAATGGGAACCGCGCTCCTGGGGCACCTGGAAAAGAGTCACTGTACGGATGGGGTTAGGCCCTGTCATTGTAGATTTCACAGGCTGAGGAGTGCAATCTCGCGCACGTTTCTCTAGAACAGTGGTCTCCAAACTCCAATCTGGATGTGGCCCGCTGTGGGCTGGATGTGGCCCGTGGGCTGTAGTTTGGAGACCCCTGCTCTAGAAGGTGTCTGGCTGAGCGAAAGGCCCGCTCCACCAGACTATTCGACCGTGAACATAGGAGGCTGCTCAAAGTCAAAGTCCCAGATATGTGCAAAGTTACTAAACCCACTGGAGATGAATTGGCGAGTGTTGTCTGCGATGCTGCGTGTGTCTCTGGAGCTGTGAGGGTGAGCGTGGCACCGTCAGGTTTGGCAGATGGTCGAGTTCAAACACCCCAAATATGAATGAACTCAGATTAAATGTTGTTTACCTTTCCATTGGAAGATGTCGGTTGCTGTGAGAGACTGCGGGAGGACCCCCTGTAAATACAGCAGACCCCACCCACCCACGCACCCTCGACTGGGGTGAGTCGAGAGAGAGGCAACTCGATGTGGATGTGAACACTGGTTTAACTGTAACTCTTGACATTCAGTGCCCCCTTCTGCTCGAGATGTGAAGATGCCAGTATTGGACTGGGGTAAGCACAGTAAGAAGTCTCACAACACCGGGTTAAAGTCCAACAGGTTTATTTGGAATCACAAGCTTTCAGAACACTGCCCCTTCACCAGGTGAGTCAGGTGAGTACCCCATAGCTCAGGAATAGCCCTCCTGTCGTAAGCTATCTTATGTACTTTATCACAAGGAGGCTGACATTTCCACTGCAATGAAGTTACTGTGAAAATTCCCTAGTTGCCACACGACAGCACCTGCTTGGGTTCACTGGGGGAGAATTTAGCTTGGCCAATGCATCTAACCCACACATCTTTCAGACTGTAGGAGGAAACTGGAGCACCCAGAGGAAACCCACACAGACACAAGGAGAATATGCAAACGCCACACAGTCACCCAAGCCGGGAATCAAAGCTGGCTCCCTGGTGCGGTGAAGCAGCAGTGCTAACCACTGTGCCACCATGTTGCCCAAGGTAAGATGTCGGAGATTAGGGACAGGAGAGATACCAGGGGCAGACAGGTGGACACTCATCCTGCAGCTCGGAGGAGATCTTTCATCTTCTTGCGGCATTGAAATGCGATGGGGCTGGTGATGCTGCTGGAGCTGACCAGATCTGCCACCACATCCCAGGCATCAACCAGCAGATTGGCAGATTGTCTCCTGGGAAAGAGGATGGTCCCCCTCTCCTCCACTGATGCCAGCGTCCAGGGACAGCTCCTCTGGCAGCCATGGTGTTAGCTAACAGGAGGTTAGGAGCACTGAGGCTTGAGCGCTGGTCCTTGACTCCAGCACTGTGGAGTTGGGAAATCTGTGAGATTCCCATGGGGTGAGTGAGCTGGCCTATCAGCATAGTCTGAACGAGGCCTGCTCAGCGCAGCTAACACCAACTGGAATGCTCCGCTTTTCCCACCGATTCATAGAATCCCTAAGGTACAGTAGGAGGCCATTTGGCCCATTGACTCTGCACCGACCCATCCAGGCCTTATCCTTATAACCCATGCACTTATCCTAGCTAATCCTCCTGACACTAGGGGCAACTTATCATGCTCAATCCACCTAACCAGCACATCTTTGGAGTGTGAGAGGATTCAGTAAGGTAGATGAAGACAACCTATTACTTTTAATGGGCCAGATTAGAATGACGTCAAAATTAGACGCCGGCCATGAAACTGAAATCAGGGATGTCTTCTTCACACCATGGGAATGTAGGGGCGGAATTTTCCTGTCCCGCCCACCACGAGAATCGTAGCAGGAACTCGGACCATATAAAGACCTCAGATAGGATTTTCCAGTCTGGGGTGAGCGCGGCCAAGAAAATCCCTCACTCGAACTCTCTCCCTTCTAAAAGTGGAATAAGAATGAGATTGCTAGATTTAGGGGTTAGCGCAAAAGGTAGTGTTCAGAGGTGGATAAGTCGCTGATCAGCCATGACCTAACTGGTGTGGCAGAACAGACGCTGAGGGGCTGAATGGCCTTCTCCTATTCCTATGTATCCTTTGGAACAGTCGATGATTTAAGCTATTAAGAACTTAAACTGGATTGCTATGTAAATCAAACTAAGCTACGTTAAGAGGGTTCATGTCAACCTAGTTCTAGACATGTTCACAACTTATCCTTAAAATTAAATTAGCTGAATATTGCAGCCTGGACATTGATGGCAGCTGATAAAATTTGACAGCATTTTCCTTTGAAACTCATCTCTGGGTTTGTCTGATTAATAACCATTCACTATATTATGTGATTGAGTTAACAGCGTAAAGTCTGCCTCCTGCTGTTGTCACTCTCTGAGAGCTAAACTCAGCCGCCAGTGCTGGGGTGACCAAACCCCAGGCTGACTTCAAGGCCTCTGCTGGTTGCCAGGTAACTGCAGCCTGCGGCCTTCTGTTGGCGACAGCCGAGATTGAAAAGCAGCCGGATTTCAATGTAGAAAGCTGGCTAGGGTAAAGAAGTGCTTAACATAAAAACTCAGATGCACCACAACATCTCCCAAATTGAGCTCGTGATGTTTTAATAAAGAACAATTCTAGTAAAGGAGTGTTTGAGGACTCTGGGTCTGCTCTTGATGGAGTTTAGAAGGATGGGGGAGGATAAGGGTAGGGGGGAAATCTCATTGAAACCAACAAAATCCTGAAAGGCCTGGATTGGGTGGATGTGGGAAAGGTGTTTCCATTAGTAGGAAAGATTAATACCTGAGGCTACAGCCTCAGAGGGAAGGGTCCTTAGAACTGAGGTGAGGAGGAATTTCTTCAGCCAGAGGGTGGTGAATCTGTAGAATTCATTGCCACAGAAGGCTGTGGAGGTAAGCCACCGAGTGTATTTAAGAGAGAGAGAGATAGGTTCTTGATTGGTAAGGGGATCAAAGGTCATGGGGAATAGGTGGGAGAATGGGATGGAGAAACATATTAGCCATGATGGAATGGTGGAGCAGACTCGATGGGCTGAAGGCCTAATTCTGCTCCTATAGCTCATGGTCTGAAGTTCTATACTGCAACAATAGAGTGGGTGGCATTTTATCTGTGGCGTGTGTACACAGTGATGGAACCGGGAACCAGAAGGAGGCGGCTTCTCCATAACCACCCCCACGTGATTCTAATTAAAATTTACAATGTTGGCGATGTGTTTGGGAGACACATTCGATCACTCGGGCTGGAGGGGGGGGTTGGAACAGGAGTGAAGCCACCATGCAGGGGCTGCGGGCAGGCGTGAGGCAACCTCCCTGACAAACAAGGATTGTTTGTCACTCCCATTTTCCTTCCACCGCACCTCACCTAGACCCGAGGCCCTTCCCACCACATTCGTCCAGGCCCCCAGCCCAACCGTCTGATCCCTCTTCCACTCCACAATGTATCCGACCCCACTCCAAACCGCAACCCTCACCTCCCCGCACTACCCACTACCAGCTCACCCCTCACTCACCCCTTTCTAAAACCTCTTTCATGGGGTCTGGATGCCTGCATCTTTTAATGATCTGGGAGAATGTTAAATAAGAGGCAGGCTAGAATTGTAATCACTAAACTATTAGAATGGTTTGTTGCCGAAGAGTATAAACAATACAAGAGGAATATAAGCAACAAGTCTCAGGCCCTTCTGCCCTTTGCGGACCCCAGTAAAGATGGCTGGTCTGGAGCTGGGAAGGTCCTGGTACTGCTCACAATCCCAGGCCCTGGTGAAGTCTACTGTAACCAGGTCAATGCTCCCCCTTTTACAGTGTGCCACAAACAACTGTACATGAGGCTTGGCATAAACACACTCTTGGATACCATATACAAAGATCGCAGTAGATGGTCAGCTTGTTATAATCGTGATATTATTCACATGGTGCCAAATTCATTCAAAACATAGCTGCCTCCTGTAAGTTCCCAAAGCATGGCTATTGCTGAGTTGAATGGCAAATATGGTAACTCTTTACCTTCTATATAACATCGCTGGCTAGACCAGTATTTATTGCCCATCCCTATTACCCTTGAGAAGGCAGTGGTGAGCAGCTCTCTTGAACCACTGCTGTCCAACAACACTCAAGAAGCTCAACACCGTCCAGGACAAAGCAGCCCACTTGAGTGGTACCCCACACAAACATCCATTGCCTCCAGCACCGACACTGAGTAGCAGCAGTGTGTACTAGCTATAAGATGCATTACAGCAATTCACCAAAGATCCTTAGACAGCACCTTCCAAACCAACCCAAGGGCAGCAGATAAGTGGGAGCAACACCACCTGCAAGTTCCCCTCCAAATCACTCACAGTCCAGCCTTGGAAATATATCACCGTTCCTTCGCAGAGTCAATTCCCTCCCTAACGGCATTGTGGGTCAACCCACAGCCCATGGACTGCGGCGTTTCAAGAAGGCACCTCACCACCACCTTCTCAAGGGCAACTAGGGATGGGCAATAAATGCTGGCCAGCCAGCAATACCCATGCGCCATGAATGAACAAAGAAAAAGTCCATCTGCTGTTGGAGAGGGGATTGTGTTCGAGTGACAGTGAAGAAAGGGTGACATGACATTCCAAGTCAGGATGTTGTGTGACTTAGACAGGGACTTTCTGCTCCTGAATCTCCCTGCAAGCTGCCGATCTCCTGTCCCCCCACCCTTGCTGGTGCCACAGGGTTCAGCCAGGAAAACCACTGGCCACAGACACAACTGGTCAAAACCATCTTTAAACAAATGTCAACCGGGTTCCTTGAATTGCCAGTGAGGCAGGAAAAGGCCCCGAGGAGGCTGCTTAAAGGCCTTAATTGAAGCATGGGAGGGCTTCTTATCTGATGCCCTACCATCCCACCATGAAATTGTAACCAGGTCAGGATCTTTTCCTATTCATTCGTGGGTGCTGCTGGCTGGCCAGCATTGATCGCCCACCCCTTGTTCAGAGGGCAGTTGAGAGTCAACAACTTTGCTGTTGCTCTGGAGTCACCTGTAGGCCAGACCAGGTAAGGACGGCAGATTTCCTTCCCTAAAGGACATTAGGAAACCAGATGGGTTTTTCCGACAGTGGTTTTATCAGTAGAGTCTTAATTCCAGATTTTTAAAAATGAATTCAAATTCCACTGTATGCTGCAGTTGGATTCAAACCCGTGTCCCAGAACATTAGCTGAGTTTCTGGATTAATAGTCTAGCGATAATACCACTAGGCCTCCTTCCCTCCAGGATGAGCGGAAACCTGGATGGAATCCCACCCAATGCAATTTCACAATCCTCCAACCCTCCCCCTCAACCCTGCTTTAGAATTCACCCCAGGTTGGGGGGGGGGGCAGCTGGAGGAGGGGTGGGGAGTAGCAGACAGGGGCATAACATTCAATAAAGTTAAATTGATTTTTAAAAAGAGGGACGCACGGAACAAGACAATCATGGTGGCACAGTGGTTTGCACTGCTGCCTTACAATGCCAGGGACCAAGATTCAATTCCCAACTTGGGTCTCTGTCTGTGCAGAGTCTGCACGTTCACCCCGTATCTGCGTGGGTTTCCTCTGACTTCCTCCCACAGTCTGATAGACAAGCTGGTTAGGTGGATCGGCCATACTAAATTCTCCCTCAGTGTACCCAAACCAGTGCCAGTGTGTGGCGACCAGGGATTTTCACAGTAACTTCATTGCAGTGTTAATGTAAGCCTATTTGTGACATGAAGTAATAAACTAAAAAAAATGAACGAGCCTAATAAGGAGCATTTGAAATGTTCATTTTCTATTCAAACAAGAACAGCTCTGTTGCCACCTTGTTGCAAACTGAGCTTAAATGCAGTGCAAGTTCAGGGAAGCAGCGTGAGGCAGGAAGGGAGCTCTTTCCCTGGTTTAGCCAGCAAACCAAGGGTTTAAATGTATTCCTTCTGAAGAGTTTAGCAACTCTTAGTAACACTTGATTAACGATGTTCAATTGCCAGAATGAGTATGGGAATAATTCAGAATGTACTGTGATCGGAGACAGGGGATTGAGAAGAATCGAGCCTAATGTTAGACTTGAGGACTGCCAAACAGATTCATTCCTTTTTTAATATGAAAAGAGGTGACATCGAGTTTTTAATAATTAATTCCCGGTGTTAATAGAGATACATGGAATGATTGACACAGCTCATTAAATTGCTGCATTGTTAATTATTGAAGGGGTGGGAAAAGTCAATAAAACAGGAAGGATTGTATTCTAATTCTAATTAGTTTGTTGTGTCCTTGTAGGCTATTAGGAAGTAAATTAGTAATTACTTTAAATGGAGACAACACACATACAGAGGGAATGGACTGAGGATTGATTCCTCGCCAAGGTGTAGCTGTCCTTGACAATTGTCTATTCTCTGCCATTCCGATTCACACATCCAATAAAATATTTACTTCGCTACAGGAACGACTGCTTCGCCACCTCACTCTGGTCTTTTGACTGGATGAAGTACAGCCTCAGTCTTTGCACTGTGTTCGACAGGGGCTTTGAAGTCAGGCTGAAAGACCCAGAAGGTGGGGGTTAGATTTCCTGTCCCGTCCGCTATGAATTGTAGCGAGAGGAGTAGGGGGTGGGGAGGAACCATACACATGGTCGTTGACCGCGGGCAGGAATTTCCGACCTTGGGGTGAGCGCGGCCAGAAAATCTTGCCCCAGGACACTGGCCATGTTGGTCTCAATAAACAGTGATACAGACCAAGATACCACAGCCTCACCGACTCTTGCATCCCAGGTGATGGGTCGCTCTAAATGAGCCTGGGAGCAAGTGCACACATTGGAGAGGAACCGAAAATGCTGCAACTCTGTTGTAACAATTTCTTATGAGCTGTGCCCAGAGCACACCCTCTAATTCTATCTTGCATCTCATTTTATGCTTCTAAAAGTTTATCCTAACCCTTTTCACTACTGTCTGTATTCATTCCTTTCCATCTGTATGAACGGTATTTTTTGATTTGATTTATTATTGTCACATGTATTAGTATACAGTGAGAAGTATTGTTCGTAGAGAAGGAAATGAGAGATTGCAGAATGTAGTGTGACACAGCTCAGATATAGAGAAACGTCAACTTATCTGAATCAACTTGTCAGTATCGCATACAAGAAGCAATACTTTTCACTGCATATGACAATAAATCAAATCAAATATCAAATCAACTCTTTGTAATTGTGTATTTCTAAAAGGGTGAGTATATTTTTAAAAGTTCATTGTCGGTGTGTGCCAGCATTTATTGCCCATCCCTAAGTTACGCTGGATCAGTGAGCATCCTGGTTCCACACTGAAGGGTACACTTCAGAGGCTTGTGAAGAGTTAAGCCCCTTTGAGTGTTGCTGAAGTCACATGTGGGCCGCAGTGGGTAAAGACGACAGGCCACCTTCCCTAAAGGATGTTTGTGAACTAGCTGAGGTTTTTACAACTATCCCATTGCTTCATTTTTGCCCATTCTCAATTTTTTTAATTTAGAAAGGGAGGGACCACTGACTCTGCACAATTTATTGTTAATGTCAGGATTTTTTTTTTAGTTATTGATGATATTGTTTTCAGAACTTTTAATTGGAATTCAAATTGCCAAAGCAGGATTTGAATTTATTTTCTCCGGATTATTAGAACCATAAAAAACCCTAAGGTGCAGAAAGAGGCCATTCAGCCCATTGAACTATTTTATGATGTAAGCTGTGAGCAATAAGGAGCCAATCAATCAACAACAAGATTGATATTATTAACCAGTAAACCAAAGAAAAATAATAAAAACATGATGATAAGCATAAGGGCTCAACACTGCCTCTCCATCCATACACATACCTGACATACATACACCCCATACACACCCTACACACATGCACTTACATCCCCCCCCACACATACACAGACCTTCCATGGACAAATACCCCCACCCTCACCCTCCATACACACACAGACCATATACCATGACTCACATATCACACCTCATACCCACACACAGACACACATACACACACATACACAGACACACGCATATTCGTACGTGCAACCCCTAGGCCACTCATGAATCCACAACATGTGGGCAATAGGGCAAATAATCCCTTCAATTGGTGCCATAATTGTCAGCGGGCGTGCTGCCGGCGTGCACCTACATCCGTTAACCACAATAACGGATCTGTAAAAGAAGAAGCGAAATCACTCAACCCCTTTGAAGAAACCACAGCTGTCAATCAAGCTTTGTAAACATTCGAGTTAGTGGGTGGGATTTTCCAGCTGCACTCGTCCCAACCTCTCAATCAATGGACCTTTCCATGACCCGCCCCTTGCCCACTCTGATTCCCGTGGTGAGTGAAATGGGAAAATTCACTCATGATGATGATAGTACATTCTATATATATTTTATGTTTATAGGAAGTGTTTTAAAGGTCAGTTTTTTTCCACAGGCAGTTGGCATGTCTGGTAGGAATACAGTTCAGATACTGGGGAAACAGGTTAATTACTCATTTTAGCCCTATATGACTTACTTAGGAAAGAGCTAATGGACTGTCATTTACAAAAATGAAGAGGTCCCCTGGGATTATCAATTAAAGGAATGAAAAGTGGGCTTAGATTGACACCTCACGTGATAGTGTGGTTAATGGGAGGAGCTATGTATGTAGCAGAGTAAAAATAGCTTTCAGTTCTGGCTAGGGTTTGTTTAAAGAAAGAGGTCTCTGAAAGCTGCTCTTGCTGCAATATCTCTCTGAAAGCTTCAAAGCTGTTTACACTCATTATAGCAAGTATATTTATGATTGCTATTTCTATTTAAAGTGGTTTTGTAGTCTGTAAGAAGAATATTGCTTATTTGGAACTGAAACAATGATAAATTGGAAATTAGCTTTGTTTCTTATCATATTTAAATATTGTTCAAATTGAAAGCTGCTTTATTTGTTTTACAGTTAGACAGTTATTAAATAAAGCTTGTTTTACGATAAAAGATCCCTAATTTTTCAGCAAAATCATTTGTGGAGCAAAGTCCAAAGCTGAGCAAGTTAGCTTAATTGGGTATGATAAATTGTCCCTTAATATCAAGGGGATTAGGACTGTAAATATGCGGGGTTAAGGGATGGGTCCTGAGTGGGATTTTGTTGGTGCAGGTTCAATGGGCCAATTGACCTCCTTCTGCACTGTGGATTCTATGATTCTATGAAGCATCCTATCTGCACATTTATGCCAAAATATAAAAGTCGTTAAGGTCAATTCTGGCTTCCTAATGTGACACGGGGTTCTGGCCCGGGGCACCAGGCCAGAGTGTCATTGCCGGGGTGCCAGGGCAGAGCACCATTGGCATTGCTGAAGCGCGTCGCCTGAAAGGGGGCATGTGTGGTGGCATTCTAAGGGAGGAGAGGAGCTGAGAGAGGTTCTGAGGGAGGGGAAGGCTGAGGAGGGGTCTGAAGGAGGAGTGGGGCTGAGAGTGGGGGTCAAGTCATTTCACTCCCATGCCTGAATGCAGTGTGGCAGAGACTTTGGGGGGGGGAGTGTGGGGATGACCCATTATTTGAGTGGTGGTGGGGGGTGGGAGGATGGCCCTCTTTGCTGAGGTTAGTTGTGTTACCCTTGACCACTGGTCAACCTGAAAGATGCTTGAAAATGGAATTCAAGTGTGATATTTGAATTGGCTGAACATTTGGCATGACTCAATCCAATCCTTGTCCAACTATCAAACTTAAAGCTCCAGATAGGACCAGTCTCAGCTGAAAGGCTACTGCCACTATCCATTGCACAGAGTGACAGATCACAAGGAGTTCCTTTGTCTTACACAGCGAGTTCCTCTGTTTTCTGCCTAACTCAGCAGGAATGCTGGCCGTTCTGCAGAAGGTGGGGGATGCTCTAAAACCAGATAACAGGACTGAATTCTGACAATAATTTATAGAATTATAGAATCCCTACAGTGTAGAAGGAGAACATTCAGCACATCGAGTCTGCATCAATTCTCTAACAGAGCATCCCACCCAGGTCCTAGCCCAGTAGCCCCCAACATTTCCCATGGCTAATCCCCCTAACCTACACATCTTGGGACACTAAGGTACAATTCTGCATGGCCAATCCCCGTAACTGACATATATTGGGACACTAAGAGGCAATTCAGTAGCATGGTCAATCCACCTAACCTACACATCTTTGGCCTGTGGGAGGAAATTGGAACACCCGGAGGAAACTCATGCAGACACGGGGAGAACATGCAAACTCTACATACACAATGACCCGAGACTGGAATTGAACCTGGCCCTGTGAGGCAGCAATGCTAACCACAATGCCACTGTGTGACCTATTTTTGCTGCATCTCTTCTTAGAGACTTGGTAAGTTTAAACATGACTACCACATCAATTTGCTTTCGGATGCCCCACTGGGTGTACATATTTACCCCCAGGAGGGTACAACATCTACTGCTCAAGGAGGTCAGAGGGCAAATCAAAACTAGGGCCAACAGAGGTGTCATACTACCTGTGACAGAGACAACACGATGGTGTGTGGCACTCGTAACAGTCCCCAAACTGGATAGTCAGCTCAGACCTTGTGTGGACCTCACACAATTAATCAAAGCAAATCAGAGAGAAATACGTCCCGTGATGACAGTGTGCTCTTCACTAAACTTGACGTTAATAGTGGATCATGGCAAATACATCTTGACCAGGAGTCATTTATCACGCTGTTTGGATACCTTTTTGAGTGCCGTGTCTTTGGGATCTCACCAGCTCCAGAGATATTCCAGCGAACGATGTTGAATGTTATAGAAGGTAAAGAAAGGAATCATTTGTCAACATGGATGGCACCCTTACCCGTGAGGCCATCAGAGGGGAGCACGACCACAGGGGCTGGGAGGTTCTCAAAGCTGTACATAAGGCAGGAGAACCTTAAACGAGGAAATGAATTCACCAAAACCACTGTCACATTTCTGGAACATGTCATTCAAAGATGGGATATCCTAAAAAAATGGAAGCCAAAGGTGACTTTCCACTACCAAAGTGTGTCACAGACATTCAGAGGTTCCTCAGAAAGGTCATCCATGTCAGCAAATTTCATGGAATCGTGGACTCTCTACTGTGCACAAGAGACCATTCAGCCCATTGAGTCTGCACTGACTCTCTGACAGTATTATGTAATCAAAGAACAGAATCATAGAATCCCTACTGTGCAGAAAGAGGCCATTTGCCCCATCGAGACCACACCGACAACAATCCTGCCCAAGTCTGATCCCACAAACCCATGCATTTACCCTGCTAATCCTCCCTAATGCTAGGGTTAATTTAGAATGGCCAATTCACCTAACCTGCACACCTGGAGCACCTGGAAGAAACCCACACAGTCACTCTACACAGACAGTGACTTGAGGCTGGAATTGAACCTGGGTCCTTGGCACTGTGAGGCAGCAGAGCTAACCACTGTGCCACCATGCCATGTTCCAAATCTAGCCACCATTGTGGAGCCTTTTAGAGACCAAAAGGCCAAAAGTGGTTCTGGGCATTGAACAAACCAATGCACTTCAATGTACCAAGGAAGTGGTCTCTCAATGTGCTGGCCCATTGCGATCCAACATTTCCCACAGTGATGGCCTGCCACTGCCTTCCCAACAGGTCTTGGAACTGAATTCATTTGGATCCAGAAGAATTTCAATGGAAAGCCTCCAGGGAATTAACAGAAACAGAGCAACACTGTATTAGCATAGAGAAGGAAGCATTGGCAGTGACATGAGCAATAGAGGGGTTCCCTGACTAGCTGATGGGTTTACTTTTCCAGATTGAGACCATAAAGGATTAATCACCCTCTCGAATTTCACAGTGATTATTAAAATGCTCTGAGGCATTCAAATGTTCAGCCTCAGTTGGTGTATTGGCCGGTACACAACTGAATATGTACCAGGAAATTCACAGAGCACAGCCAATGCCCTGTCCACCAGTTACAGTCGAGTAAGCCCATTGTCAGGATGGCATATTGTTTGGCCTGCGAGGTGGCATGGTAGCACAGTGGTTAGCACTGCCGCCTCACCACGCCAGCGACCTGGATCTGATTCCCATCTTCTGTCACTGTCTGAGCGGAGTCCGCATGTTCTCCCTGTGTCTGCGTGAGTTTTTTCCAGGTGCTCCAGTTTCCTCCACAGTCCATAAGGCGCACTGGTTAAGTACATTGGCCAAATTGTCTCTCAGTGTACCCGAACAGGTGCTGGAGTGTGGCGACTAGGTGATTTTCACAATAACTTCATTGATTTGATTTCATTACTGTCTATATAGGATGGTTATAGGATGGATGTCAGAGGTAGGTTCTTTACTCAGAGGGTAGTAAGGGCGTGGAATGGCCTGCCTGCAGCAGTTGTGGACTTGCCAACTTTAAGGGCGTTCAAATGGTCAGTGGATAGGCATATGGACAACATTGGAATAGTTTAGGTTAGAGGGTCATTAGATTGGTTCCACTGGTCAGCGCAACATCGAGGGCCGAAGGGCCTGTACTGTGCTGTAATATTCTATGTTCTACATACTATATAGTGAAAAGAAGCATTTTTATCAACCATGAGGAATTTTCTGCCATGTCTCCGTGGGAAATCTGTAAGATCTAGAAGGCACAGAAGGAAGATGCGGAATGTGCCCAAATCAAGAAGATTGGTCCAGATACAGCACTGCAAATCAGAGAGTACTTGAAGCACTCACAAGTCTACGTGGGAAGAGATTCTCCATGGAGGCTACTTGGGACTTGCATTAGACCAGCCATGCAACATTTTATCTGGTCCAAAATCGATAAGAAGCCACCCACAGAGCCTCGATTCCAACCTAACTTCCAGCTGGATCTTGGTAGAAACTGGAACTCTTTGACTTTCAGCTGGGGACAGACCTAGTTGCTGTGGATTAGTACCCGGGCTGGCAGACTCCATGTCACAGCAGCTGAATCGGAAGAGGGCTTTATACAGGGCTTTCTCACTGAAAATGTCTCAGGGGGTGGACCACAATCCATCAGCGACCCCCAGAAAATGTCACTGTTTCTCTTCTCGAAGGGCCTGATTTTACCATTTTCATTCTGAGTGCTGAATCTGGGCGCAATTCAGATCCGACTTGGAAAACTGCTTTTTCTGCTTTTTGCAGCTTGGGAATGATGTGACAGGGACACATCTTTTTTCAAACTTTTTTCTCACTGCGCAAAACTCTGATCGGAGCAACAGCTTTTCCAGTGTGATAAGCCCTGCCCCAAATGCACTTAATCTGATAAAGAAATCGCGGGTCTGAATTGTGCTGTGGGTAGGGCTATATCGCGCCTGGAACCTGCTGCTCCGATCAGAGTTTTGAACTGCGCGTGCCCAGTGAGAAAAATCTTTGGAAAATGTGCCCCTGCTACATCGCTCCCAGGCTGCAGAAAGCTGATAAACGGCCCAGGACCGAAAAGCAGGAGCGACGGCCCCCACAGGCATCACCCAACCGCCACTACATAACTGCCCCCCTTATCCATCCACACTGCCCCCCCGGTAGACAGACTAATCGTGACCCTCTTCCCCCCCTTTCTGCCCACCGATCACACACAGAGTGGCAGTGGTCCCCTCTGTCCTCCGCCCCGGCCCTCCCCTGCCACCAGAGAATGATCTGACTTCCCTCCTCCTCCCTGCCCCCCCATCAGAGACCAATCGTGCCTCCCCCGCCCTCCCACCAGAGATACATCTGACCCTCCTCCCTCCCTCTCGCCAGAGAACGTTCTGGCCTCCCCACATCCCTCACCCGAGAATGATGGGGCCTCCCTCCACCGCCCCCCCTCCCTCCACAAACCACCACCCCCCCCCCCAAACCAGAGAATGATCCAGCTCCCTCTAACCCCTTCACCCCCCCCCCCCTCCACCAGAGAGCGATCGGGTCTCCCTCCTCCGTCCGCCCATCCCCACACCACCCCCCCCCCCCCCCCACCACCCCCCACACGAGATATATCTGATCCGCCTCCCCCCTCCCCTCTCTCAGCGGAGAGTGACGTGGCCCACCTCCCTCACCCTTCCCCGACCACGGATCTGAGTCAGAGAGCAGCTGGAAGCTCTGAACTTACTCCTTCAGAAGCTGGAGCGCCCGAAACACCCTCTGCTGAACATGCCTGTTTTGCATTGAATCTGGACGGGCGAACGCGATGGTAAGGGGGGAAATGCTGGTAAAGTTGGGCAGGCAGCCCGTTAATTCAATTTCAATGTGTGCAAATGCATTTAAATTGCAACTGCGCCCGTTTCGGGCACAGTTTGGATCGTGGCCATTTTCGGGCCTTGATAAAGTGGACATCTGCACACACTCAAGCGCAAATTGCGCTAATCGCCTCATGTGTGACTTCACCGAGTTTTCACGCCCAAAAATGGGTGCGTTGCAATGGTAAACTCGGGCCAGGAGTTTCCAAGATGGCGCTGGAATGAGACAACTTCTTGCAAGCTGTGCCCAGCATACTGTCTAACTCTATCTTTTACTCTCGCTCTCTGCTTCTAAAACCCTATTCTAACTCTTTTAAACTGTCTACCAATGTTCTAATTGAATCTCTTACAGATTTGGCCACCTTCCCTACACCCTAGCTATGACAGTAACACTACATTCTGCACCCTCCCCTTTCCTTCTCTGTGAATGGTATGCTTTATCATCAATAAATCAAATCAAATTTTACAATCTCCACCCACCAGCCAGTGGAGAAGCTGACAGAGTGGTGAAAGCCCCAAATCATTAATGCCAAGACTGGAATCCAGTCCTACTGCAGAAGTACATCTTTAACTGATTTTTGTTTTGATTTGCTTTGATTTATTATTGTCACATGTATTAGTATGCAGTGGAAAGTAATGTTTCTTGCGTACTGTACAGACAAAGCATACCGTTCATAGAGAAGGAAAGAAGCGGGTGCAGAACATAGTGGTACAGTCATAGCCAGAGAAAGATCAACTTAATGTGAGGTTGGTCCATTGAAAAGCTTGCTGGTAGCAGGGAAGATGGTCTTGAGTCATTGGTACGCATTTTCAGACTTTTGTATCTTTTTCCCAATGGAAGAAGGTGGAAGAGAGAATGTCCGGGATGTGTAGGTTCTTTGATTATACTGGCTGCTTTGCCGAGACAGCACGAAGTATAGACGGTGTCAATGGATGGGAGGCAACATATACAACTATTCATCGGCTGATGCTAGAAGACAAAATTTCCCTCTACTGCCACTGAACTTGCAAGAATGCCCGGAAAAAGGTGAGGGATGTGAAAGGCAGGCTACACAAGAGGTAGAAGCAGTGGTCCACCTCCAGACATAGGATCAAGTCTCTGATACCCTGTGACCTCCGGGCCAGAGCACTAGGATTTGGGATTGTAAATTTAAAGGCGTGGTCCTTTAAAGAACGCGGCATCCATGCTCCTAGCTGGTCCAAACACAATCAGGCCCCCTCAGACGCAACAGGAAAGCTCTGATTTCATTGGTGCCTATGGAAACACAGGCCTTCAATTTCGAACTGAGGTGAAGAGAAATTTCTTCACCCAGAGGGAATTCACTACCACAGAAAGAAGGTGAGGCCAAAACATTGTGTGATTTCAAGAAGAAATTAGGTATAGCTCTTGGGGCTAAAGGGATCAAGGGATATGGGGGAAAGGGGTGATCAGGATATTGAATTATGATCAGCCATGATTGTAATGAGTAGTGGAGCAAGCTCAAAGGGCTGAATGGCCTCCTTCTGCTTCTAGTTTCTACGTTTCTATCCTCGCTCAAACCAAAACTGTAAAATCCTGCCCAAGGTTAATAGACTTTCCCATTGTCCGCCTATTGGTTGTTCTAATTCCCACGGTGGGCAGGATGGTAAAATTCCAGCCTGTGTGTTTCTAGCTTTGTCCCAACATGGACTAGGATAACTGGAGTCATTCCCTCCCTTTCCAAATTCCGTTCCGATCACCATAAAATATTCCTTATTGTTCCCAAATGGGAAATTCTGCCTTAGATCTCAGTAAAATCCCAACGAGGCCTTAGTTGTCAGGACAAGTGCAGGACAAATGGCATTTCTGTAGCCCCCCCCAACCCCTCCCCCACAACCCCTAACCCCTCTTTACTGCCTCCCCCAGCACCAAACCCTCTAGCCTACACCCCTCCAACACTGCCCCGACAAAGGTACTGATATCTTAACAATAGTTTGAGAGTCGGGGAAGGGAAAGATGCAACCAGGAACGTCCAATATTAATCATTGCAGGTGGAAAATGAGATTGATCCCAGGGCTGTCCCAGTATGCTTCACATTATTCAGCTGATTAACTTCCAAAATCCTGTCCCCTGGAGGACTGCGATACGCCACTCTCAGCCAGCAGAGAAAAGTGAACTCTGTCCCCTGTCCCTTTTATTGTGTCAAGTGTTTATTACTGTGTCTAATTGACACACACTTTTTTTTTTCTCTCTTCCCACTCAGATACGGCGAGGCCTGCCAAGAAAGGCTCATTCATATTTGATGGGTTGAGGTGTTAAAGCTGTTTCTTCATCTTCAGCAGTTGATATCGCTGATCTCCCGGGAGCTTGGCGGGAGGCCTAGCGATGACATCTGTTCAGCTGGGCCTGTGCCTGAATCTGTTTGAGGATGACTGTCGAACTCTGTAATGAGCGAGACGCTCATCTTTTTATAGTTCTTTCTGCGCCAACTGTTTGCATTCCTCTCTTGCTGTGAGCAGGAAAACGATTGTTTGTTGTGATTCAGTTGGGAGTGTTCCCGCATCTGAGTAAAAAACCTGTGGGTTCGGCCCCACTTCCAGAGAATCGGTCACATAATCCAGGCCGACACTTGACCGAGTGAACGCTGTGTTGCTGCAGCGATTGTCGGGGTGACGTTTTCTTGAAGAGGAGCAGGGGGCTTTCCCCCTGGGTCCCAGCATCAAGATTCAGCTCTAAACACCATTTACAAATAGTACAAAATCAGTAATATCATTGCTCTGTGTGGAATCTTTCTCTGCACCTCATTTTTGACTCCCACAGTGACAGGAGGATGGGGGGGAGGTGGTGGAGAAGGACAAACTGGGACTGAGGAAGGAACAGACTGAGGGTGAGGGAGAGTGGCAAAATGAGTGTGAGAGAGAGGGTAAGGTGGGGGCAGAGGAGAGTGGGTAGGTGGGAGGTGGTTGAGAGGGAGTAGGTGGGGAGAAGGTGTGGAGGGAGCGGGGAGAGTGGGAGTCATGAGAGAGAGTAGGATGGGGGGGTGGGGAAGAGTGACAAAGTGGGGATGGGGAGAGGGGTTGGGGTAGGGAGAAGGAGTTGCGTAGGGGTGGGAAGCGGGGTTAGGATGGCATGGAGGAGCTGGGCATTGGTGTGGGTGAGGAGAGGATTGTCAATGTGGGTGAGGGAGAGTGGATAGGGTGAGGTGGGGGAGAGGGGCATAGGTGGGGATGGGAAGAGGGGGTATGATGTGGGTGAGAGAGAGGAGGTACGGGCAGGGATGGGGAAGAGTGGTAGGGTGGGGAGAAGGGTGGAGGTGGGGCAGAGGGGGTAAGGTGGGAAGGGAGGGAGGGGAGAAGGGTGGAGGTGGTGGACTGGAGCGTAGGGTGGGTATGGGGAGATGGGGTAGGGTGAGGATGGGGGACAGGGGGTGGGGTGGGGGAGGGGAAGGGGTTGTGGGAGAGGGTGAGGTGGGGATTGGGGAGATGGGCAATGTGTTTCAGTATGTCAGGATGACGGCAGGCTCCTGTGCAAAAATGAAAAGTTGAATTTCTCGAGCAGCTAAAGTAAGGAGTCCAACAGGATGGGAAATATCCCAGAATCTAGGTTATTTCTAACTGACTGTAACTGATTCAATCTAAATATAGGCGAGTGATGTTGAAAGGGCTCAGGAACAAATTACACAAATTAACCGAGTGATTGTCACCTTTGGAAATATGTTAATTTGTTAATTGTTCATTCAAATGGGTCATTTTAAGAGATTGTGGGCTGGGCTCCCTTCAGTACAGGAATCAAACTCGATAGTGGCAGGAATCTTTCCCATCTATATAAAACTCTGAGGGTTTCTAAACCCGAATAGTGCCTCTAAACAATTGGTGCAATCATGGGCCATAATCTCAGTCCTCTCCCTCACCCCAGTCATTCAGCTCACTGTGCCCCACTCCCTCAAGTCTCAGGGACATAGACTTGAAGATAACTGGTTCTGTCCACCCATCACCCTCAGATCTGACAGGACCACACACAACACTATCAGATCCTGCTCTACTTGATATTGCAGAGTCATCTGGGAATGCAAAGATCAGCCTTCCTGGCACAGTGGCTCAGTGATTAGCACTGCTGCCTCACAGTGTGAGGGATCCGGGTTCAATTCCTGACTCAGGTGACTGTCTGTGTGGAGTTTGTACATTCTCCCCGTGTTAAGTTGATTGGGTCAGGTTGATTGGCCACTCTAAAATTGCTCCTTAGTGTCCTGAGATGTGTAGGTCAGAGGGATTAGCGGGTAAATATGTAGGGATATGGGGATAGGGCCTGGGTGGGATTGTGGTCGGTGCAGACTCGATGGGCCAAATGGCCTCTTTCTGCATTGTATGATCTATGATCCATGTCTGTGTGGGTTCCCTCCAGCTGCTCCGGTTTCCTCTCACAGACCAAAGATGCGCAGGTTAGGTAGATTGGCCATGCTAAATGTCAGGGGGATTAACAAGGTAAATAAGTGGGGTTATAGGGATAGGGCCTGGGTGGGATTGTGGTCGGTGCAGGCCAAGTGGCCTCCTTCTGCACTGTAGGGATTCCATGATTTCCTATCCCCTAAACAAAGTGTCTTCTTAAACCTGTCTCTTGTCCTCTTCTCCCTAACCTCCAACAATAAATGCGAGGAATTTGTGGACATCTAAGTCGCAAAAGATTGGACTATCCACTCACTGTCCACGCTGCCTCTCAACCACTACTCGACCACTGGGCCAAACTTTCTCCATTGCTCCCACAGTCCAGGGCTTGAGTTTGCAGCTTTCTCCAGTTCACTGCCACCTCCCCTGACTGCCTTTCTGAGCTTATCTTCACCGAGATCATAGAGTCACGAATCATACTCTTCAGAAGAGGCCCTTTGGCCCATCGAGTCCGCACTGCCATGCAAGAAACACTCACTGGGTGAGAGGGGAAATTTTCCCGTCACGGGAATCCTGGTGGGTGGAGGGGGGGCGGACCCCTGCAAAGGTCCATTAACATAGGACAGGATTTTCTGGTTTTGGGGCGAGCGTGGTAGGACAACCCACCCCTGAACTCCTACCTAATCCCACTTGCCAGCACATGGCCCATAACCCTGACTGTTATGATGAGCCAAGCGCTCATCCAGGTATGTTTTAAAGGATGTGAGGCAACCCGCCTCCATCACCCTCTCCAGCAGCGCATTCCAGACCATCACTACCCTCTGGGTAAAAAGGTTTTCCTTACATTTCCCCTAAAACCTCCTGCCCTTCACCTTGAATCTATGTCTCCTCATGATTGATCCATCAACTAAGGGGATTAGCTGTTCCCTATCCACTCTGTCTATGCACTTCATAATCTTGAACACCTCGATTAGGTCCTCAGTCTTCTCTTCTCCAATGAAAACAACCCAAGCTTATCCAACCTGTCTTCATAACTGAAGTGTTCGTTCCTGGGCAGCATCCTGGTGAATCTCCTCTGCATCCCTTCCAGTGCAATCACATCCTTCCTATAATGTGTTGACCAGAACTGCACACAGTTCTCCAGCTGTGGCTTCAACAAAGCGCAATACAACTCCAACAGGACTTAAGAACATAAGAACATAAGAAATAGGAGCAGGAGTAGGCCATCTAGCCCTTCGAGCCTGCCCCGCCATTCAATAAGATCATGGCTGATCTGTCGTGTCTCAGTTCCACTTTCCCGCTTTCTCCCCATAACCCTTAATCCCCTCTCTTATCAAAAACCCATCAACCCGCGTCTTCAAAATATTTAGCGAGGTAGCCTCCACCACTTCAACGGGCAGAGAATTCCAGAGATTCACCACACTTTGAGTGAAGAAGTTCCTCCTCAACTCCGTTCTAAACCGCCCACCCTTTATCTTGAGGCTGTGCCCCCTAGTCCTACTGTCCTTTCTGAGCAGGAAGAGCCTCTCCACCTCTATCCTATCCATCCCATTCATCATCTTATACGTCTCAATGAGATCTCCCCTCATTCTTCTAAACTCTAACGAGTACAAGCCTAGTTTATTCAGCCTCTCCTCATAGCTCAACCCCCTCAACTCCGGCATCAGCCTAGTAAACCTCCTTTGCACTCCCTCCAAGGCCAAAATATCCTTGCGTAAGTACGGCGCCCAAAACTGCACACAGTACTCCAGCTGCGGCCTCACCAATGCCCTATACAGCTGCAGCAAGACCTCCCTACTTTTATATTCAATCCCCCTCGCTATGAAGGCCAGCATCCCATTCACCTTCCTGACCACCTGCTGCACCTGCAGGCTGGGTTTTTGCGACTCATGCACAAGGACCCCGAGGTCCCTCTGCACCGTCGCCTGCTGCAGTTTTTCTCCACGTAAGTAATAGTCCTTCCTACCATTATTCCTACCAAAGTGGACTTCCCTGCTTTTTGTAACCTTGGCCACTGAGTACAAGAGCAAGAAATTTTACTGAATTTTTCTAAAGCTCTGGTTAAGCCCCAACTGTCGAATTCTAGTCATCGCACTTTAGAAAGGATGTGAGGGTCCTTGAGAGGATGCAGAGGCAGATTTAACAGAGTGATTCCAGGGGTGAGTGATCCTAGCTCCACGTTAGGCTGGAGAAGCTGGGACTGTTCTACTTGGAACAAAGGAGATGGATGAGATTTGATTGAGGTGGACAAGATTATGAAAGAGTTAGATAATATAGACACGGCGATACTATTTCCATTAACTGATAGTACAAGTTCTCGGGGAAACTGATTTAACATTTTGGACAAGAGATGCAAATGAGAATCATTTTGTAGAATCCCTCAGTGCAGAATGAGGCCATTCATTCCACCAAGTCAGCACTGACTCGGGAAGTGCACCATACCCAGACCCACCCACCCACCCTGTTCCCATAGCTCCGCAAATTCACTATGGCTAATCCCCCTGACCGACACACCTTTGGACTGCGGGAGGAAACCCATGCAGACACGAGAAAAATCTGGGTCCCTGCCACTGTGAGGCAGCAGTGCTAACCACCATGCCACCCAGAAAGCAGAAGATGCTTACACAGTGAGTGGTAATAATCTGGAACTCATCGCCCATGAAGGGGAGGTGAAAGTGGAGATGATCATTTATTTCAAAAGGGAATTGGATGAATGCTTGAAGGAAATAAATCTGCAGTGTAATGGGATGATCTGAATTGCCCTGAGAATAACTGAAATGGACTGGATTACCCTGAGGAGAGCCAGAATGGACTGGATCACCCTGAGGAGAGCCAGAATGGACTGGATCACCCTGAGGAGAGCCAGAATGGACTGGATCACCCTGAGGAGAACCAGAATGGACTGGATTACCCTGAGGAGAACCAGAATGGACTGGATCACCCTGAGGAGAGCCAGAATGGACTGGATCACCCTGAGGAGAACCGGAATGGACAGGATCACCCTGAGGAGAGCCAGAATTGACTGGATCACCCTGAGGAGAACCAGAATGGACTGGATCACCCTGAGGAGAGCCAGAATGGACTGGATCACCCTGAGGAGAACCGGAATGGACTGGATCACCCTGAGGAGAGCCAGAATTGACTGGATCACCCTGAGGAGAACCGGAATGGACTGGATTACCCTGAGGAGAGCCAGAATTGACTGGATCACCCTGAGGAGAACCGGAATGGACTGGATTACCCTGAGGAGAGCCAGAATTGACTGGATCACCCTGAGGAGAACCGGAATGGACAGGATCACCCTGAGGAGAGCCAGAATTGACTGGATCACCCTGAGGAGAGCCAGAATTGACTGGATCACCCTGAGGAGAACCAGAATGGACTGGATCACCCTGAGGAGAACTGGAATGGACTGGATTACCCTGAGGAGAGCCAGAATTGACTGGATCACCCTGAGGAGAGCCAGAATTGACTGGATCACCCTGAGGAGAACCAGAATGGACTGGATTACCCTGAGGAGAACTGGAATGGACTGGATCACCCTGAGGAGAACCAGAATGGACTGGATCACCCTGAGGAGAACCGGAATGGACTGGATTACCCTGAGGAGAACCGGAATGGACTGGATCACCCTGAGGAGAACCAGAATGGACTGGATCACCCTGAGGAGAACCAGAATGAACTGGATCACCCTGAGGAGAGCCAGAATGGACTGGATCACCCTGAGGAGAACCGGAATGGACTGGATTACCCTGAGGAGAACCAGAATGGACTGGATCACCCTGAGGAGAACCAGAAAGGACTGGATCACCCTGAGGAGAGCCAGAATGGACTGGATCACCCTGAGGAGAACCGGAATGGACTGGATTACCCTGAGGAGAGCCAGAATGGACTGGATCACCCTGAGGAGAACCAGAATGGACTGGATCACCTTGAGGAGAGCCAGAATGGACTGGATTACCCTGAGGAGAACCAGAAAGGACTGGATTACCCTGAGGAGAGCCGGAATGGACTGGATTATCCTGAGGAGAACCAGAATGGACTGGATTACCCTGAGGAGAACCAGAATGGACTGGATCGCCCTGAGGAGAGCCAGAATGGACTGGATTACCCTGAGGAGAACCAGAATGGACTGGATCACCCTGAGGAGAGCCAGAATGGACTGGATTACCCTGAGGAGAGCCAGAATGGACTGGATCACCCTGAGGAGAACCGGAATGGACTGGATCACCCTGAGGAGAGCCAGAATTGACTGGATCACCCTGAGGAGAACCGGAATGGACTGGATCACCCTGAGGAGAGCCAGAATGGACTGGATCACCATGAGGAGAACCGGAATGGACTGGATCACCCTGAGGAGAGCCAGAATTGACTGGATCACCCTGAGGAGAACCGGAATGGACTGGATCACCCTGAGGAGAGCCAGAATTGACTGGATCACCCTGAGGAGAACCAGAATGGACTGGATTACCCTGAGGAGAGCCAGAATTGACTGGATCACCCTGAGGAGAACCGGAATGGACTGGATTACCCTGAGGAGAACCAGAATGGACTGGATCACCCTGAGGAGAGCCAGAATGGACTGGATCACCCTGAGGAGAACCAGAATGGACTGGATCACCCTGAGGAGAGCCAGAATTGACTGGATCACCCTGAGGAGAACCAGAATGGACTGGATCACCCTGAGGAGAACTGGAATGGACTGGATTACCCTGAGGAGAGCCAGAATTGACTGGATCACCCTGAGGAGAGCCAGAATTGACTGGATCACCCTGAGGAGAACCAGAATGGACTGGATTACCCTGAGGAGAACTGGAATGGACTGGATCACCCTGAGGAGAACCAGAATGGACTGGATCACCCTGAGGAGAACCGGAATGGACTGGATTACCCTGAGGAGAACCGGAATGGACTGGATTACCCTGAGGAGAACCAGAATGGACTGGATCACCCTGAGGAGAACCAGAATGAACTGGATCACCCTGAGGAGAGCCAGAATGGACTGGATCACCCTGAGGAGAACCGGAATGGACTGGATTACCCTGAGGAGAACCAGAATGGACTGGATCACCCTGAGGAGAACCAGAAAGGACTGGATCACCCTGAGGAGAGCCAGAATGGACTGGATCACCCTGAGGAGAACCGGAATGGACTGGATTACCCTGAGGAGAGCCAGAATGGACTGGATCACCCTGAGGAGAGCCAGAATGGACTGGATCACCCTGAGGAGAGCCAGAATTGACTGGATCACCCTGAGGAGAGCCAGAATGGACTGGATTACCCTGAGGAGAACCAGAATGGACTGGATCACCCTGAGGAGAACCGGAATGGACTGGATTACCCTGAGGAGAACCGGAATGGACTGGATTACCCTGAGGAGAACCAGAATGGACTGGATCACCTTGAGGAGAGCCAGAATGGACTGGATTACCCTGAGGAGAACCAGAAAGGACTGGATTACCCTGAGGAGAGCCGGAATGGACTGGATTATCCTGAGGAGAACCAGAATGGACTGGATTACCCTGAGGAGAACCAGAATGGACTGGATCGCCCTGAGGAGAGCCAGAATGGACTGGATTACCCTGAGGAGAACCAGAATGGACTGGATTACCCTGAGGAGAACTGGAATGGACTGGATTACCCTGAGGAGAACCGGAATGGACTGGATCACCCTGAGGAGAACCGGAATGGACTGGATTACCCTGAGGAGAACCGGAATGGACTGGATTACCCTGAGGAGAACCAGAATGGACTGGATCACCTTGAGGAGAGCCAGAATGGACTGGATTACCCTGAGGAGAACCAGAAAGGACTGGATTACCCTGAGGAGAGCCGGAATGGACTGGATTATCCTGAGGAGAACCAGAATGGACTGGATTACCCTGAGGAGAACCAGAATGGACTGGATCGCCCTGAGGAGAGCCAGAATGGACTGGATTACCCTGAGGAGAACCAGAATGGACTGGATTACCCTGAGGAGAACTGGAATGGACTGGATTACCCTGAGGAGAACCGGAATGGACTGGATCACCCTGAGGAGAACCGGAATGGACCGGATTACCCTGGGGAGAGCCAGAATGGACTGGATCACCCTGGGGAGAGCCAGAATGGACTGGATTACCCTGAGGAGAACCGGAATGGACTGAATGAGCTCAATAGTCTCTGTGACTCTAAACGACCCTTTAGGGTAGATTTTCTGCTTCCCTGCCAGCAGGTTTGAGGGCCTCTCAGCCACGTAAAATCTCATAAGTGGCCTACAACCTACCTGTCTGCCCCTAACCTGTCTTTATTTTATGGGGTTGAGGCAGTGGACCACACTGCCTAGGCCTATCAGACCCAAAGTGGTCAATTAATGATCACTTAATGATATCATCTTGCCTTGCTGAGGAGCCCCAAAGCTCGTGCAAAGCTTCACAGCTCTTTGATGAGGCCTCTGATCTCCGACTTACCCTGGGTTTTTGAAGAGTGGGATAGACTGTAGTCCCATCTGGTTGGCCAGTGTGAAGTGAGAGTGTGTTCTGAGATTGGGGTGGAAGACATGTTTCAAAGCGGGTTTGAACTGCTCATAGCATTAAATTGGTCCGAGCTGCTGTTGAGGTCATGGATAGGCCTCTCCTTCACTTTTTAGCTAGGTTGGTATGAAGATGCTGGCCCCCATCAAATTCCAGTCTTTGACTCTGAGACCCACCTCCTGCTCCTTTGACCCCATTCTCACTAAACTCTGGCATTCCCTCCCCCACAACTTATTTTTCTGGCCCCCATATTGGATGGATTGGCAATTATTCTGTCTTTGCTTTTTGTTCCTCCCTTTCTCTGGCTTTGTCTGTTGCAATAGGCTGCCTTTCTTTTGCTTTTTGTTTTTCTACTTTCTCTCTTTCCTTTATTTTGAATTTGAACTGCTGTAATGTTTTTCATGCTCAAGCTGTATCATTTGTAATTGAATTCTAGCCATTTCCAATGATTCTGACTTTGTTCTGACAACTTTAAATGCTGAGCTATCACCACAATTATCTCCGCCTCCCTTGCCCCATCAGATAATCTCAACTGCAATGTTTTTGCCAATCTCAAAAGTTTTGTTTGAGTCACTTTTTGTAAGGCATCTTGTGTGACTTCCTCCACTGCTAGGAACTTCTTAGCCTCTGGAAGAGCCATTTTTCCACAAGGAACTCCCTATTTAATCCTGAATACAACACCCGAAAAGAAAACAGAAATATGTTCACCACTCACTGTCTTTGAGTTCAATAATCCCAAGAAATTTAGATTTTAATTCCCAGTTGTTATGGGTCAGGTCAGAAACTTTAAAGTGTTTGATGAAGCCCACCTGAAGCATGAGTTTTGCACCTTGGATTTGAGTAGGATGAGTATGATAGGTTTCACTGCAGGTACATGTCAAGTGACCCACTAGGGAGCTTTCAGCAAACAAAGTTTATTTAAGAATATAGTTAACATGTATAGTAAGAAAATTAGCAAGAACTTTTATCAATTACAAACAAGAAACAAACAACCGCTATAATGTATAACTCTTAATGAATAGCTCTAATGTGTTCCAATTAAAACCAAAATTCAATAAATAAAACCCTTTAAACAGATTTATCACTGCACAGGCTAAAGCTCACATAATACTGGAATCCAGTTCCTTGGGTTGAATTCTCATTTCAAACTCAAAGCAGCTCTGCAAAACACCAAAAACACAGATTCTTTACTGCAGGATGGCAAACAAGATGTGTTTTCAGCTAACTGGTAAAACTTTCAAAATAAAAACAGAGAGAGAGACTTCCTTCAGCTATGCTTCTAACATGGCAGATAAAACAAAACTAAAATCAACGCTTGTCACCTGAGCTACGCACAGTTGTTTTTCTCCACTCACCAGTGACATCACTTTTAAGGCTGTCTTAAATAAAAACCTTTACTAAAGGGACACTAACATCACAATAGACAACACTATAGATACGCTATAGAAAGTCAACACTGTAGGAAACCTAATGAGAGACAACACTATAGATACCTGAGAGAGAGTCAATACTATAGATACCTGATAAGCAACACTATCGATACGCTATAGAAAGTCAACACTGTAGGAAACCTATTGAGAGACAACACTATAGAAAGCTTTTAGAACACTATAGAACCCTATAGAGTGTCAACACTACAGAAACACTATGGGGAGACAATATAGGAACACTAAAGGGAGTCAACGCTACAGAAAGCCTACAGAGAGACAACACTATAAAAAACCTATAGAGAGACAACAATATAGAAACCCTTTAGAGAGTTAACACTATAGAAACCCTATAGAAAGCAAACAATATAGAAACCCTATGGAGAGTAAACACTATAGGCATCCTATAGAGAGACAGCACTGTAGAAATCCTATAAACAGACAACACTATAGAAACTGTATAGACAGACAACACTACAGAAACCCTTTATGGAATCAACACCGCAGAAACCCTGGAGAGAAATAACAGTATAGAAACCCTACTGAGAGTGTACAATATAGAAATACCATAACTTAAGACAACCATTCTCCAGTATTCTTAATAACTTTCCAGTACCTGCACCCCTTTTTATAAAACAGTTTGATACCCTGTAGATTAGCATCAACCCAGTTAAGTTTGGAAACTCCCTGGTTTTCCAACATTTGCTTAATGCTGGCCAAATCAATTCTTAATCTTTTTTCCACTACACTTTCTGTTGAGTGAATATTGTCCCATAAAGACCCATTGTCCACATAACACTCAACTGATACTTTCTTACCTGATTAGCCCATAAAAAATAATTCTGTTAATGTGTCTGACAAATATATCCCCATATCCAATGCCTCCAGTATCACTAGGATTTAGCCGCCAATGTGCTTTTGACTACCCTTCTAATTTCCTTCACTTCCCAGGCCAAGGGGCAATATTTTCCTTCCTTACCTACCAGAAATATTATGAATCGAGCACATCGCTTGAATGTCATTTGGTAGATTGGAATGTGAAGCATCACTAAACACGACCAATTTCATATCTTTCAGTTCTCCTAGTGCTGTGAATTTAATTACACACTCCTCTAATTTTAACTTTTTAAATGTTTTATTAACCTGCCAGATCTCTCTGACTGTGGTGTGCTTCAACATATTACTGAGCTCTAGGACATTATAGCTCCATTGGTCTTGTCTGTGTGCATAGCCAATTTAGCTGTTCTATCATACTTCTCAACAACTCTGTTTCTTTATCATTGGCCCATTTCTCTTTCTCCATTGACCTCTCTTGGAATGGGATCAATACTGTTCAGATATCCCTGTTGACTCAGCATTACACCAGATGTACTTTGTCAGATATCAAGACCAGAATATTAAAAAGCACCAGCTACTTGACTCCCTACTTTTAAACTCTGTTTTCAGCTTCTCAGTTGTTCTTTTTTTCAAATTCTTCAGTTCCATCTCAGAGGAAATCATCTACATGCATTATAAAAATTCCAGCTAATTTTTCTTTAGCCTTCCAGTAAAATATTGCTGAATCTGCTTTTAACTGGACACAGCCAGTCTTCAATAATACAGATCATACAGAGAAATACCAAACTCTTGATGCATCACTTGATCCATTCGTTCAATTTCCACCAATGTCCCTCTGTATTACCTGCTTCTTTGGGTGGCCTCAAAAAAACTTTGAAATATTTTGCTCTGCAGAAATGCTTTGATATCAATTGATTTGCACACCCAATTATGAGATGCTGGAACAGCGAAAAAAAAATTCAGTGTCACTTTCCCTGCTGTGGGTGAATCAACTCTAATATCTCTCCCATCCAAATGTTCCTCACACCCACAGGCTACTAATCTGGCTTTAGCTTTATACGTTCCATCTGGAAAAACTTTCTCTGTGCAAACCCACCCATGGGCAAAGCTGCCTTTCATCTGGTACCTTGGTGTACACCCCAAATTCCTTCCATTGTCCAGCTCCCTTTGTTTGGCCTCTCTTACTTATGCAAGCTCCATTTTGTTTGCAGCTATAATGTTTCTTTATCATGGGGGCTTCAGTTCCTATTCCTATCATTGATTAGATTCCTAGCCTTCCTCATTAAACTCTGGCCTCTACGGCCATGCCTGATTCTGTCAGGGCTGCTACTCTCAGGCTGCTGTTCTCTGTTGACACACCTTTGGCCACAGATTCATGACTTTTTCCTGGGTTCACAAATGCTTACTGTCTCATCCTCTGGACTCAGGTCTCACTTTTTTTGTTTCCATCCATCCACCCCATTTTCCCAATCTATAGCTTTGGCTTCTTGCCTTCACTCTTGTAGGTTGAGCCAGTGTTGATACTTTCCTGAGGCCTTTTCTGCTTTCCCAATTATACTGGCCTCCCTCCACTCTCTTGACCCTTCAGGTATGTATGATATCACTGTGCCTACTTTGGGTAGCTGAACCTTTGAAGGAGCAGCTTCATCCCCTGCTTCACTGGTACTTTGTCGATCATCAGATTCCCTCTCATCTATTGTTGACTGCTTCTCATAATAATTCAGGGTATGTAATGTAAGGAACAAGGTGCCTCCTGCACTTCTGCATCTTGCTCAGATACTCAGATACTCCAACTTCATATCCAAGTGCCACTATTCTCAAAGAGTGGGCCCGCACTGTCTGATTACTGTGTTGTACTGTAACTACCTTACTGCCTGGTCCTATCTCTTTCTCAGGCCCTTTGCACTCTTTTTTGCCCTCTCTTTTATAGTAGTCCCTATCTCCTTTCTCAAAGTAAACCCCTGATGGTTTTATGCGATGCCTTTGGGCTCTTCTTATCTGTTCTGAAAGCTCAGCAATAATGAAGGCCTTTCTCCCTCCATGCATAGTGTTTAAGTGTGCTGAAAGCATGGAACCAATGCTTGTCCCTTCTAGTGCCAGGGGAGCATTTGTTAATACTGACAGCAACTTTGGATTCCTCCCGTATACCAACTGATATGGACTATAGGGCCACTCATTTGTAACAAATTTTTCGCATGCCCTACCCATGCTAATACAACCTGCAATTTACAGCCCAGCTGATCCACCAAAATTTTATGTAACATGTCAACTATAACTGCGTGATTCCATTCACAGAGGCCATTGCTAATGGGCTGTCTGCTGCAGTGTGCATTATTACAATATTTAACTTTTCACACGTCTTGAAACTCATCATTTGTGAATTCGCCCCCATTGTCCATCAAAAATTTAGATGATGCCCTCAATCCTGTTCCGATCCAGTGGATCATAATTTTATCTACAATGGTCTTTTTATCTTTGCTGTAAATCACCGTGGATATGCTAAACAGAGTGGCCATGTCCACAAAGTGTAGTAGATAGATGCCTTTGTCCTTGTTTCATTTCTTTAGATCCATCATCACTACACCATTGAAATCTCATGCTAGTGGTAGCAAGACTGGATGCGGGGGTGTCCTTCTATATGTTATGCAAATTTTGCGCTGGGCTAATATTTGTTCTATGAGATCATTATATCCTTTATCCAGCACATCTGCATCCTGCAGCAGTGCTCTCAGTCTGTGTGGTGCTGGATGAGCAAATTGTTTATGGAGTTTCAGAATAATCTTTTTGTCAATCATGCTGTTGTCTATTAACAACACTAATGCCTCATGAATCCTTTGGTCTGATAACTTCAGTTCACTTAAAGGAAGACAATAATGGCCTAATTTTTTAAAATGTAAGTCCACAGTTTTCCCAAATACCACTGCTTTATCCTGTTTCAAATCAGTGGTCATCTGAGCTTTCTTCATTGCAAGCTGCTTAACAAAGGTATGTCCCTGAAAACTGCATCTGTACTAATCAATAATTCCACAACGTTACAAAGAAGTATAACCCCTTTGGAGGGTATTAAAGTGTTGTTATCGCCAAATCTAAAGCAAGTGGAACAATCATGTTCTTTTACTTTCTTTCAGTTTTTATGTTCAAGGGACCCTAAACAACAATCTAGCCAATCTTGGCCGCAGACAGTGGATGTACATCCACTATCCAAAACAGCACAGTTGAAAGAGTCTATCGTCAGGATGCTCATTATGGGACTCAATTTTTCTGCCACCAAAATAATGTCTTCCTGATCCTTATCCTCGTCACTGTTTCCACGTATTCTGTATCACACGTGGTTTCAAAGACCTGATTTCTTCTTTTTGGACAGTTTACAATGTAGTGGTATGGGGAATTGCGTTTGAAACAGTGATTCCCAATCCCTCTAGCATTCCTCTGATTTAAACATCTTTTATCAGTATCCCATGTGCGTCATCTTTCCCATTTTCAAATTGGTTATAACTGTTTTCGACACTAGGTCAGTTATTAACACAACTGTCTCCGTTTAAAGGCCTTCGTGTACCGTTTGGTCTGGTACACAGTTGAATTACCATTGACTCCTCTGTTCCGGACACTGTGACATTCCAGTTTGCATTGAACAAGGTGGCTGGGAAGGATTATTTCTTGAAAAACATTTTTAATGATGCTGCCATTTGATCAAAGAGAGGCTTGATTCCCCTTAATTATGTTTCAGTCATTACTAAAAGAGTATCCATATATGACAGACATGCACAGTCCAACAACTTAAAGAACAATACTACATCTGGAATCTCCAAATTAAATTTCATTAGCCTGTTAAGGCCCCTATCAAAATCCATAATATATTCTTCCATGGACTGGGTATCTTGTCTTCTAATCCTGTCAAACATCACCCATCCTTCATAATTTTTCAAGAACTAATTTTTCTGGTAAAACTTACCTAAGTAAGTTGCTTGCATGGGTTTTCTCCGGGTGCTCCGGTTTCCTCCCACACCCCAAAGATGTGCTGTTAGGCTGATTGGTGTAACAAATTGTCCCTAAATTAGTCTCCCCTCAATCTGGTTTCCAATGTGGAGTGCCATAGGCGCAGACAGGGGTCATGGGTGGAGAGGGGACTCACAATGTTGAAATGGTGGTGCGGGCTCATTGGGCCAAAGGACCTGTTTCCTGTGCTGCGTTGTTCTTTGTTCTAAGTATCATAGCAGGAGCTGTAGCCCTTCTTCTTTATTCAGGGCATCTGCTGTCTAATCTAAGAATACTTTGCTTCTTATCTTGCTCGTAATTGGAAGCAACAAGGCTAATGCCGGACCTTGCTTTCTTTTCAGTATTGTGCCGACAAGGGTCCACATTTCCAACTCTGCCTTCCATTGCCGAAATGGTTCAGCATTGGAAAAGACAGGGGGACAATCAAATGCCACTGGTTTATTTCTATCTTCTGCCATGGTTGTAGCACTTCTTCAAAACAATCATCAAATTACAATGGGTTTCCTCTGCTACCAATGTTTCTTCAGAAGGAACTCTTCAAAATGCAGCTAATGAAAATACAACAAAACTTACTCCAACTTATAAATCAAAGAAAGGGTTTAATAAAGAAACATCATTACTCCAAACATGAGGCCTCACCCTGGGCCAGTCCACGCTCCCCACAATTCTACATAGTTCCTTATTTATAGTGAATCAGCTGGTCAGCTGACTATTACATCATTCTAATTGGCTCCATGGTTTACTGGGCCAGCTGACCCTTACATCTTGTTCCCATTGGTCACAATACATCCATACAAAGTTACATTCTAACAGATACCATGTACAGAGTCAACACTATAAAAACCCTATAGAGAGTGTACAACAAAGAAACCCTATAGAGAGTCAAAACTATAGCAACACTATAATCATAGAATCATAGAGTCATAGAGGTTTACAGCATGGAAACAGGCCCTATGGCCCAACTTGTCCATGCTGCCCTTTTTTTTAAAACCCCTAAGCTAATATCAATTGCCCTCATTTGGGCCATATCCCTCTATACTCATCTTACACATGTAACTATCTAAATGCTTTTTAAAAGACAAAATTGTACCCAACTCTACTACTAACTCTGGAAGCTTGTTCCAGACACTGATTCATTTTGGTTGGACAAACTTGAATGCGGATTACATGGTCAATGGCAGGGTTCTGAAGAATGTGGAGGTACAGAGACATTTTTGGGTTCATATCCATAGATTTCTGAAGGTTGCCACTCAAATGGATAGAGCAGTGAAGAAGGTTTATAGTATGTTAGCATTTATTAACAGGGGGTTTGAATTTAAGAGTTGTGGGGTATACTGCAACTATACAGGGCCTTGATGAATCCACATTGGAATATTGTGTGCAGTTCTGGTCACCTCATTATAAGAAGGATATGGAAGTATTGGAGAGAGTGCAGAGGAGATTTACCAGGATGCTGCCTGGTTTGGAGGGTAGGTCTTATGAAGAAAGGCTGAGGGAGCTGGAGCTTTTCTCTTTAGAGCAGAGGAGGATGAGAGGCAACTTAATAGAGGTTTATAAGATGATGAGGGGAATAGATAGAATGGACGTGCAGAGACTATTTCCTTGGGTGGATGTAGCTGTTACTCGGGGGCATAACTATAAGGTTCATGGTGGGAGATATAGGTCGGATGTCTGAGGTAGATTCTTTACTCAGAGAGTGGTTGGGGTGTGGAATGTACTGCCTGCTGTGATAGTGGAGTCAGACACTTTAGGAACTTTCAAGCAGTTATTGGATAAGCACATGGAGCACACTAGAATGATAGGGAGTGGGATAGCTTGATCTTGGGTTTAGACATAATTCGGCACAACATCGAGGGCCAAAGGGCCTGTACTGCGCTGTACAGTTCTATATTCTATGTTCATGACCCTCTGTGTGAAAAAATTGCCCCTCTGGGCACTTCTGTCTCTCTCCCCTCTCACCTTAAACCTATGCCCTCTACTTTTAGACTCCCCTACCTTTGGGAAAAGATACTGACTGTCTAGCTGATCTATGTCCCTCATTATTTTAAACACTGCTAAAGATCATCCCTCAGCCTCCTATGTTCCAGAGAAAAAAGACCCAGTATCTCCAGCCTCGCCTTATAATTCAATCCATCAAGTCCTGGTAGCATCCCAGTAAATCTTTACTGCATTCTTTCTAGCTTAATAATATCCTTTCTATAATAGGGTGACCAGAATTGCACACAGTATTCCAAGTGTGGGCTTACCAATGTCTTGTACAACTTCAACAAGGCATTCCAACTTCTGTATTCAATGTTTTGACCGATGAAACCAAGCGGGTCACAATGGAAGAATCGTGGCCCATGTTTGCAAGCTTAGATGAGCCTTTACAAAATTAAAGTGGTTGGGTGTGGGCTACAGGGCAGGGGGAATGAACTGATAATGTCAACAAATGATCCAAGGATAAAAAGAGCCAGAGCCATTTACAGTAGTATCTACCTGTTATGTGAGTTTATATAAATGTAACAACTGGGTAATCCAACATTGTGCGACACAGTAGCAAAGTGGTTAGCGCTGCTATCTCACAGGGCAGGGTCCCAGGTTCAATTCCAGCCTTTTGTGACTGTGTGGAGTTTGCACATTCTTTCCATGTGTCTGTTGGTTTCCTCCGGTTACTCTGGCTTCCTCCTACACTCCAAAGATGCGTGGGTTAGGCAGATTGGCCATGCTAAGTTGCCCCTTAGTTTCATAGAATCATAGAATCCCTACAGTGGAGAAGGAGGCCATTCGGCCCATTGAGTCTGTACCGATCATAATCTTACCCAGATCCTATCCCCACAACCCCATGCATTTATGTTAGCTAGTCCCCCTGACACTAAATGTCCTAAGATGTGTAGGTTAGGGAGATTAGTGGGAAAAATGTGTGGTCTTACAAGGATAGGGTAGTGGATGGTCCTGGGTAAGATACTCTGTCAGTTTGACTCAATGGGCCAAATAATCTCCTTCTGCACAGGAAGGATTCTATGAACTAAGGTAAGCCCAGAAAGGAAGAGCAAGGGTTAAAGTGAAAATTTCCATATGAAAAGTGACTTAGGCTTGTTCCATTCGACCTGTAAGGATATTTCAAAGAAGCAAATCTAGTTAAGGATCCCGGAGGGCACTGTATTAACATTCTGGACAAAGTGAGAAAGAGCAGATGTGAGTCTTGCCTCTGCGTGTGAACAGTGGGACAGTTTGGAAACTAAAAGGCAGAATCTGAAGTTTCAAAAATATATTAGGTGCAAGTCAAGAGAACCAGGCAGCTGTGCAATGGGATGAGATGGAGCAGGTACAAAAAAAACCCAACTAGACACAGTAACTGAGAGCACGGAAAGATTGCAGAGGCAGCTAACGCACAAAAGCACGAATTGTCAGGCTGGATCGCTGCTCAGCCTCAAGCATCATTAGATCAAACCAGAGCTCAGGTGTAATGGGTGGGGGTGCACTGCCAGCAGGACCGGAGAATCCCACCAGTGTCAACGGCTGGAGAATCCCAGCCTTGGTTTTTGGAGCATGCAAGGAGATAGATTGTGGCCTTACCCCGTCCACTCCGCACATTGGCTTTGTGACTCTGAGAAGGGAATAGAATTTAAATCGTAACCAGGAATTCTCAGGATGGTTGGAAGTCCATCTGCAAACAGGATCCCTGAAGCCAGAACTAATCACTGGAGTGGAGGAATCAGTGTGTATTACTCATATCATTACTTTTCATTTAATATGGCACTTTCCACAATGATTATAAACACAATATGGTTATTAGTCTATAAATATAAATATAAACATGTTGAATATTTCAAGCAAGCATGAATCATAAGGAATTTGTTGAAGATCTTTTGTTGCAAGAGTGGCTATGATAGTTTTGTTGCCACAGTTCATCAGTTTGGATTAGTCCACTTGCAAAAACGTTCAGGAGAAATTGGATCAACATTGGGTAAAATGGTTTACACTGGTCATTATTTGATCCCGTCAAGTGTATCACCTACATTTAAATTGACCAGAATTGTACAAAGTTGTGATTTTTTTGCCCCAGTAATTGTGAATTGTTCTGATTTATTTCTTCTTTTTCACACCTCGTGCTTCTCAGGGTCTGGTGACTCCACATCTCAACTTCCCATCATCTTAAAGCTCCCAATGTCCGGACAATTTTCTCAAAGTGGCTCTATGACTCTATGGCCACAAGTCCCTGTTTGCGTTTCCCCCCCTCCACCCCTTCATTTGCACTATATGGGAGATTTCTGTCAGCATTTTACCCTTCCACACAGCATCAGCACCCGTTCACTCACATCTCCTCCCCTCAATGTCACACTCCATTTACTGGCGAACACCCTCTGAGCTGCACCTTGTGGATAGGAATGCCAGCCAGGAATGCTTCACTGACATCCAGAGCTGACACGATGGGTGGTGGGGGCATTGTGGGGATGGGCTGGGGTGGTGGGGGGTGGTTGCAGGGGGGTGCTTCCCACCTTGCTTCTTTGGGTGTTAACTCTTGGGATTGGAACTCAAGTTTCTGTCTATTGTTGGAACCCAGTGTACAAATGGAGGTTAAATTTTTAAATGCAGGTTAGACTTATCATTTTGCATTAGATTTAGAGTAGAATAGAGAGTTCTGCGATCTCGTGACAAAAAAGCTGTTTTTTTTTAAGAAAATGAGGTAGAAATGTCATCGAAACAATGTCTGGGGCTTGAAACCTCTGTCTTCAGTAGCTGAATGCCTTCATAGTAATTGTTTGCCCTCACAGAAGCTAGGTTCGGTTCCGGCCTTGGGTCACTCTGTGTGGAGTTTGCACATTCTCCCCGTGTCTGCTGGGGCTTCTGCTGGGTGTTTTGATTTCCTCCCATAGTTCAAAGATGTCCAGATTAGTTGGACTGGCCATGCTAAATTGCCCCTTAGTGTCCCAGGATGTGTTGGTTAGGTGGATTAGCCATGGTAAATTGCCCTATAGAATCCAAAGATGTGTAGGTTAGAGAGATTAGTCATGATAACTTGCCCCTTAGTACGTAAAGATGTGTAGGTTAAGTGGATTAACCATGGCAAATTGCCCCACCAAGGATATATAAGTTAGGTAGATTAGTCATGGTAACTTGTCCCTTAGTATCCAAAGATGTGTAGGTTTGGTAGATTAACTGAGGTAAGTTGCCTCATAGTATCCAAAGATATGTAGGTTAGGTGGTTTGGCCATGGTAAATGCATGGGGTTATGGGGATAGGGCTGGGGGCTCGCCCTAGGCGGGATGTTCTTGCAGAGATTTGGTGCAGACTTGATGGGCTGAATGGCCTCTTTCTACGCTGTAGGGATTCTTTGATTCTATGATTCTGTGGTTGCCAACTCTGGCAGGACATATTCTGAGAAGTATCATCATATGACCTTTAACTGTCCCTCCCCCAATCTCCTGCCATTGGTCACCCAACATGTGTTTCATTATGGAGCCATGCCTTAATGTGTGCCAGTTTTGACTTAACACTATCTCAGGATGAAGGGCATCACACTTGCTTAAAAACATACATTGCCCTCATTTCTATGTCAGCCCACATATGGCAATGCTAGCAGCTCTCTCCACTGTGCCAACTATAATTCAATATATTCCAGGACATTTGAGTACTTTGACCCCACTCTCTGGCCATTTGTGGTCAATACATGCATCCTTGAGACATACTGCCTTCCTACACCATTGGAAAGCCAAAAGGCCCATTACTCAATTAGATGATGCTTGACTGTTTGTCAAACAGCCCCTCTTTTCCATTTTCAATACTTTTATACCCAGTAAAGAGAAATGTTAGAACTAAATTAAGATACAAAATATCTATATTTTTAACGCCTTGATGATATTTCTCCAAGGTTTCACACAGCAGTGTGCTGGAGTTTGATCTTTAATCCCTGAGGATTGGCAATCTAACTATTCTGCCCAAACCACGATCTCAATGCCAGTTTTCAGATTTTCACCTCACTGGATCAGCTTGACTTTATCTGACAGTAAACGTGGCCTCTGAATGCAACCTTTTTTAAATTTGCGAGACATGGATGTCACTGGCTGGCCAACATTTATTACCCCTCCCTAGTTGCCCTCAGAGACTCAACCACATTGCTTTGGCTGTGGAGTCACATGTAGGCCAGGCCAGGTAAGGACGGCAGATTTCCTTCCTTAAAGGACATTCGTGAACCAGATGGGTTCTTCCGACAATGGTTTCATGGTCATCAGTAGGTTCTTAATTCCAGATTTTTCAAATTCCACCATCTGCCATGTCAGGATTCGAACCTGGGTCCCCAAAACATGAGCTGAGTTTCTGGATTAATTGTCCAGCGATAATACCATTAGGCTATCGCCTTCCCGATGCCAACGAAATGTCAGATGGGAAGGGAGGGATGAGATGTTTGTATCTGGGACACCTTGAATTCCCTTCATTTCCTGTACAGTTTGAGCATCCCGTGACACTCCGTCATGGATGTGAATCCAGTGTCTAAACTGCTCGGATTCTCAGTGTCTCATCTTTCAGCTGTAATGAGAAACCACAATGGAATTCAATTAATGGCCCAACTTGCTCATTTGGGTAGATGCGGCCAGTATTTGATCCAATTCTGTTTTCACAGGATGTACACAGAAAAAATTCTCCTCATTTGCTATTCCACAAGACTTTGAAAGCTAAAGTCATTGTATAGTAATCAGGAGCAGGAAAGCCAGCTGTTATTCTTCCCTCGCCTCAGGGCACTGAGTCCAATTATAGCGATCCGAATGCTGCCTCAGTTGAGATCAGCAAACTCGGGGCAGGCTGGGGATTGAACCTGGAACCTCCTTGGTCTGTGCAAACTAGTGCCACGTTGACAAGTCCATTTACAAATGGAGCCACCGGGGAAATCCCATCAAAGGCAGAGTTTAATTACAATTCCAACTGCATATATTTTCCCAGAATATTTTTCTGTTTACAATCAGATATCTGCAGGCCAGGGGATGTGGTGAAGACACATCAAGCAATGTGAGGCAGACGCTTTGTGGTGTCTAACACCCTGTGCCAACGACACTTGTCGTGAATCACAGCTCAACATTAAGGCTGCTTTGATTGTGTGTCTGCGGAGACATGTATGTCAGATTCACGCCAAACACGATGCCTCGGAGCAGGCATTCGAATGAAGCATGAAGGCTTTGGCACCGCATAGAATTTGCATCCTTTTAGTTCACACCATTGAGAGGGAGTGATTTTTGTTTAATAAGGAACAACTGCGTTCACATCAAATTGGAGCTTACAGCCTCTGAATATATTTGATCAGATGACATAAGAGAGCTGCATCTCCAAGTGTCCAACATCTGGTCAACATCTCAATGGAAGTCCCTGGGAAGGATTTAAAGATTTGCCCTACTGATAAAATAAAGTATTAGGGTGGCGAACAGTAACAGAGGGTGGATTGTATTGTGTTATTCAGTACAGTTTCCATGTAACCTTTTATCCTGATTCCGCCGCAGTCCCATCTCATCTTCAACACTCTCTTCAATTCCTTCCTTCTTGCGTTCTCTCACTCTGACTCTTTCTTTCTGAACATGTATCTGTTCCCTGGGAGCTCCTTTTGTAAGTGCACAAACTGACATAACATTGATTCACGCTATACAGAGAATGCATGCTGTACATAGAGAAGGAAAAAAAAAGAAAAGTACAGCACAGGGACAGGTCCATCGGTCCTCCAAGCCTATGGTTTTAGTTTAGCCAGATGTTATGTGCTAATCATAACATCTGGCTAAACTAAAACCATATGCATTGACAGAGTCCGTTCCCATCCTATTCATGTATTCGTCCGGTCGCTATCTTACCTGGCCCCACCACCTCCCTGGGCAGCACATTCCACAGTCAGAAGTCTGACAACACCAGGTTTTAGTCCAACCAATTTATTTGATAGTACGCTCACAAGCTTTCGAGGGGACTCCCTCTTCGTCAGGTGAATGGAGAGTTCTGGCCTCGGACAGAGCATATAAAGCACAGACAGTTTAGAGATTACTGATTAGAATGTGAATCTTTACACCTAACCTGCTGTTCAAGTTCTAAAGTGGCTGACAATGTGAATGGAAGGAGCACTGATCACAGGTTAAAGAGATGTGTATTGTCTCCAGACAGTACAGTGAGTGAGGTTTTGCAAACCCAGGCAAGTCACGGGGGTTACAGATAGTGTGACATGAACCCAAGATCCCTGTTGAGACCGTCCTCATGTGTGTGGAACTTGGCTATCAGTCTCTGCTCAGCGACTCTGCGCTGTCGTGTGTCGGGAAGGCCGCCTTGGAGAATGCTTACATTCCAGACATTCGTCACTCTCTGAGTAAAAAACATGCCTCGTACATCTCCTCTAAACTTTTCCCCACGCCTTTAAACCTAAAATCCCCTGGTACTTGACTTTTCTACCCTAGGAAAGAGCATCTGACTATCCATTCTGCGTTACAGTGTTACAGTCATAGCTAGGAAGATAACTTAATATAAGGTAGGTCCATTCAAAAGTCTAATGGCAGCAGGGAAGAAGCTGTTCTTGACTCAGGTTGGTACGCTATTGCAGACATTTTTATCTTTTTCCTGATGGAAAACACGCACACCAAAGGGAAGGGAACATATTTGAAAAATGTTCTCCAGACTTCAGCCACACTTCATAGAGCAGTCCAGGTTCAGACCGGGATTTGTGTGACACACAGTGTGCACAGGAACACAGCAGAGCACATTGATTAGAAACAGAAATAGGTTATTCATCCCTCGAGCCTGCTCTGCCATTCAATATAATCGTGGTTAGCTTGGTTGTGGACTCAACTCCATGTTCCAGCGTGTCCTTGCGCAGCTCTTGAGTCTCTTGTGGATCAAAAATCCATCTAACTCAGCTTTAAACGTAGGCAGTAACCCAGCTTGTACTTCTCCCTGAAGGAGTGAATTCTACAGAGCGAGCGGCAAATTTTCCTCTTCCGCCTGCCGTGGTATTGTAGCGTGCAAAGGGCAGAACATGGAAAGGCCTGTTGACCTCAGGTGGGATTTTCTGTTTTCGGGGAGAGCGTGGCTGTAACAGCCCTCTGAAAGAAACATTTCCCTTACACGGCAGAACCATGTCCCCTGATTCTAATCTCCCTCACAAGGTGAAATATTCATCCTGTCAAATCCCATCAGGATCTGATACGTTTCCACTCATTCTTCCAAACCCCAATCAGGACAGGACCTCAACGTTTCCTCTTAAAAAACATCTTCATCCCAGGTATCAGGTGATTGAACGTTCTTGGAACAGCGTCTAATGCCAGCATACCCTTTCTTGAATAAGGACGCCAAAATTATGCACATCTCGCTGCCTTGGAAAAGCAGCCAGCATAATTAAGGACCCCCATACACCCCGGACATTATCTCTTCCACGTTCTTTCATGGGAAAAAGATACGAAAGTCTGAAATCACATACCAACTGACAGAAGAATAGCTTCTTCCCTGCTGCATCAGACTTATGAATAGATTTACCTTGCATTAAGTTGACCTTTCTCTACACCCTGGCTACGACTGTCACACCGCATTCTGCACACTTTCGTTTCCTTCTCTATGAATGGTATGCTTGGTCTGTGCAGCAAGCAAAAAATAATACTTTTCACTATATTCTAATACATGTGACAATAACAAAGCAAACCAAATCAAATACATCTCACCCAGGCCCTGTACAGGTGTAGGAAAGCTTCCCTACTTTCATACTCAATTCCCTTTGCATTTAATACCAATCTTCCATTTGCCTTCCTAATCACTTTCTGTATCTGCGGACTAGCCTTTGCTGATTCATGTACTGGGTCAGCCAGATCCCTCTGTACCTGGACAGTGCTGCAGGTTCTCTCCATTCAAATAATATGCTACTTTCCTATCTTTCTGCCAAAATGGACAAGTCCATGTTTTCGCACATTATACTCCATCTGCCAAACTTCTGTCCATTTATTTAACCTGTTTAAATCTCCTGAGTGGTTGGAAGGAATTTTTTGGCCATGCTCGCCCCAAAGCTGGACCTTTGCACGGTCTGTTCCCACCTGCTATGATTCCTGTGGTGGGCGGGGTGGGAAAATTCCACCCACCATGTCCTTTTGACAACTTCCTTCCTGTTTACCTTTGTGTCTTCAGCTAATTTAGTTACCATGCATTCACTCCCTTCATCCGAACCATTTATATTGATTGTAAATAGTTGCAGTCCCAGCATTGATCCCTGTGGCACTCAACTCATAACCCAAAACTAACCCATCTATTCCTACTTCCTGCTGGCCAACAAGTAGGCTATTCATGTGAACATGTTACTCTCAGCACCATGAGTTCTAATGTCATGAAGTAACATTTAGAATAAGATTCACAGAATTAGAATTCATAGAATTCCTGTAGCGCAGAAGAAGGCTACTCAGCTCATCAAGTCTGCACTAAATCTCCAGCAGAGACCTACCACCCCAGGCCCTATCCCTATAACCCCCTGTATTACCCTGTTAATCCCCCTAATCTACACATCTCGGGACATTAAGGGACATTTTTGCATGGCTGATCACCTAACCTGCACTTCTTTGGAGTGTGGGAGGAAGCTGGAGCACCCAGAGGTTGCTAGCTAGAAGCTGATGCAGGCAGGCAATGTCTCTCTCTGTCTCTCACCAGAGATGTACTGAAAGTTCCAAGACTGGGAAGTCTCAGAGTTTTAACCCAAGGATTAATTCTCATCAGGAGTTATAAAGCTGCAAAATCCAGCAGACACGGGGAGAACGTGTAAAATCCACACAGACAGTGACCCGAGGCCAGAATTGAACCTGGGTCCACGGCGCTGTGCTGCAGCAATGCTAACCACTGTGCCACCATGCCACCCGTTTGATGTGGCATCTTGTGGAATGCCTTTTGGAAATCCAAGTACATCACATCTTACAGGTGTTTTGGGGAGGTGGTGGTGTTAATGCCCAGGCCAGAAACTCCAAGGTGTTTTATGAAGTCAGCCTAGGCCTGAAGTTTTACATTTGGTTTTGGCATTGGTGAGCATAAAATGTTTCACCCCAGGTAAGATTCAAGTGACCCACTAGGAAACTTTTATCAAACAAGGTGTATTTAAGAACACAGTTAAAATATAACAAAAAGATTTATCATAACTTCTATCAATTACAAGTTTCAAGCATGATACAGTATAAACCTTAGCAGCTAGCTAACTGTGATGTTCCAAGTAAAATAACACCCCAAAAACATACACCTGCCCTTCCCAGACTTGGCACAGAAAAACTAGTATGCTCACATGTCACTGGATTTTGTAGCTTTGTAACTGAATTGGGCCTTTGAAATGTTGGATTAAAACACTGATGCTTCCCAGTCCTGGAACTTTCTCTGGGGAGAGACAGAGACAGAGAGTCCTATTTTACCATTTTGATTCTAAGTGCTGGGAGAAATTAAAACTGGAAGTGTTTCAGATCCGACTTTTGGACACATACTCACTTTGTCTACAGTGAATCCAAATCGCGTTACACAGCCCTGCAGCTCCGATTGGCACTTCCAACTGTGTATGTGCAGAGAAATATGATAGAACGCTGTTCTTCTGCCACGTCCCTCTCAGGCTGGATAATGCCTCTCCCTGGCCCCCATAGAAATTGCCCCACCCCACAACATTACTGACCCCCTTATCCCCCCATCCCCTCTGTCTCCAGGCCGATCAAGGGCCTTCCCCCCCCACCCCCACCAATCTCGGGCAGAGTGGCAGCAGATTCCTCCTCCCCACCACTGATCTCAGGCAGAATGGCAGTGGACCCCCACCTGCCTGCCTCCACCAGCTTCCAGCCAGCAACTAAACCAAATCTAAAACCTTGGACTTTCCTGTGGAAAAAAAAGCATCACCTGACCTGTCGATCATCCCCAAATCAACTCCCAGTCAGCAGTCCCAAAAGATCATTAAAAGCGCCAGACACGGCCTTAGCCCAGAATAAAATAAACATGTTTTCCATTAAATTGCTTCAGTAACAATTCGGCAACAGTAAAATACCAGGTCTATTTGAAAAATCCACAGCAAAACATGGGCAGCATGGTGGTGCCGTGGTTAGCACCGCTGCCTCAGGGGCCCAGGTTTGATTCCGGCCTCGGGTCACTGTCTGTGTGGAGTTTGCATATTCTCCCTGTGTCTGCATGGGTTTCGTCCGAGTGCTCCAATTCCCTCCCAAAGATGTGCAAATTAGGTGGATTGGCCATGATAAATTGCCCTTAGTGTGAGGGGGACAAACAGTGTAAATATGTGGGATTACAGTGATAGGGTCTGGATGGGATTGCGATCGGTGCATGCTCCATAGGCTGAATGACTTTCTTCTGTACTGCAGGGATCCTACTCTATGATTAAAATGCATTTCGTAAAAGCACAGTAATAGCATGATGCTATTGTTGTTGGACTAGTAATCCAGAGACCCAGAGTAATGCTCTGGGGACATGGGTTCAAATCCCACCAGAGCGGATGGTGAAATTTGGACTAATTAAAAGTCTAATGATGACTATGAAACCCTTGTTGCTTATCATTAAAAACCCATCTACTTCTCTCATGTACTTTAGTTACATGCATTCATATACAAGACTTTAATTTTATCTTAGGTCAATATTTATTGTCCATCCCTGATGGCATTTGAGATTCAACCACATTGCTGTGTCTCTGGAGTTACACACCAAGTAAAGGCAGCAGATTTCCATCCCTGGAGGACAGATTCCCTGCTGAAATAGTAAATAGGATGATCATACAGGATTTTAAATAACATGGTCACACACAGTGGCACAGGGGTTAACATTGCTACATCACAGCACCAGAGACCCAGGTTCAAATCTGGCATAGGCCCACTGTCTATGTGGAGTATGCACATTCTCCATGTGTCTGCATGGGTTTCCTCTGGGTGCTCTGGTTTACTTCCACAGTCCAAAGATGTGCAGGGAGGTTAGATTGATTGGCTATGCTAAATTGTCCCTTTGTGTCTGGGGGATTAGTAGAATAAATAGATGGGATTACGGGGATAGGGCTTGGGTGGGATTGTGGTGAGTGCTCATTTTGAGTTATAGAGGTTTACAGCATGGAAACAGGCCCTTTGGCCCAAATTGTCCATGCCACTCTTTTATTTTAAACCAGCAAGCTAATCCCAATTGCCCCGCATTTGGCCCATATCCCTCTAAACCATCTTACCCATGTAACTATCTAAATACTTTTTAAAAGACAAAAATGTATCTGCCTCAACTACTACCTCTGGCAGCTTGTTCCAGACACTCACCACCCTCTGTGTGAAAAAATTGTTCCTCTGGACACTTTTGCATCTCTCCCCTTAAACCTATGCCCTCTAGTTTTAGACTCCCCTACCTTTGGGAAAAGATATTGACTATTTAGCTGGTCTGTGCCCCTCATTATTTTATAGACCCTTATAAGATCACCCCTCAGCCTCCTACATTCCAGAGAAAAAAGTCCCAGTCTATCCAGCCTCTCCTTATAACTGTAACAATCAAGTCCCAGTAGCATCCTAGTAAATCTTTTCTGCACTCTTTATAGTTTAATAATATCCTTTCTATAATAGGGTGCCCAGAACTGTACGTAGTATTCCAAGTGTGGCCTTACCAATGTCTTACACAACTTCAGCAAGACGTCCCAACTCCTGTATTCAATGTTCTGGCCAATGAAAGAAAGCGTGCCGAATGCCTTCTTCACCACTAAATGGCCTTCTTCTGCACTGTAGAGATTCTATGTTCTGAAATGAGTAAGAGAGGTGTAGGGGAGAACCCAGATGCAAAAGATGCTCTGAAAACAAACAAAAAGGAAGTGAGGAGAGTAACAGTCAGGAGTAACAGGAGCCTTATGCATCACAGGTAAAGGGAAATGCAAAATATGTAAATTAGTGAACAAGAACAGAGGATGCTGGAAAAATTCAGCAGGGCTGTCAGCATCTATCAGGAGAGAAACAGAGTTAATGTTCCGAGTCCATCAACACTTTGTCAGAACTGAAAGGTAGGCAAATGTTGGAGCAAAAGTAGCAACTTGAAGAACAAATGCCACGTGACCTGGTGTGAGATGGTGCGGGGGGATGCGGGGAAGGGGTATGTAGTTTGCAGTGAGACAATACATGTGTGGAATATTTTTAAAAAGTAGTGGCTTGGAGGTACAGAATTTAAATATTGCTGAAAAAGGTGTTTCCCTTGACACCGGTCTTCTTACGATTGTCCTGATGAGTGCGAGATGAAAAGCTTCAACAGAATGGCTTTTTCGTAGATATTACAGCAGTTAAACTAGGAGAGAGAAATAAGCACTTGAGGAAAAGCTTAGAGAAGAAGGACAGGTTAGCATGTGCTGCTTAAATAAACTTTTTTCATACAACAGCACAGAGAATAAGCAAATGAATAGAAAGAATTGAAGGCACAAGTTTAACTTGGAAGGATGATATGATAATCCATGACTGGGACATAGATGCAGGACAAACAGTTCTGGAAACTACATCTACCGGATCATAAAGTCTATAGGAAAGATTGGGAAAATGGTAGAGCGGTGGGGGTAACCTTAATGATTAAAGGTGAAATCATTTCAATGATCAGAGAGCATCCAATGAGAGGTGATAAAGCAGTGGAAACTTTCTAGTTAGGTTTCAGAAATCAAAAAGATTATGGAGGGAGTTGCATAAAAGCTTCCAGATAGCAGCTGTGAATGGATAGGTAGCTTAAATGCAGAGATTAGACAAGCACTAACACAGTGGCACAGTGGTTAGCACTTTTGCCTCACAATCCCTGGGACCCGGGTTCAATTCTGGCCTCAGGTGATTGTGTGGAGTCTGCACGTTCAATCCTTATCTGCATGGGTTTCATTTGGGTGCTCCGGTTTCCTCCCATGCTCCAAAGATGTGTAGATTAGGTTAATTGGCAATGATAAATTGCCTCTTAGTGTCCCAAGATATACAGGTCAGGGGGATTAGCAGGGTAAGTACATGGGGTTATGGTGATGGGGTGGGAGAGCTGAGAAGCTGTGACTGAGAGTTGGTGCAGCCTTGATGGGCTGAATGGCCTCCTTCTGCACCGTAGGGATTCTGTGTAGGAGATTTTAACTTTCATATAGCTTGCAATAAGCAGGCTAACTCATGTCAGGCAGGTCACAAATTTCTCGAGTGCAACCAGGGTGATTTTCTGTAACAAGGTGTGTCAAAATGAAAAGTGAACTGGGGGAGTGGGATGGAGGCCATTAAGGCTTAGTTAGGAGTAATGAGCCAGATTAAGTTAACAACCCAATAGGGCGTGAATGTTTATCTAATGACCATTATAATATGATTTAATTCAATATAATTTTGTAAGGGACAAATGTGAAACATCTTCTAAGATTCTAGACTTGGGAAAGAACTGACGTCAATAGGCTGAGGTACAGGCTATCCATAGTCAATTGGGAAAATCTGTTAATGGGTGAAACAAAAGGGTAAAGTTCAAAAAAGAATGTAATATGAAGCAGGAATAATTTAAACGGCTGAGGGGGAAGGTCTTTTCTTGCCAAGAAAGCTCTCTGATGATTAGAGAGGTAAGTGTTGCCTCACAGTGCCAGGGACCCAGGTTCGACTCAGCCTGGGTCACTATCTGTCAGAGTCTGCACATTCTCCCTGTGTCTGTGTGGGTTTCCTCTGGGTGCTCCGGGCTCCTCCCACAGTCTGAAAGGCATGTTGGTTAGGTGCATTAGCCATGCTAAATTCTCCCTCAGTGTACCCAAACAGGCGCTGGCGTGTGGAGACTAAGGGATTTTCATAGTATCTTCATTACAGAGTCAATGTAAGCCTGATTCCTGATTCCCCCTTCCCCCATATCCCTTGAGCTCCAAGAGTTATATCTAATTCTCATTGAAATTAGACAATATTTTGGCTTCAACTACATTCTGCAGTAGTAAATTCCAGATTCACCACCTTCTGGGTGAGGAAATTTCTCCTCACCTCAGTTCTAAAAAATTTACCCCTTATCCTCAAACAATGACCCCTTAGCTTTAGATTCCTCCACCATTGGGAACATTCTTTTGGAATCTACCTGTCCACCCGTTAGAATTTTATTAGTTTCTATGAGATTCCCTCTCACTCTTCTAAACTCCAGTGAACATAATCCTAACCAACTTAATCTATCCTCAGATGACAGACCTGCCATCCCAGGAAGAGCCTTGTAAATCTTCACTGTACCCCCTCTATAGCAAAGACATCCTCCCTCAGGTAAGGACGACAAATCTGCACATAATACTCCAGGTATGACCTCACCAATGTTCTATACAATTGTAGCAAAACGTCCTCATCCCTATACTCAAATCCTCTCGCTATGAAGGCCAACATACCATTTGCCTTCTATACTGTCTGCTGTACACTTACTTTTAGTGATTGATGCACGAGGACTTCAAGGTCTTGCTGAGTGTCCACCTACCTCAATTTACACCCATTCAAATAATAATCTGTCTTCCTATTATTGCTACCGAAGTGGATAACCTCACATTTCTCCACATTATACTGAATCTGCCATGCAGATGCCCACACATTCAGCCTGTCCAAATCCTCCTCACAGCTCACCCTCCCACCCAACTTTGTATCATCTGCAAATTTGGCGATAATGCATTCAGTTCCCTCTTCCAAATCATTAATATATAATGTGACAGTTGGGGTCCTAGCATAAGTTCCTGCAGTCCCCACTAGTCACTGACTGACAATCGGAAAAAGGCCAATTTATGCCAACTCTTTTGCTTCCTATCCGCCAACCAGCTTTCTATCCATCTCAAGACATTATCTGCAATCCAATGCTCTTTAACTTTACATAGTAGTCTACTATGTGGCATCTTTTCAAAGCCTTCTGAAAGGCAACTCTACTGATTACATCCTCAAAAAATTCCAATTGATTCTTTGAGCATGATTTCCCTTTTGTAAATCCATGCTGACTGTCTGATTAAACCATTGCCTTCCAAATGCCAAGTAATGAAATCCTTGATAATGGACCCTAGCAACTTCCCCAGTACTGATGTTAGGCTCACTAGTTTCTATTCCCCGATTTTCTCTCTACCTTCCTTTTTGAATAGCGGGCTTTCATTAAGGTTGAGGTTATCACATCAAACATCTTGAAGAATTACATTTGAATCAGGGACAGGAGCTGAACAAAATTAACATTTGCAAAATAGCGATAATTTTTAAAAAATTAGGTGGTGGTGAGCTGCCTCCCAGAACTGCTCTGGTGCACCCACAGTGCTATTGGTGGGCTGGTGATGGCCTAGTGGCATTATCACTCGACTGCTAATCCAGAAACTCAACTAATGTTCTGGGGATTTGGGTTCGAATCCTGTCATGGTAGATGGTGGAATTTGAATTCAATAAAAAAGTATTTGGAATTAAGATTCTATAGATGACCATGAAACCGTCGCTGGAAAAAAACCCATCTGGGCAGGCTCGATGGGATGGATGGCTTCTTTCTGCACTGTAGGATTTCTATGATGTGAAACCCAAAGATGTCATGTTAAAACTATCATAACCATAGAACCCTACAGTGCAGAAAGAGGCCCTTCAGTCCATCGAATCTGCATCGAACACAATCCCACCCAGGCCCTACCCCCATATCCCTACATATTATACCCACTAATCCCTTGAGCCTATGCATCCCTGGACACTAAGAGGCAATTTCTTAGCATGGCCAATCAACCTAACCCGCACATTTTTGGACTGAGGGAGGAAACCGGAGCAAAACCATGCAGACACGAGGAGAATGTGCAGACTCCACACAGACAGTGACCTGAGCTGGGAATCGAACTCAGGACGCTGGAGCTGTGAAGCAGTAGTGCTAACCACTGTGCTACTGTGCCACCCAGACCAGAGGCTTGGGTTGTGTGATATGTGACATGTCTATTAATGGTTAATCGCAGCTTAGAGTTCAATTTCTGTGTTTCTGGCCATAATTCCATTGTTCCTCCTCAGTAGAGACACCAAGTGGTTATTAACATCTCTTCTAGTACAATGAATTGTGATCTTTCTCTTTTTTGTGATAATTAAGGATGGGAGAGAGTGGTGGGTTGGGGAGAACCGGTTTGTCTGCACTTCCTCTACTTTTGTTAATTACAGGGGTCTGTACAAAGTGGTGTGAGATTCCACAGGTGAGGGAGGAACTATTTTGTTCTTGAAAGTAATAACTTTCAGGTTGAGGGCCAACCCTGTGATCAGGTGACTTGTAGCAGCTATCTTTTCTCATTGCACAGAAAAGTCCACTTTTTAAAAATAGCAGTAAGGATAAAGAACGTATAGTATTGGAATTTTTTTCATATTGTAGGAACCCAGTACTATCCTACATCTCTTTCATTTAATTTTCCACACATGTTCCCCTCATTCACCCTCAGTTATTTGGAACAATCTGGCCAGGGTGTAAACCAGGTGTAGAAACTTCCAATGTGGTCAGTAGCAAGCATGCATACACACTGTCCTTGCCTCATGTGCACCATCCACTAACTTAATAAATGTCTCCCAGTGCCTGTGGCTAATACAAGCATTAATACTTTAGCATAGGAAAGTAAGGGCTGAAATATCCAGTGACACAGTGTTTAATAAATCCAGTCTCCCTCTCTTTTCCACTCTCCATGTCACTTCCTCACTTCCTGTATCTGTCTGCCTCTCCCTCCCCTTCTCTCTCTCTCCCTTTTTCTCTATGTGTCTCTCCCTCTCTATTCTACTCTCCCATTCTCCCTCCCTTTCTCTAACTCTCTCTCCTGCAAAAAGGACATGGCAGTGGCTCCCAGTGGGAACCCCCTCTTGCTGGTGTCAGATCCCTTGATCAAGGCACTGAATGCCATTGAGCAAGTGACTCAATGAGACATGATAACAATTGGCTTCTGGGCTTCTAACTTGTCATGTCCCCTGGCTGCCCCTGAGTAAATGCCAGTAGTGGTGGGAGAGGCAATAATTTCCCACTTAAGGGCCTCAGTTGGTGGTGGGTAGGAAGATAGTTCATGAACCTTCCTTCCCTAAACCTAATCAGGAAGGTACATCCCCACCCTCCCGCCGAACGAACTGATTACCCTATCACCAAATTCACCATGGCAAGGGTGGGGGAATTAAATTCTGCCCCCCACCCCCAGTTAAAATTTCAAGTCAGCGGTTCGCACTGCTGCCTCACAGGGCCATGGACCAGGGTTTGATTCCCAGCTTGGGTCACTGTCTGTGGGAAGTCAGCATGTTCTCCCCATGCCTGCGTTGGTTTCCCCCGGATGCTCTGGTTTCCTCCCACAGCCTGAAAGACATGTCAGTTAGGTGCATCGACCATGCTAAATTCTCTCTCACTATACCCGAATAGGTGCTGGAGTGGCAACTAGGGGATTTTCACAGTAATTTCATTGCAGTGTTAATGTAAGCCTATTTGTGACCCTACTAAATAAACAATGGCGTTCATCAGAACAAGTAGCATGGTGACATAGTAGTCAGTGCTACTGCTTCATGGCTCCAGGGGCCAGGGTTCAATTCCTGCCTCAGGTGACTGTCTGTGTGGAGTTTGCATGTTCTCCCCATGTCTGTGTGGGTTTCCTCTGGGTGCTCCAGTTTCCTCCAACACTCCACAGATATGAGGGTTAGGTTGATTGGCCACTTAGTGTCAGGGGGAATAGCAGGGTAAATATGTGGAGTTATGGGGATAAGGCCTGGGTGGGATTGTTGTCAGTGCAGGCCTGAATGGCCTGTTTCTACATAGTAGATTCTAAGAACAATAAACAATCTTGTTATCAATTCAAATGGAAAAGTAATTGCAGGAGTTGGCAACTCAAGAATTATATTTAATATCCTAGGGCTGGACAATTGCTGAGATTTTTAATAATGGATTATAAATATCCACTATATATTGATCTGAATAGATTCCATGTCTTACCCTATATTAATATTGTATGGATCTGCGTATGAGAAAGAGAGAGGCAGAGACACAAACAGAAAGGAAGACAGCCTGACAGACAGACAGAGGGAGAAATAGAGAGAGAGAGAGACAGAGACAGCCTGACTGAGGCCTTAATAGAATATCAATGAACATCTGGTAAGAATTGTACATCAAGTGAAAGATCAGCAGATTATGTGTGTGTGGATAATGAATGGCCCCTCATTATTGAGAGACATATTGGCAATCTCCCAGTTAAAAGCCTGATCAGAGGCGTCTTTGTGAGGCTTGGGCCTGTGTTAATGATTTGTCGCAGGGCCCAGATTAGACTGGAGAGCTGGGATCTTGCTCATGTGCGTACACACACACACACACACACACACACACACACACACACACACACACACACACACACACACACACAAAGGGGAAATAAATGTCTGGTCAAGAGACGTCCCACTGTGGCTGGCAATGGGGCTGCCCTTGATGTCGTAACCCAGGAGGGTGAAAGGTTACGGTGGGCAGAAATGCTTCTGAAAAGGCCACGGCTGTCTGCTGCAATAAACCGTTGTTGAGGTTGTAGATTGAAGTACATGATTAAATGGGAGCTCGCAATTAGATCCATGCTGCCTCATTAACTGCAGGTCTGGGTGAGGGGAAGCTCTTTGATGAATATTTGGTGTCCTACTGTTTCACAGTGTGGTACAAATGGTATAATTACCATGATCTAATGGCTGCCTCAATGGGAAGCCTTTTGGGATGCTGCTTCTCTGCGAGTTGCGTCTCCTTTGTTTCCACTTTAAAGAGGTTTGTGCAAACGGTGGGGTGCCTGTGAGACTGACAGCAGAGGTGCGGGTGCGAGGTGGGGGAGGGGGCACTGGTGAGACACTCCTTGGCTGCACCGTGAATAGAGGAAGCGGCTCACTACACTGCCTTTCATGAGGAATGCAACAGATTGAGGGTCAGTTCTCAACAAGCTCCAAGGCCCTCACTGGGCGACAGACAGATGCTTGAATTAATTGTTGTAACAACCCTTAGACCCTTCCCCAACGCACACACGCCATGCAGAGATGAAAGCATTTCAGTGCCAGTTCACATTAACTTAGTCTAAATGGATGACTCTATCTCTTGATAAACACGGCAGAGGATTTTATCTCACAATACTGTCTTCTATTAGACCCAGTAAAAAGTCTGACAACACCAGCACATCCACATCATGACTTCCATTAGATCACCAGCTCTCTCTTTCCCCAGTTTGATTCTCTTCAGTGCTTGGTGTTTGGCAAGTTCAAATCTTTATTATTCAAATCATGCGAATGGCGAATCATAGAATTGTTAGAGCACAGAAATAGGCCATTCGGTCCATCGAGTCTGCAGTGACTCTCTGACAGAGCATCTTACCGAGGCCCTATCCCTGTAATCCCATGCATCTACCCTGCTAATCCCTCTAACCTACACATCTTGGGACACTAAAGGGTAGTTTAGCAAGGCCAATCCACCTAACCTGTACATCATTGGACTGTGGGATGAAACTGGAGCACCCGGAGGAAACCCACGCAGATGCGGGGAGAACGTACAAACTCTACTCAGATAGTGACTCAAGACAGGAATTGAGCCTGGGTGCCTGGCACTTGAGGCAGTAATGCAAACCACTGTGCCAGCGTGCCACCCACAGTGAGTGGGCAAAACTTCCATCTCGGAGCTGGAACGATGTGGGTCTAAATCAGACATCAGAGACAAGCATAAAATCAAGGCTGATGCACCAGTGCTGAGGGAGTGTCACATTGTTGGAGATGCTGGGGAGATTTTCCATGTCCCCTGCAGTGTGTTTCTTGGCAGGTAGCATCAATGTGCATCGACTCCATCCCATGTACCTGAAACCTGCAGCGGGGATTCACTATCAGCAGGACAGGAAGATCCAGCTCGTAAGAACAGCCGGAAAACATTTCCTGCCCTCTTTCAGATGAAATGTTAAATGTCTTGCCCTCTCGAGTGAGTGTAAGACATTCCTTGGCACTCATTCCAAGAATATCATGGAAGCTCACCCTGATACCCGAGAAATTAAATACCTTTCAGCCATCACGAGTGAAATAGATTATCTGATCATTGTCATAGTGCTGTTTGTGGGATTTTGCTGTGTAAAAACAATTGCTGCCACATTTTTACTTCCACTAAAGTGAAAATAAACTCTTGTTTAATAGAAAAAGGCATTGGGATGGCTTAAGGTGGTAACAGGTGCTACATAAATACAGTGGACTCCTCTTTTCTCTGGCTTTCCTTCTCCCATCCACCTTCTCCCATCTATCTCCCACCAGAGAGGGAAGAATTGGCTGGCGTATTTGTGAAATTGTCATCGCAGTGGTATGCACCCTAGGACATTCTCATCACATTCTGTGACCTCTAAACCTCAGGCCAGTGGAAATCAGGACTTCCCCCCAACTATCCAGAAACCACCAAACAACATCATTGTATTGAACTCAAAAGAGCATTTGTTTCTCTTTAAATCAATTCTACTCCTTGCCTTGAAACCTAGAATTTTGAACATTAATCTGATGGATTAGTTTGCTGTCTTTTTCCAGTTTTTCTCTCACTGTTTAAGTTTTGTTCTTGTTGTAAAATGAGTGAGATGGAAATAGTTACAATCATAGAATTCCTGTCGTGCAGATGGAGGCCATTCAGACCATCGAGTCTGTACCGACTCTCTAACAGAGCGTCTCACCTAGGCCCTGTCCCTGTAACTCCATATTTTTACCCCTCTAAATCCCCTAGCTTGCATATCTTTGGACACCAAGTGGCAACTTAGTATGGCCAATTCACCAAACCTGCACATCTTTGGACTGTAGGAGGAAACTGGAGCACCTGGAGGAAACCCACGCAGACATGGAGGAGAACGTACAAATTCCACATGGGCAGTGACCTGAATCTGGAATTGAACCACATTGTGCCACTGTACGCACTTAAAAATCACCCAAATAACAAACCTCTCTGGGGACATATGCAGCAATCTTTTGGCCGCACTTGGGCCAAAACCGGAAATTTCTACTCAAGGTCAACGGACCTTTGCATGGTCCGCGCCCCCCCACTTCCCCCCACACCTCTTATCCACTTCAAATCTTGTGGTGGGCGGGGTGGGAGAAACCCTCTCCTGCACAGAATACCCCATTTTTAGCTGCTCTTCTGAATTGGTGGCCAATATGAGCACCCAGCGCTGTCAGGATCTTTCCCAACATGTGCAATGCTGAAGATTATTATGAATGCTTCAGCCTTATCTTTTGCAGATGTGCTGGGCTCCTCCATCATTGAGGATGGGGATATTTGTGAAGCTTCCTCTTCCAGCGAGTTGTTTAATTATCCACCACCATTCACAACTGCAGGACTGCGGATTTGATCTGATGGTTGTGGGATCACTTAGCTCTGTCTATCATTTGCTTAATGCTATTAAGTTGATTGGCAGTTCATTTTTAGATATCCTGGTGCTCCTCCTGGTATGTGTTCCTCCATTCTTCATTGAACCAGGGTGGATCTCTTGGAATAAAAACAGGAAATGTTGGATAAACTCAGCAGACCTGGCAGCATCTGTGGAGAGAAACATAAAATATAGGAGTAGGACAAGGCCGTTCAGCCTGCTTTATCATTCAATATGATCATGGCTAATTCTCTATCTCAATGCCTTAATCCTCTTTTCTCCCCAAATCCCTAGATGCCATTAAAAACTAAAAAAAACTATATATCTGAAACAGAGTTAATGGTTTGGATCTAAATGACCTTGATCCCCTGGTTTGGTGGTAATGGTAGAGTGGGGGATATAGAATCAAAGAATCCCTACAATGCAGATGGAGGCCATTTGGCACATTGAGCCTGCACTGACTAGTTTCCGACCCAGGGCCTATCCCTATAACCCCACATATTTACTCTGGTAATCCCCTGACACTAAGGGACATTTTAGCATGGGCAATCCACTGGACCTACACATCTTTGGTGTGTGGGAGGAAACTGAAGCACCTGGAGGAAACTCACACAGACATGGGAAAAACATGCAGACTCTGCACAGACAGATAGCCAAGGTTGGAATTGAACCTGGGTCCCTGGTACTGTGAGGCAACAGTGTTAACCATTGTGCCACTATGCAACAGCCATGAGGTTACAGAATGTGGGTGAGTACAATCCTGCTGCTGCTGATGGCCTACAGCACCTCATGGATGCCCAGTCTTGACCTGCTAGATCTATTTGAAATCTATCCCATTAAACATAATGGTGATGGCTAACACGAGGGGACATAGCTTTAAATTGAGGGGTGATAAATATAGGATGGATGTCAGAGGTAGGTTCTTTACTCAAAGGGTAGTAAGGGTGTGGAAGGGTGTTCAAATGGTCACTGGATAGGCATATGGATGATATTGGTATAGTTTAGGTTAGAGGGTCATTAATGGTGGGCGCAACATTGAAGGCTGAAGGGCCTGTACTGCGCTGTAATGTTTTATGTTCTGTAATGGCAATGAAGAAAGAGTGGAAGAAGGATTTTCAGCAGGAGACCATATCTGTAGAAGGATATGAGAAAGGACATGAGGAAGTTACTCACCTATCTGAGATTCTGCAGCAACCAATGCATTTTTCAGAAGAGCTTTTGACTGAAGTCCTCCAACTCACAACTCAACCTCATAGTAGGGCAAGGAGCCTGTGGCATATGCTGAGGCCATGGACATGTGTGGGAAGGCGAGAGAAAGGAGGAGGAAATGGAAAGGGGGCTGTGACTATCCAATACACCCTGGCCAGCCGTACATAGACAAATAATTAATGCATGATACCAGTAAAGCAAGTTCAATTTATCATATCTCAACAGTGCAGCAATCCTGACCTTCCCACCGTCACTTACACCCAGCATAGTGCATTCCTCCGTGAAACAGTGTCGATACGAAACACACAATCCTGTTCAAATTTATAAATTAAATTATGTCCTGCTATTAACAGAACTCTTCTATATCTTCACAGCCTGCTTTCCATTTGTCTTTGCCTGTTTGTACTCTCCAAGGTAGTCATGATGTGGAGATGCCAGCGTTGGACTGGGGTAAGCACAGTAAGAAGTCTCACAACACCAGGTTAAAGTCCAACAGGTTTATTTGGTAGTAAACGCCACTAGCTTTCGGGGCTCTGCCCCTTCATCAGGTGAGTGGAGAGTTCTGATCACAAACAGAATTCTGATCTCCACTCACCTGACAAAGGTGCAGAGCCCCAAAAGCTAGTGGCGTTTACTACCAAATAAACCTGGTGGACTTTAACAAAGTTTGACAAAGTACCTCACAAGAGGTTATTGCAGAAGGTCGGGGGACATGGAGTTGGGGGTAGGGTGTTAGCGTGGATAGAGGATTGGTTGTCAAATAGGAGGCAGAGAGTGGGGGTCAACGGGTGCTATTCGGATTGGCGGATGGTGACTAGTGGGGTGCCCCAGGGGTCGGTGCTGGGGCCTCAGCTTTTTACCATTTATATAGATGATCTGGAGGAGGGAACCGAGTGTAGGGTGTCGAAATTTGCTGATGACACCAAGAGTGGGGGAATGGCAAATTGTGCGGAGGGTGTGGAGAGTCTGCAGAAGGATCTAGATAGGCTGGGCGAATGGGCCAGGAAATGGCAAATGGAATTTAATGTTGGCAAGTGTGAGGTGGTCCACTTTGGTAGGAAGAATGGTAGGAAGGATTATTACTTACGGGGCGAAAAACTGCAGCAGGCGACGGTGCAGAGGGACCTCGGGGTCCTTGTGCATGAGTCGCAAAAACCCAGCTTGCAGGTGCAGCAGGTGGTCAGGAAGGCGAATGGGATGCTGGCCTTCATAGCGAAGGGGATCGAATATAAAAGTAGGGAGGTCTTGCTACAGCTGTATAGGGCATTGGTGAGGCCGCAGCTGGAGTACTGTGTGCAGTTTTGGGCGCCGCACCTGTGCAAAGATATTTTGGCCTTGGAGGGAGTGCAGAGGAGGTTTACTAGGCTGATGCCGGAGTTGAGGGGGTTGAGCTATGAGGAGAGGCTGAATAAACTAGGCTTGTACTCGTTAGAGTTTAGAAGAATGAGGGGAGATCTCATTGAGACGTATAAGATGATGAATGGGATGGATAGGATAGAGGTGGAGAGACTCTTCCCGCTCAAAAAAGACAGTAGGACTAGGGGGCACAGCCTCAAGATAAAAGGGGGGCGGTTTAGAATGGAGTTGAGGAGGAACTTCTTCACTCAAAGGGTGGTGAATCTCTGGAATTCTCTGCCCGTTGAAGTGGTGGAGGCTGCCTCGCTAAATATTTTTAAGACGCGGGTTGATGGGTTTTTGATAAGAGAGGGGATTAAGGGTTATGGGGAGAGGGCGGGAAAGTGGAACTGAGCAGCGACAGATCAGCCATGATCTTATTGAATGGCGGGGCAGGCTCGAAGGGCTAGATGGCCTACTCCTGCTCCTATTTCTTATGTTCTTATGTTCTTAACCTGGTGTTGTGAGACTCCTTACTGTATTCTCCAGTCCAGTGTTAGCAGCATGGAGAGTAGAAAGCTGTTGATTTTCACTGGGGGAGATGGTGGGATGGTCTTTCAGAATGGAACAGGATCCCGACAGTGCAGAAAGAGACTATTCCGCCCATCAGTTCTGCACTGATCTCCAACAAAACATCATACGAAGGCCCTATCCTGGCAATCTCATGTATTTACTCCGCTAATTCTCCTAATCTATACATCTCGGGACACTATGGGGAAATCTAGCATAGCCAATCCATCTAACTTGCAGATCTTTGGAATGAGAGAGGAAATCGGAGCATTCAGAGGAACCACACACAGACTCAGGGCGAACATGCAGACTCCACATGGATAGTGAGCCAAGCTGGGAATTGAACACGGGTCCCAAGGCAATGTGAGGCAGCAATGCTAACCACTGTGCCATCCTCTTAGAATTACCTAATGAACTTCCAGAACAGCTTTGGCTTGTGAAGACTTGGATTCACGTTATTCCATCCGGTACTGAGCATTTTGTTGTGTATACCCATCAACATTCTTCTATAACCTGCCTCATCCAAATCTCCATCAGAATCAGTCTTCTACAGCAGATCCAAGGTCTGATTTTACCTTGGAGTGACACTTCTGTTCTGCTTGCCTCTGCGGGATCAGGTGATCGAAGCAGGGATGACCTTCTTCCTAACAGGTCACTTGTTCCCAGTGAACCGTCACCTGAAGACCCCTCTGCTATTTTATCCTGTAAATGATATGCTGTTTCTGTATCTGAAGCTGGCTGTTGGGAATGTGAAATGAATTGATGTGTCCTCAAGATTGCTGTCTCTTTGCTCTTACCTGGGCAGGTTGAGATTTCTGAATCTGAAAAGGAATTAAGACAAAGTTTGGATTGTGGGGTGGTACACAATGATTAGCACTGCTGTCTCACAAAGACAATTCCAGCCTTTGGTCGCTGCCTGTGTGGAGTCTGCACATTCTCCCCGTGTCTGTGTGGGCTTCCTCTGGGTGCTCTGGTTTCTTCCCACAGTCGAAAGATGTGCATATTAGGTGGATCAGCCATGCTAAGTTGCTCCAGAGACCCAGAGCCAGATCTGAGGATGTGGATTCAAATTCCACCGAGGCAGATGGTGAAATGTGAAATGAATAAAAATTTGAAATTAAAAGTCTAATGATGAACATGCCACATCCAGTTGTGAATGGTGGTGGACCATGAAAGGGTAAGGAGAGTAAATGCGTGCAGTTACAAGGATGGGGTGTGGGTGGGATTGCTGTTGGTGCAGGCTCGCTGGGCTGAATGGCCTCCTTCTACACTTTAAGGATTCTATGATTCTAAGACAAAATTGTGGACCTCAACAGTTTTCCAATCAGTGGTTATTGTGGGATGTGAGGAAGAGAATTAGGTGCAAAAATCTCTGGCAGAATTTTTAAAATTCATTTCATGGGATGTGGCTTTTATTGGCCATCTCTAACTGCCCCCCACTCCAGAAGACAGAGTCAACCACATTGCTGTGACTCCAGAGTCACATGTAGGCCAGAGCAAGTAAGGATGGCAGATTTCCTTCCCTAAAGGACATTAGCGACCCAGATGTCTTTTTCTGACCATCGACAATGGTTTCATAGTCATCAGACGATTCTTAATTCCAGATTTTTATTGAATTCAAGGTTCACCATCTGCCTTGGCAGGATTTGAATCCAGTTCCCCAAATCTTGTTCTGGGTCTCTGGATTACTAGTCCAGTGACAATACCACTGCGTCACTGCCTCACCAAGAGGACAGCTTTTAAACAACCACACAATCTCTACCCAATGTCATGCCAAACAATGAGATGAGAGTGTCATCTCATTGAGGTGTGTGTGTGTGTCTAATTTATCTGCCTTTTAAAGTCCTAGAGCATTACAGCACTGAAACAGGCCCTCGGTGACTATGGTGCTATCCCAGCTAGTCCTAATTGCTGCGTTTGGCCCATACCCCTCTAATTCCTATCCGTGTACTTATCCAAATGCTTTTTAAATGTTGTTACTGTACTTGCCTCGATCACTTTCTCTGGCAGTTTATTCCACGTACACATTACCCTTTGCATGAAGAAGTTGCTTTTTCTGCCATGGAAGAAGCAAAGTGTCTGAATCGAGGTTTCTCTGTCTGGATCCACCCAGGCTCACCTTAGAATCGACAATATAGAAGGACACCATTTGGCCCATCGAATCTGCACCGACAACAATCCCACCCAGGCTCTATTCTTATAACCCCACATACTTACCCTACTAATCTCCTTCTGACACTATGGTTAATTTCACATGGCCAATCAACCGAACCCGCAAATCTTTGGACAGTGGAGGGAAACCGGAGCGCCTGGAGGAAACCCATGCAGACACAGGGAGAACGTGCAGACAGTCACCGAGGCTGGAATTGAACCCAGGTCCGTGGCGCTGTGAGGCAGCGGTGCTAACCACTGTGCCATCACGCACAGGAGAGGGAGTGGGGCCTATGGCACCTTGTGGAGGTTGTAGCTGGGACGGTCCGGTCTAGCTGAAAGGCAAGCTGTGAGCAGAGACTCAAACAGAGGGACTGTGCAGAAACTGGCAGTGCTCAGACCCAATGTTAATAATAAGCTCAAGTGGGATCTTTTCTGTTTCATCAATGCCGTGTTGCTGCAGAAACAATCAAAGCACAACTTCCTGTTCATTACAGCCTAATTAATGAGGCTTGTCTGGGAAACATTGCTGACCTGGAACTGTGCAGTGATGGCTACATGATGTCTCAGTACCCAGCACATTTATGAGCTGCTTATCTCAGCCTCCTGTCTCTAACAACATTCCCTGTGGGAGTGTAATGAAAACAAAAGGCACATAGCCAATCAGTGTGTGGATTCAGTGTTAAATGTGTAGTTTCCAGCAGTCCAGCTAAGGTGCTGGTGATTCATTCCAAACTCCTCACTAATGGCCAATTGCGACTAATTAAGGCCTTTGGAATTGGCCATTTTATTTACAACCTGTAACTGAGTGGATACATCCACCAATCATCAATATTACTTCATCTGATTTAAAATAAACATCAAATGTCAAAGGTCATTGTCTACAAAATGTGTTCCTTCCTCCTCTTCAGAAACTGGATCCTGGACTCCACTCCCTCTCCTGTGGGTGCTGGGTCCTGGGGTAGTCCCATGGACCCCATTCCCTCTTCTGTGGGTGCTGGGTCCTGGGGTAGTTCCATGGGCCCCACTCCCTCTCCTGTGGGTGCTGGGTCCTGGGTAGTCTCATGGTCCCCACTCCCTCTCCTATGGGTGCTGGGTCCTGGGGCAGTTTCATGGTCCCCACTACCTCTCTTGTGGGTGTTGGGCTGTGGGGCATTGTTTCATAGTCCCCACTCCCTCTCCTATAGGTGCTGGGTCATGGGGTCAGTTGCATGGTCCTCTCCAGTGCTTGTTGGGTCCTGGGGTACAGTTCCATGGGCCCCACTCCCTCTCCTGTGGGTGCTGTGTCCTGGGGTGCAGTTCCATGGGCCCCACTCCCTCTCCTATGGGTGCTGGGTCCTGGGGTACAGTTCCATGGGCCCCATTCCCTCTCCTGTGAGTTCTGTGTCCTGGGGTGCAGTTCTATGGGCCCCATTTCCTCTCCTGTGGGTGCTGGGTCCTGGGATACAGTTCTATGGATCCCACTCCCTCTCCTGTGGGTTCTGGGTCCTGGGGTACAGTTCCATGGGCCCCACTCCCTCTCCTGTGGGTGCTGGGTCCTGGGGTACAGTTCCATGGGCCCCACTCCCTCTCCTGTGGGTGCTGGGTCCTGGGGTACAGTTCCATGGGCCCCACTCCCTCTCCTGTGGGTGCTGTGTCCTGGGTTACAGTTCCATGGGCCCCACTCCCTCTCCTGTGGGTTCTGGGTCCTGGGGTGCAGTTCCATGGGCCCCACTCCCTCTCCTGTGGGTGCTGTGTCCTGGGTTACAGTTCCATGGGCCCCACTCCCTCTCCTGTGGGTGCTGTGTCCTGGGTTACAGTTCCATGGGCCCCACTCCCTCTCCTGTGGGTTCTGGGTCCTGGGGTACAGTTCCATGGGCCCCATTTCCTCTCCTGTGGGTGTTGGGTCCTGGGGTGCAGTTCCATGGGCCCCATTCCCTCTCCTGTGGGTGTTGGGTCCTGGGGTACAGTTCTATGGGCCCCACTCCCTCTCCTGTGGGTGTTGGGTCCTGGGGTACAGTTCCATGGGCCCCACTCCCTCTCCTGTGGGTGCTGGGTCCTGGGGTACAGTTCTATGCGTCCCACTCCCTCTCCTGTGGGTGCTGGGTCCTGGGGTACAGTTCCATGGGCCCCACTCCCTCTCCTGTGGGCGCTGGGTCCTGGGGTACAGTTCCATGGGCCCCACTCCCTCTCCTGTGGGTGCTGGGTCCTGGGGTACAGTTCCATGGGCCCCACTCCCTCTCCTGTGGGCGCTGGGTCCTGGGGTACAGTTCCATGGGCCCCACTCCCTCTCCTGTGGGCGCTGGGTCCTGAGGTACAGTTCCATGGGCCCCACTCCCTCTCCTGTGGGTGTTGGGTCCTGGGGTACAGTTCCATGGGCCCCACTCCCTCTCCTGTGGGTGCTGGGTCCTGGGGTACAGTTCTATGCGTCCCACTCCCTCTCCTGTGGGTGTTGGGTCCTGGGGTACAGTTCCATGGACTTCAGAAGCAGTAGAAAACCTGACTCCTCTCCATTCACCAAGAGATGTCAGCATCATGTATTGCAATCATCGCACTGTAATGATGAAAGAAAGGTGCAATTATCACAATTGGTTATTGCAACAACAAGTCTCCAGATCAGGTAATAAAACTAATGGTCCCTGACATGAAGTGCTTGGTGCATAATCCATTTCTCCTTCGTACCGTGGCTTACATTGCAGTGATGGGGTGTCTGAAACCCCTGGAGTGTGTTAACAGAGTCAGCCTATTGATGCTTCTGTCACAGAACCTTCAATATACAGCAGACAGCGGGAAGCTTGACAGTCCCAGGAACCACAAAACAAACATTGGACCTAATCAGATACAGATGAACCGAATGTTAACGCAGTCCCTTTGACACTCATTTCAAAGAGTGTTGTGTCTCTGGGAGCCGTTTCATTAGCTTCCCTTTAAGTTTTTTCGAAGAAGTTGTGAGTTGAGGGTCTGATGAGTAGGCCGGAATGTCAGCCTGGGGTCACTCACCCTGACCCTGCACATCATTCACTTCCAGCTCCCTGCTGTTTTGAGGGGTTTTGATTTCAGCCACCCATCATCGTGTCAAAGACTTCAGAGCGAGGTCACTGTGGAATTAAATTCACTTCCTGTGCCCTTCACCCCTCCTAGATCCACTCTGAACCTTACTCCCATCCCCACTTTCCACCTCATCCCTGGATCCATTCCTGGTCTCCTTCCAGGATCAGGTCCTAGCCCTATTTCCAGTCTCATTCCTTGATCCAATCTCAGTCCTGCTCCTGGTCTGATTACGTTCATTTATTAGTGTCACAAGTAGGCTTACATTAACACTGCAATGAAATTACTGTGAAAATTCCCTGATGGTCACACTCCAGTACCTGTTCAGGTGGACTGAGGAAGAATTTATCGTGCGCCTAACCAGCACGTCTTTCAGGCTATAGAAGAAAACAGGAGCACCCAGAGGAAAGCCACATAGACATGGGGAGAACGTACAGCCTCTGCATAAGCAATAACCCAAGCCGGTCCCTGGCACTGTGACACAGCAGAGCTAACCACTATGCCACCCACAACGTCCAGTGTTTGTTTGCTCTGTGATTTTGCCCCAGCAGTTTGGCTATAATTTTAGCCCTTTAGTTCTCACACTCATCAGGCTGCCACCCAATATCCATGCCCATTCACCCACTATACACGAGGTACAGAGCAAATACACCCTAGAGTAACAATGACATTTTTGTATCAACATTCATCGATAATTCTTTGAATGCTTACAATCTGATAAAAGTGTTAATAAAATAGATTATTGGAGTTCCTTCAAGCATTTCACACCTCTTACTAAATTAAATATTGGGGCACTAACAAAAGAGATTGTGGAAAATAACTTACTATAACCACCTAAGGTTGTGAACCAAACAAAGACAACAGTTCTCTGTAACAACCTTCCACTCACATAATCCGTTCATGGCTCTGGGCCTTTACCAAGCATGGTTCTGGGCCCAAGTCTTGGCTGAGTGGTCCAGTCCGTACCATTCTATCACCCCATTCTGCAAGTTTACTTCCCTCAATTTCTGATCCAATTTCCTTTCAAAATAACTTAACATTTCCACTTCTATTGGCTTTGTGGCCAATAATACCAGGTCATTACTGCTTACTGGGTAAAACAAAATTCCTCTTCATATTCCCTTTGCATCTCTTCCACAACAGCTTATTTGTGTCCTGGTCTTTTCGCAATGGGAACAATCTTATTTAAACCTGTCAATAACTTTTATACCGCAATCAAATCCCCTTCAACCTCCTTTATGTTGCCACCTTCAAAGATGAACCCACAGATCCCTCTGCCCCATATTCTCTTGAGAAGTGTCTGTACTGCCTCTCCCTATCCCTTCTCAAAATGGCTGCTGCCCTTGTCAGACGGCTCATTGCTTCCTACAATAGGAAGAAACCTTTCAAAACAAGGCTGGTCAGCCCTTGCTGCCAGCTCTGATACAAATAACCCTGAGACATTACGGTCTGAATCTTCCATTCCCCATTAGCAGATTTTGAAGCAGGGGACGGGAAGATGGGGGCGGGGGGGAGGTAATAATGAACAGGAAGAAACGGAATATTCCTTTGGGATTCCCACCTGCCCTGAGCCCACGGTGATTTTACATCGGGTCAGACAAGGCCTTGGGCGGGATGCCTGACCTTGCCCAAACTGAGGCCCATTATTAGCCACATAACAGCCCTTTCTCGCCCTGCTTTAAAACGTAGGCTGGTGGAATAGCTTACCCGTCATGAAGAAAAAGAACAGGCTTAGATATTGGCTGGGAAGGAGCGGTGAAGGGGTGGGAGAGGGGCAATCCCCTTTTAACTGTCTGTCTCCCTCCCCACCACACCCACTCCCCCCCTCCCCCACCCCCATTACAGCTGCTGGATATTCCACCCGCTCCCCCCACCTCCATGCCTCCGATCGCCCCCTTTGCACCTCACCCCAAGCCTTCCCTACCCCTCCCTTCCCCAAATCCTCTCACCCGGGCCCTGGGACGTCTTAAACTTACCTTGTCTTCCACTCCCGAGGCAGAGACTCGGGCATCTTGCTGAAGGTACTCCTCACTCTGCTGTATTTCTTAGGACTAAAGAGCTACTGGCCAAACAGATTGGCCCACAGCTCTCTAATGTGGGACTTCCTCCTGCTTGTGATGCAGTTGACCCACCCACTGCTATTCAGCACTCATTTGAGAGTGAAATGTCAGCAGGGCAGTGGGAGTTGACAGGGATGTGTTTCCAATCCATTCTTCGGTTGGTAGGAAGGCCAGCTCTGCCATATGAGAAACTCAGTGCTTGGAAAACTCTCTGCACCTTAGTTATATAATTTGATTTGATTTATTATTATCGCATGTATTGATATACAGCGAAAAATATAATTTCTTGTGCATTATACAGACAAAGCATACCGTTCATAGACTATATAAGAGAGGAGGAAAGGAGAGAACGCAGAATGTAGTGTTACAGTCATAGCTACGGTGTAGAGAAAGATCAACTTAATGCAAGGTAGGTCCATTCAAAAATCTGATGACAGCAGAAAAGAAGCTGCTCTTGATTCAGTTGGTACGTGAACTCAGACTTTTGTATCTTTTTCCCGATGGAAGAAAGCAGAAGAGTGTGGGCAGAATTTTCCTAAGGGAATTGTAGTGAGCGGGATATGAATCTGCAAAGATCTGTTGACCTTGGGCAGGATTTCCTGGTCTTGGGGCAAGTGCAGCTGGAAAATCCTGCCCAGTACACCCGGGGTGCGTGGGGTCCTTGATTATGCTGGCCGCTTTTCCGAGACAGAGGGAAGTGTAGATGGAGTCAATGGGTGGGAGGCTGGTTTACATGGTGGGCTACATTCTTGTAGCTTCTTGCAGTCTTGGTCATAGCAGGAGCCATTCCAAGCAGTGATACAACTAGGAATAATGTTTTCTATAGTGCCTCGGTAAAAATTGGTGAGTCGTAGCTACATGCCAAACTTCCTGAGCCTCCTGAGAAAGTAGAGGTGATGGTGGGCTTTATTAATTGTAAATTATGGCATGGAGGGACCAGGGCAGTTACATTTGCACCTGTGGACCTGACAGATGTTGTGCACGTACCTGATGTTAAGGAAGGGCGAGAGTGAAAGATTTGTGCATCAGCCAATTCCCGAAGCTAGGTTTCAGCACCCACTTTCAGAAGGTGGAACAGTTAATTAGGCTAATTTGCATGAGATGCTGTGGATAATTAATACTCTCAACGAAATCTTTCAGCATCTCTCTCATGCTAGGTGCAAAAGACCAGTGATGGAGATGATATGGCATCCAGCTTTACACCAAAGGTGTTATACCTGTGATAACCAGACAGATTGACATCCTGTTACCATTTAGGCAGTGCCTTAGGGCTGGGTGATCTCTGCTCTGTGCTGCACCAGCTTGCTGCGAGTTTGCACAGCTTCAGATGAATACACAGCTCATGGCTGTTTAGAAAGTGGTCAATGCTCTGCCATTTACAGCTCAGGCTGGGTACAGAACACCGCTCCCTCAGCCCCCACCCACATGGCCCTGTGGTAGCTCTCATCTCAGGGAAGCAATGATTCCACCGGATCTGACTTCCTCTTCACAGAATTACAACAGTGCAAAAGGGGACCATTCAGCCCATCGACTAGAATGTTACCCCCCACCCACCCAAGGAATCGGAGCAAGCGAGGGGTGGAGCGTGGAAAGGTTCGTTGGCCTCTGGCAGGATTTTCTGGTTTTGGGATGACAATCATGTCAACGAATAAGCAATTCACCTTCCCCAACCTTCTCCCCCATCACCCTGCACAGAGGCTGCCACTCCTGTGTGTGAAGCTGGGAATGTGTGCACCCTTGGAGGCTCCTGAAAGCCGAAAGCTTGTTGTCACGGATACAGCTGCCTCCACCTTGATAGCCCATTGGTGCTGGGCACAGACTCGATGGTGTATGCGGTCATTGTCAGCACCAGCTTAATGGCTGCAGCTAGGCGTTGGATACCTAATGAAAGCATTCCATCCTTCTGGAAGACAATGGCCTAGTGGTATTATTGCTAGGCTATTAATCCAGAAACTCAGCCCAGGTTCGGGGGACCCATATTCGAATCCCACCACATTAGATGGTGGAATTTGAATTCTATAAAAATCTGGAATTAAGAATCTGCTGATGATCGTGAAATCATTGTCAATTGTCAAAAAGACCCATCTGGTTCACTAATGTCTTTTAGAAAAGGAAATCTGCATCCTTACCTGGTCTGGCTTACATGTGACTCCTGAGCAATTAACAATGTGGTTGAGGTTCAAGGGCAACTAGGGATGGGCAATAAATGCTGGCCACTGGTGTGATGCCCATGCCCCATGCATGAATAAATAAAGAAGAATTGCAATATTGCTAGTTGCCTCACCAGAGCCTAACAATGTCCTTCAAATCTATTCCTGATGCTACAGATATGAGAGTTTTCATGGCACCCTCCATCTTTCCTATATAGCTGCTGTAACATTGTCCATTTGTACATCATCAGAACCGTAAGTATAGGAATCACTTAACAACTTCCGCAGGTTTGAGGTTCAAAGTGCTACACAAATACAAGTTGCTGTTGTTCAAGCTGCCATTCCCTTTGAACAGGGAGAAGACAATGAGAAGGGCATGTGGGTGAAATTGACATCTTGCTGTTATCCCATGGGATAACTGTACGCAGCAAGGGATGGTACGATGGCACAGTGGTTAGCACTGCTGCCTCAGAGCACCAGGAACCTGCGTTCTATTCCGGCCTCGGCTCACTGTTTGTGTGAAACTTGCACATTCTCTCCGAGCCTGCATGGGTTTCCTCCGGGTGCTCTGATTTCCTCTCACAGTCCGAAAATTTCCAATTGGGTTGATTGGCCATGCTAAATTGACTTGAGTGTCAGAGGGATTAGTAGGGTAAGTATGTGGAGCATGGGAATAGGGCCTGGGTAGGATTGTGGTCAGTGCATGATGGGCTGAATGGCCTCCTTCTGCACTGTCGGGATTATATGATTCTATGATAAACCTAAAGATATTTCTCCCTTTCAACTGAAGTGACCTTTCAGATTAGCAATGGCCCTGTACCAAGAGTTATACAAACATAAGAATTAAGAGCAGGAGTAGACCAGTAGCCCCTCGAGCCTGCTCCGCCATTCAATAAAATCATGATTATAATCTCAACCTCACGTTCTCAACTATCCTCAATAACTTATCAAGCCTTGCTTATCAAGGATCTATCTAGCTCTGCTGTCAAAATATTCAAAGACTCTACTTGCCTTTTGAGGCACAGAGTTCCAAAAAAGTCATGGCCGTTTGAGGGGAAAAAATCTCCTCATCTGTCTTAAATGGGTGACAATTTTTTTTAAACAGTAACTCCTACATCCTCCCACATCCACCCTGTCAAGACCTTTGGGATCTGAAATGATTCAGTCAAGTTGCCTCTTACTCTGTTTACAGAGAGGCCCGGGGCACAGTGGTTAGCACGGCTGCCTCAGAGCACGAAGGAACAAGTTTGATTCCTGGCTTGGGTCACTGTCTGTGCGGAGTCTGCATGTTCTCCCTGTGACATAGGTTCCCTACTCCGGAGATGGTCCAGGTGTTTTCTGATGTGCTTGCCCTGTACTTGGACTTTGTATGACATGGGCCCCATTTTCTCTGTTAAAATCCCAGGCACCCAATTGACCCTGTCCCTGAAGTTCCTCACATGTTCCCTGGTTTCGCATGTTCAGTTAGCACTTACAGAATCATAGTCCTTCTCCTGGGTCTCTTGTTGGGACTCCAAGCTCCCTGGGAGGTTTGGAACAGTAAATGTAATCTTGTTTGAAGCCTTTCTCCCATTAACAATTCTGCTGGGGAAGTTCCTGTCGTTTTGTGAGGGGCGATGTTGTGTCCATTCATTCCTTTGAATAGACAAGGATAGCACTGGTTTGGAGTTTAAATAAATTTATTTTATTGAACAGAAATGAAAGAAAATGAAATCATTACAGAAGCGAAGAGAAAACTTTGAGACTGGCTGCTAAGCCAATCCCTGTATTGTATAGGCAAGGATCTCGAATACAAACTGCAAACTGAACACAGAATTCCAAACTATGTTATAATTCTTATCTTGCTGTTGTGAGTGTCCTTGCAGTTTGTCTTTGTCTGGCAAACACAGGTTTTGCAGCTGTGTTATCAAAGCTTGTTTTGCTTTGTTATATACTTTTCAGGAATGCAGTCAATTTTTAGCTAACCAGCATGCCTTCTGAGTTTTAAAATGTAGTCAATTGTTATTAACCTCAACAATATAGAAGTTAAATGAATAGGCAAAAATATCTTAAAATGAAATCTTTGCATAAGTGAAGTATTTGTATAGACTGAAGCAAACAGAGCTAAGCACACATAGGATCTCTCTGGTGTTCCTGTATTCGAATAAAAATCACGCCAGTTTTGTCTCTATGAACACTGCGATTTGCTTCTTCACACTGCACTTACAGATCTGCGCCGCTCATTCAGAAAACCCATTTGATGATGGGTGATTGAAAATCAGGAAGGTCTGATGATCAGTGCTAGTAAAAGTAGTGTCATTGCCAGAGACCAGGACTCCATGTTTCTTCAAAAGGAACTCTTCAAAATGCAGCTAGTGAAAATACAACAAAACTTATTCCACCTTATAAATCAAAGAAGGGGTTTAATAAAGAAATATTCACTCCAAACTTGGGGTCTCGCCCTGGGCCACCCCAAGCTCTCCACAATTCTACATAGTTGCTTATTTAGAGTGAATCAGCTGGTCAGCTGACTATTACATCATCCTAATTGGTTCCGTGGTTAATTGGGTCAGCTGACCCTTGCATTTTGTTCCCATTGCTCACATTACATCCAACACAAAGTTGTCTCCGGTTACATTCTAACACTCCAGGTATTCCATGTAAGCAGAAACTTTGTTGTAGTTACTCAATGTTGGCATGGGAAGTGGTGGAGTTCATCCGATGAGTCTCCATCCATTTGGAATGCATGCCGCCCCGATCCAAAAAATCCCAGTGAAGTCGACGTGCACTCACACCCAGGGCCCACCAGGCCACTCCCATGGATGCAGGGAGACTCAAGGGGGTAGTTTTTGATTCTCCTGGCACGGCTCAGACTGTCTGACCAAGTCAATAACATCTGGATCAAGAACAGACCACCATACACATCTCCTGGCAAGCAACTTCATTTTTGAATTCCCAGGATGGCTATGGTGTAATTCCATAAGTATTGGACAGTGCCCTGGGCGAGGGACAACGAGGCGGGAACCCCAGATCTTGATGTCATCCTCAACACTGAGCTCATCCTTCTTCATCCAGCAGTGAGGCAGGGAGGAAGTGGTCGAGGGAGGGAACCATGGTTTACTAAAGAAGTTGAATCGCTTGTGAACAGGAAGAAGGAGATTTATGTCAAGATAAGACGTGAAGGCTCAGTTAGGGCACTTGAGGGTTACAAGTTAGCCAGGAAGGACCTAAAGAGAGAGCTAAGAAGAGTCTGCAGGGGACATAAGAAGTCTTTCGCAAGTAGGAACAAGGAAAACCCTAAAGCTTCCTATAAGTATGTCAGTGTTTCATTTCATCTGAGGGTTGTCCTCTGAATCCCTTGTGTAATATTATATGTATTCATTTCGATAGGGCTGGGCCCTTTTGCATACATGAGTTGCCTTGCAGACAGCAGCAAGGTGGCCAAAAATCTGAGGGTCATCACGACCTCTTCCACAACTGGTAATGAAGCTGGGCTTCTGGGCAAGGGCAGACAACGCAGTGCATCAGTGTTAGCTATCTGGGTTCTGTGCTTTAGGAAATATTCGTAAGCTGCCAGTAACAAGGCCCAATGCTGTATCTGGGAGGAGGCAATGGGGGAAATTTGTCCTTTCCTTTTTAAAAAGTCCTAGAAATGGTTTATAATCAGTCACTATGAAAAAACCATACATCTACCATAGATGCATTGATAGAACATTTTAACAACAAAGACCACTACCAATCTCTCAATTTCAGTCTGGGAATAAAGTAAATTTATCGGTCACAAGTAAGGTTTACATTAACACTGCAATGAAGTTACTGTGAAATTCCCTTAGTCACCACAGTCCGGCGCCTGTTCAGCTCAATGCACCTAACCAGCACATCTTTCACAATGTAGGAGGAAACCCACACAGACACAGGCAAAGCATGCAAACTCCAGGGCGGCAAGATAGCAAAGTGGTTAGCACTGCCGCTTCACAGTTCCAGGGTCCTGAGTTTGATTCCTGGCTTAGATCACTGTCTGGGTGGAGTTTGCACATTCTCCTCGTGTCTGCGTGGGTTTCCTCCGGGTGCTCTGGTTTCCTCCCACAGTCCAAAGGTGTGCAGGTTAGGTTGATTGGCCATGCTAAATTGCCCCGTAGTGTCTTGAGATGCATAGGTTAGAGGGATTAGTGGGTAAATATGTAGAGATATCAGGGTAGGGTCTGGGTGGGATTGTGGTCAGTGCAGAGTTGATGGGCCAAATTCTCTTTCTGCATTGTAGGCTTTCTATGATGATTCCACGTAAACAGTGACCCCAAGCTGGGAACTGAACCTGGGTCCTTGGCGCTGTGAAGCAACAATGCTAACATACTTCCTCTCTGCATGTGAGAGGGTGTTAGGTGTGTAAGCAATAGGCTTTTCTGTGCCATATCTCGAGCGATGTACTAATACAGTCCTAACCTCATAAGAGAAGGTATCACATGTCAGGGTAAGGTCCAAAGTGACTCAATAAATTAGAAGACAAAATTGCTATTTAACTCTGTTGAAAATCTCCAGCTATGATGCACCCCCACCCCCCCAGGACCACCTATGATATTTCTGTAATTGGGTACACAGGGTGCCAGTTGAGCACTAAATTAGGAATAAACTTCCTGTAATAGTTTACTAACACCAGAAAGGATTTTAATTCTATGCAGTTCCTTGGAGTTGGCACCTCTTTAATGGCCCTCACACTGTTCCCCACCGGATGAAGGCTTTTGCCATGCACACGCAGACACGAGGAAAATGTGCAAACTCCACACAGACAGTGACCCAAACCTGGAATTGAACCCAGGTCCCTGGAGCTGTGGAGCAGCAGTGCTAACCACTGTGCTACCGTGCCACCCATTCTTCCAGATTCACTAGTTGCCCGCATTCTGAAGTTCCTATGTCCATCACCCTTGGAATATATTTTCCATGACTCATTGAAAAATGATGCATGCAAACGAGGACTATTACCAGTGTTGCAAAAGGACACAATTAAGGCTAAGATACAGGGATAGTAAAAACATGTGCTGTTTTGAAAATGGTCAAGGCCAGTACTGGCCTGAACTGGGCAGAAAGGCCCATAGCCAGGAACAGGAACAATGCAACTAAATCACATCTCCACAAGAGAGGTTGCCCCCAGAATGGTGACATTGTTACTAAATGACACCCGCTAAAAATGGAAGTAGATATGGCGGCTATGGTCCCTGCTATCAGAGATTAACCTTATACTCAATCAGCTGGTATTCATCCCCTGAACTTAGAAAGTACAAAGGCCAGGCTGGCCACCTACACTGAGGAACTATTACAGATAATAGGCAGACTTGATGGGCTGAGTGGCCCCCTTCTGCACTGTAGGGATTCTATGATTCTTCTACACTTATATCATAGGCTTCAAGTTTGCCAGAAAGACACATTTTTCTTACTGGAGGATTACTTATCTTGATAGTAAAGATGGTTCAGAGGGAAAAACTCGCTTTACGCCTTGTCACCAATGTAATAATGTTATGGAGGACTGTCTACCACCAACAATCACACTTTATTCACGTGCTCAAAGTACTGCTCAGCAGCTACAGAGTGGAGATCAGTCCCAAGCCTTTCGATTGTTGGAGCAAGTGGAGCCAGCTGGTTTAAAACCCCTCTCTGCTCCTTCCCCATTGGGCAAGCCTCCTCTTGGTTAATAGGAGAATTGGTATTTTCCAAGGCCCGTGAGGAGATGCATTGACAACCCCTCTGCCCGTGGCATTCACAATGTTAACCAAAAACCTGTCACCGTCAAACAAACAGAGAGAGAAAAGAGGGGAGCCTTCGATCCATCATCACCTGACCCAACGGTCAGAGCATCCAGAAGTTGAGAGGGAGACAGCCCTAGAGTGAAGGATTTTTTTTTAGCGTTCATTCACAGGATACGGATGTTGCTGGCTAGGCCAGCATTTATTGCCCTTCCCTAATTGCCCCTTGAGAAGATGGTGGGGAACTGCCTTCTGGAGCCTCTGCAGTTCCTGAGGTATAGGTCCAACCACAGTGCTGTTAGAAAGGGAATTCTAGGGACAATGAAAAAACAGCCATATCCTTCCAAGTCAGGATGGTGAATGGAACCTCCGGGTGGTGGTGTTCCCATGTGTCTGCCCCCTTGTCCTTCTGGAGGGTAGTGGTCATAGGTACTGTCTAAGGAGCCTTGGTGAGTCGCTGTCATGGTCTTGTAGATGATACACACGGTGGCACTGAGCGCCAGTGGAAGAGGGAGTGAATGTTTATTGCAGTGAATGGAATGCCAGTTAAGTGGGGTTGCTTTGTCCTGGCTGAGTGAAACTGTCTTGACAGCCCGAAGATTAAGTGAGCCATGATGGGTGCCATACTGGCACAGTGGTTCGCACTCACAGTGCCAGGGACCCAGGTTCGATTCCCAGCTTGGGTCACTGCCTGTGTGGAGTTTGCACGTCCTCTCTGTGTCGGGTGCTCCAGTTTCCTCCCAAAGATGTGAGGGTTAGGTGGATTGGCCATGCTAAATGCCCCTTAGTTTCAGGGAGACTAGCTAGGGTAAATGCGTGGGGTTATAGAGATAGGGCCAGGGATTGTGGTTGGTACAGACTCAATGGGCAGAATGGCCTCCTTTTGCACTGTAAGGATTCTATGAAGGGGGGTCAGTTGACTTTGACCCTTGGCACAGCTCCCTCCTGCTGCTGGAAGATGGTGATCGGATCAATTTCATTTTCCACACAGATGTAACCATTAAATCTGAGGCTCTTGATCCTGTTTTCTTGGTTTTCCACCCACTGCAGGAATTTACAATCAGTTCCCCAGCGTCTGAAGCCATTACACTTTGAGTGATTTGAACCTATGTTTACTTAATGACAATTAGACTTTAATGCCTTAAAGGGATATATCTCCAGTTAGCAACATTAATGCTGCCTCCTGTGCTCACTGCCTGTCTGGCATCACATATTCTGCCCTCTTCTTGTACTCTGGTGTCACACTCTGGCATCACTGATTCTATTAATTTTTCTATTTATAATAACGAGTGATGAATTAGAATGTTGCACTTATAACTGAGAGGCAACACTGAGCAAGAAAAATTGAGCAGATCTAATCAAATGACTCAAAGGCAAATTTAACATCCCTTCCATCTCGACAGATTAGACATCAGCAAAGAAGAGAGGTGATGAAAATACATATGAAAAAAATCAACTCAGCTAATAAAATTACTCAAAACAAATTTTAAATCTTTTCAAGTTGGTCAAGAGCGGAGATTTCCAGCTTCAAAAAAATGGAGTTTATAACATGAGATGGCACAGTGGCGCAGCAGTTAGCATTGCTGCCTCACAGCACTAGGGACCTGGGTTCGATTCCCGGCTTGGGTCACTGTGTGGAGTCTGCACATGTCTCTGTGGGTTTCCTCTCACAGTCTGAAAGACGTGCTGGTTAGGTGCATTGGGCCATGCTAAATTTTCCCTCAGCGTACCCGAACAGGTGCTGGAGTGTGGCCACTAGGGGATTTTCACAGTATCTTCATTGCAGTGTTAATGTAAGCCTTCTAAGTGACACTAATAAATAAGCTTTAAACTGAAATATTAGTTATCTCATCATAAAAGCATCTTGCAGGCGGGTTTAATGTCTTTGTGTATTATCACTAAGGGCCCAAAACATCCCTGTCAAAATAACAGTGAAGCTGATAACATCCACCTTTACTCAACACACAGATTGCACAATAACATCAAAAGCAGGAGATGCACCGTACAGTGGATAGCATGGAAAAAATACCATCCTGCTGTGTGCCTCATTGCTGACATAAATTGAGTAGTGTGAAGCTGCTGTACACCAATACAAGTTAACTGACCACAGGAAGCTGAATCTTGTTCATTCCAATCTAAATTCTCTTTAAAGAGAATGATAGGTGTTAAATATTACCAATCAATTTTTCTGACAATGAAAAATAACTATTACAACTGCAGAGACTCATTCTTTTAGGTTTTAATTGTTGTTGGAGATGTACAAACTTTTTTTTTAAATTCCATTGTTTCTTTATTTTTCCCTCAATCTATCTTTCCACACCTTTCCACTTTATGTTGTGTCTTGCCACACAGTGTGTTTTTAACCCTTATCTCGTGGACAGAGAACTGCGAGTCGATTTCTTATTATTACAAGAACATTTATTCATTCTTACAATTAATATTAGTTATGATTGTTACTTTTACAGAACAATCGGAAGTTTCAAACTTAACACTGGACTTTGACTTAACTTTGAGTGGCTAACAGGTAGATATTGGCCTGTATCCATGTGTTTGTCTCTGCAGTCTTCTCAATATTTGATTTGATTTGATTTGATTCATTATTGTCACATGTATTAACATACAGTGAAAAGTATTGTTTCTTGTGGCTATACAGACAAAACCGTTCATAGGGAGGAAAACGAGAGAATGCGTAATGTCGTGTTACAGTCATGGCTAGCGTGTAAGAAAGATCAATTTAATGCAAGGTAAGTCCATTCAAAAGTCTGACAGCAGCAGGGAAAAAACTATTCTTGAGGTGGTTGGTACATGATCTCAGACTTTTGTCTCTTTTTCCTGAAGGAAAAAGGTGAAAGAGAGAATGCGCGAGGTCCTTAATTATGCTGACTGTTTTGCCAAGGCAGTGGGAAATGTAGACAGAGTCAATGGATGGGAGGCTGGTTTGTGTGATGGATTGGGCTACATTCACAAACTTTTGTAATTCCTTGCGGTATTGGGCAAAGCAGGAGCCATACCAAGCTGTGATACAACCAGAAAGAATGCTTTCTATGGTGCATCTGTAAAAGTTGGTGAAACTTGTAGCTGGCATGCCAAATGTCCTTAATCTTCCGAGAAAGTAGAGGTGTTGATGGGCTTTCTTAACTATAGTGTCAGCATGGGGGGACCAGGACAGGTTGTTGGTGATCTGGCCACCTAAAAACTTGAAGCTCTCGAACCTTTCTACTTCATCCCATTGATGTATACAGAGGCATGTTCTCCTTTATGCTTCCTGAAGTTGATGACAATCTTCTTCGCTTTGTTGACATTGAGGGAGAGATTATTGTTGCCATACCAGTCCACCAAATTCTCCATCTCATTCCTGTTCCCTGTCTCATCTTTGTTTGGGATCTGACCCACTACGGTAGTCTCATCAGCAAACTTGAAAATTGAATTGGAGGGGAATTTGGCCACACAGTGATGGGTGTATAAGGAATATATTAGAGGGCTGAGAACACAGTCTTGTGGGGCACTGGTATTGAGGATGATCATGGAGGTGTTGTTGCCTATCCTTACTGATTGTGGTCTGTGAGTTAGGAAGCTCAGAATCCAGACATAGAGGGAGGTGCTGAGGTCCGGGCCATGGAGTTTGGAGATGAGTTTTGTGGGAATAATAATGTTGAGGCTGAGCTGTAGTCAATAAATAGTATGGTTTAGTCTTTGTTCTGGTTTGATTCTCTTCTTCTGCTTCTGGTCTGTTCTTCCTTCTTCTTCTCTGGATGGCAGTGGGTTGTCCTTCACGGTGGTTGATCTCCAGAATTGCCGCTGCTGGTAGTGTGTTGTGTAGCACCTTTATCCTTTGATTATTTTGCACCCTTTAGGGCGGGCCCCCGATCATTACCAATCAATCAATCAGGGTTCGATCACGCTGATCTATGGAGTCCAATCGGGTGCTCCCACACTGATTTTGGGGTGTGTATAAAATTGCCATGCCTGTGGGCGCTGGAGGTACACAGGTAACATACTCCCTCCCACATAAGGAGTTATTTGTCTGGTAAACAAATATGTTTGACCAGAAACTGTCCACTCTCATCTGGATGGCCCTTTTCCTCTGTATTCCCGATGTCTAAGGCTGCAGCCTGCTGTCTCAGTCCAATATTCATTTAGGCCTGCAGTCTGTTTGCCTCAGTCTTTACAGGCACTTGGCCACCCTATCCCATCATGCTTTGCAATCGCCATCTTTGGTGGCTCGTTTGGCCACATTTACATTAAATACGATCTCTATCAATGAAATTTTTATTACTCAATCCTTCAAACTAATTGGTTAAGCAGATTCAAGTTAAGCAGATTCAAAGTTCCTTGTCTGATTCTTTCATTTCCTGGTTTCCCTGCCTCTGAGATTTTCAGCTTGGTGGTCCAGTGACTGTCACCAAAAAAAAATCATAATTATGCTGAAATTGGCTTCAACACACCTCTGTGACATGATGGGAGAATTCCACACCAAGGCCGTGCTTTTCCGCTGGCATTCATGGCGAGTACAAATGGTGACGTGGGTGCAAGGTATCGCAAGAGTTCAAAACATGAATCTCACTGGTGTTATATATTTTTCATACGTCCCCCATCCCTGGCAGTGACATAATGAGGTTCCCACCCAGGAAAAGCTGGGAAACTTACTACAAAATATTAACATATCGTTAACAGCCAGTCCTGCCAATAAGACAGTGGAGCTGTGGTATTGTCACTGGACTGATAATGCTGAGACCCAGAGCAAGATCTGGGTTCAAATCCTGCCGAGGCAGATGGTGAAACTTGAATTCAATAAAAAATTTGGAATTAAAAGTCTAATGATGACCTTGAAACTGTTATCGATTGTCAGAAAAAACCCATCTAGTTCACTCATGTCCATTAGGAAAGGAAATCTGCCACCCTTACTTGTTCTGGCCTACATGTGATTTCAAAGCCACAGCAATGTGGTAGACTCTCAAGTGCCCTCTGAAATGGAAGAATAGGCAATAAATGCTGACCCAGCCAGTGACACCCACCTCCCATAAAATGAATTTAAAAATATGCCCCCCCCCCCCCACTTTGTGTGTTCCAATCTCATCAGTATGACGGCATGTCTGCACAATTTACAACAGGGTTTTAAAAATGTGAAACTGGTGACTTCACCCCTGAGGGGGAGTTTGGAGGTAAGCCCACTGGCCGTGACTATCCATCAGTGAATCCATGGGAGAGAGAACATTGGAGAACTCGAGGTGGGAGCCAGAGAAGAGGGTCGAGTCTCGAGGCACATTATTTTAATTTGATTTGATTTATTATTGTTGCATGTATCAGTATACAGTGAAAAGGATTGATTCTTGTGCACTATACAGGCAAAGCGTACCATTCATGGAGAAGGAAAGAAGAAAGTGCACAATGTAGTGTTGCAGTCATAGCTAGGGTGTAGAGAAAGGTCAACTTAGTGCGAGGTAGGCCCATTCAAAAGTCTGTCAGCAGCAGGGAAGAAGCTGTTCTTGAGTTGATTGGTTCGTGACTTCAGACTTTTGTATCTTTTTCCCGATGGAAGAGGGTGGAAGAGAGAATGTCTGGTCCTTGATTATGCTGGCTGCTTTTCCAACGTAGCGGGAAGTGCAGACAGAATCAATAGATGGGAGGCTGGTTTGTGTGATGGACTGGGCTTTGTTCATGATCCTTTGTAGTTCCTTGAGGTCTGGGCAGAGCAGGAGCCATACCAAGCTGTGATACAACCAGAAAGAATGCTTTCTGTGGTGCATCTGTAAAAGTTGGTGATAGTTGTAGCTGACATGCCAAATTTTCTTAGTCTTCTGAGAAAGTAAAGGTGATGGGCCTTCTTAACTATCGTGTCAGCATGGGGGGATCAGGACAGGTTGTTGGTGATCTGGACACCTAGAAACTTGAACGAAAAGCTTTAACAAGAAGGCTTGTAGCAACTTCAGAAAAGAAAAATCTAGGGGTGGACAGTAATTGCAAGCAACGCTCACACCTCAAGAACAGATTAAACAATGATCTCTGAGTCAGATCACAGTTAAAATAACAGTACACTGCACCTTACTGCGGCTCCTGCTATTTATACTTCCATTGCTTTTTACATGAGAGATAGCCTCGATCACTTGTAGGATCTGAAGATGTTTTATGCATGTCTACATTCGGCCTCTTTGTTCCAGAATAATTGGAATCATTTGGCACAGATTGTGGAAAGAATTAATTAGGCGACATCCAACTTTCAAAACCACAGTTTCAGTCAGACAAGCTATCGTTAGGCTGAGCAGGACCTTTGTCTTTGCCTTTGAAAATTAATAATCATTATAATTTCAAAACATTTCACCAGTCCACCTCAATTTATTCATCCCCGCAAATGAGAACACAAAGGAGAATGGGTTAGCACTAAATTGTTAATGAACAGAAAATGAGAGAATTTGCATCTGGGCAAATTAGCTTAATAAGCAAGTGACATGTTCGACCTGAATAAGTAATATTCTCTCTGGCAAAATATCTCTCAGATGCTGCACTGGCTTGGATGCTGGGGGAGATGTAGGCAGGACAGAGTTCACCAAAGGAACCAGCTACATTGGTGCAAGTGGTTTATCAAAGCTTATGGGATATCAGTGTGTAGCTATTTTATATTCGGGAGCTGGGAAATTAGAAAAGGGAAAGTTCTAAGTTTTTAAATTGAAACGTGCCTATTTTAAACATAGTTATTGAGGGTGAGGGGGGGGCATGGTGGCATAGTGGTTAGCACTGCTTCCTCACAGCACCAGAGACCCTGGGTTCAATTCTGGCCTTGGGTGATTGTCAGTGTAGAGTCTGCACGTTCTCCCCACGTCTGTATGGGTTTCCTCGGGTGTTCCAGTTTCCTCCCACCTTCCAAAGATGTGCAGGTTAGGTGGGTTGGCCATGTTAAATTGCCGCTGAGTGACCAAAGATGTACAGATTGGGGGGGGTGGAATGGTCATGGTAAATTTATCCTTAATCTTCAAGGATATATGGGTCAGGTTGATTGACCATGCTAAATTGCCCCTAGTATCAGAGAGGTTAGCAGGGTAAATAAGTGGTGTTACAGGGATAAGGATTAGGTGGATTGCTGTTGGCGCAGGCTCGATGGGCTGATTGGCCTCCTTCTACACTGTATTAATTCATAGAGTCATAGAATTCTGCAGTGCAGAAGGAGGCCATCCAGCCTATCGTGTCTGCACTGAATACAAATTGTATCTGGGCTCTATCCCCATAAACCCATGCATTTATTCGAGCTAGTTCCCCAGAAAGTACGGGGAATTTAGCATGGCCAATCAATCTAACAAATTCTATGATTCTATGATGCACAGACAAGGCTCAGCTCCCAGAAAAGGGGCAGGTTGTCCAGAACAGAAGGATTGGAAGTTGTTGAAACAGTGTCCTGTCAATGGAAAGGTTAGGCTTCGGCTGTACAGGGATGTCAAATCCCACGCAGAGTAACAGTGTCCGTCTCTGACACTGAAAGATGTCTCAGCTTAGGGGATGATGCAATGCACATTCGTCAGAAGGATTGGTAAGTTTAAACTGAGGGCAAACGGGGTTTTTACTCTTTTGAGTGTTGAAGGTTGGGAGGTGATGGGTCAGAGATTTGAAGGAATTTGTTGGGCAAGTCACAGAAAAACTATTTCCCCTGCTGAGGGAACAAGGTAGCACATTTCATCCACGTGTTGTGTTTGAATTATGGGCCAGGATTTTCCATCCTTGCCATGGTGGGAGTGCCACATGGAATATAGTAATCTGGCCAGAGGTCCATTGACTCTTGATGGGATTGGATGATCCTGGCAACAGGAAGTTCTGGAAAATCTCACCTGTGGAATTTGCTCCATCAGAATGCTGTAGGTGCTGGGAGAATTCACGGAAATTTTCCACACTGGGATGGATAGATTTTTGGTCGGTGAGCGAGTGAGGGGACAGGGAGCAAAGGTGTGTAAATCATGTTGTCGTGAAGAGCAGCTACAATCAAACTGAACAGTGGAATTGACTGTTCCCATCCCCCACTGATCCCTGCAGAGTGACAGCGGACCCCCCTCCCCTCCCCTCTCCCCCACTGATCCCCACAGAGTGACAGCGGACCCCCCTCCCCTCGTCTCTCCCCCACTGATTCCCACAGAGTGACAGCGGACCCCCTCTCCCCTCGTCTCTCCCCCACTGATCCCTGCAGAGTGACAGCGGACCCCCCCTCCCCTCGTCTCTCCCCCACTGATCCCTGCAGAGTGACAGCGGACCCCCTCTCCCCTCGTCTCTCCCCCACTGATCCCCACAGAGTGACAGCGGACCCCCTCTCCCTCCCTCCCTCCCCCACTGATCCCCGCAGAGTGACAGCGGACCCCTCTCCCCTCGTCTCTCCCCCACTGATCCCCACAGAGTGACAGCGGACCCCCTCTCCCCTCGTCTCTCCCCCACTGATCCCCACAGAGTGACAGCGGACCCCCTCTCCCCTCGTCTCTCCCCCACTGATCCCTGCAGAGTGACAGCGGACCCCCTCTCCCTCTTTCCCCCCCATTGACCTGTGCAGAGTGGTGATGGGCCCCCTCTCTCTCCCTCCCTCCCTCCCCCACTGATCCCCACAGAGTGACAGCGGACCCCCTCTCCCTCCCTCCCTCCCCCACTGATCCCCGCAGAGTGACAGCGGACGCCCTCTCCCTCTTCCCCCCCCATTGATCAGTGCAGAGTCCCTTCCCCCCATTAGCCTCTCCCCCATTATACCTACACCCATGGCCCCACCCGTATTAATCCCGTCCCCACTGGGCCTGCCTCCACTTCCTCCTGCCCTCCGCTGACCTCTGCCTAATTAGCCCACCCTCTGGCACTGCCTGTTGGGCATTGCCCAGGTGCCACACATGCATTGTCTAGGTGCCAGGGTGGCACTGCCCATGGAGCAGCCCCATGCCCTCAGCCTCCCCACAGGCGAAGCCAAGTCGATTGCTCCCCATTCATGGGGAGTGTGTGTCTCCCTCGCCGGCAAGAAGCTTTCCTGACAAGGTTATAAAGGCAGGCGAGCCTGATGGTGGAGCGCTGGGCCTGCTAAGCAGATGTAAAACAGCATTATAATAAATTTACATACAGTGACCTGTCTCTCGTCTATTTCCAGCGAGAAGCTGACCGCACCTGGAAATCCGGCACTCATAAAATGGCGCGATCCCGAAAGCCAGCGCCAATCACGCTAAGCACTTTAGGCCCCACTTTACCAGCTTGCCTGAAAATGGGCACAACACAATAGTAAAATCGCCCCTTAGAGTGCGATCTTATCGGCCACAGTCACACCACAGTCCTGCTGCAGCGAGGTCGGAGAATTCGGTGCCCAGCCAAATCTCCGTTCATTGCAGCGGGATGGGAGGATCCCGCTGGCGTGAACGCTGGTAAGATTCATCTAGAAAGTTTCTATTGACTCCCGGGCATCCACAGACTTAAAGGAATTTCCCTTGGTGTGGACAAGTGCCCTCTGATACACCATTTAACTCCAATGTTCATACGTGCTTCAGGATGGAGGGATAATATTGATTACTCACTGAGACATTATTGTTAGTTTGAGCTAGTTATTGGAGAAAATAATTGATTGTCAGAGAAAAAAATATTGATCTCTCTACTTAAACACAATCCTGCGCACACAACCCTCCTCTCTCTGAGTAAACACAGTTTCGTGCATACACAGCCCTACTCTCTCTGAGTAAACACAGTCCTGTGCATACACAGCCCTACTCTCACTGAGTAAACACAGATCCATGCACACACAGCCCTCTTGTCTCTGAGTAAACACAGTTCTGTGCATGCACAGCCCTCCTCTCTCTGTGCAAACACAGGCCATGCACATACAGCCCTATTCTCACTCAGTAAACACAGACCCATGCACACACAGCCCTACTCTCACTCAGTAAACACAGTTCTGCACATACACAGCCCTCCTCTCTCTCCGTAAGCACAGACCCGTGCACACACAGGCCTACTCTCACTGAATAAACACTGACCTGTGCAAACACAGCCCTACTCTCACTGAGTAAACACAGATCCATGCACACACAGCCCTCCTGTCTCTGAGTAAACACAGTTCTGCGCATACACAGCCCTCCTCTCTCTGCGTAAACATAGACCCGTGCACACACAGCCCAACTCTCACTCAGTAAACATAGACCCATGCACACACAGCCCTACTCTCATTCAGTAAACACAGTTCCACGCATACACAGCCCTCCTCTTTCTGAGTAAACACAGACCCGTGCACACACAGGCCGACTCTCACCGAATAAACACTGACCTGTGCAAACACAGCCCTACTCTCACTGAGTAAACACAGACCCATGCACACACAGCCCTACTCTCTCTGAGTAAACACTGACCTGTGCAAACACAGCCTTACTCTCTCTGAGTAAACACAGACCCATCCACACACAGCCCTCCTCTCTCTGAGTAAACACTGACCTGTGCAAACACAGCCCTACTCTCTCTGAGTAAAACAGACCCATGCACACACAGCCCTACTCTCACTCAGTAAACACAGCTCCGCGCATACACAGCCCTCCTCTCTCTGAGTAAACACAGTTCTGCGCATACACAGCCCTCCTCTCTCTGCATAAACACAGATCCGTGCACACACAGCCCTACTCTCACTCAGTAATCACAGACCCGTGCACACACATCCCTCTTCTCTCTGAGTAAACACAGCCCTGGGTCTCAGTGACTAAAGGCATTGTCATCAGTGGTAGAGAAATTAAAATGAGGGGTGCAGAATTGGAGGAGTACAGCTATCTCAGCGGCCTGGAGGAGTTTACAGAGCTAGGGAGGAGAGGGATTTGAGAGTTTTCACACTGAGGCATTGATGAGACAGGAGCCAATGTGGATCAGCAAGTACAGACGGACGCATGCAGAGGTCAAGTTGGAGCAGGATAGGACAATGTTCAGATAGGTTACCCTCCGAGGTCAAATTGTGTCACTTAGCCTCCAAATAAACTGGCCAGTTGAACGCAATGTTATCGGGAAGCCAACACTCAATGCATCATTACAAACCTGAGCTGCAGAAAGCAGCATTAGGCAAGGAAATACACTCCCAGGTTTAAATGACAAAAAATGGATTGTCTGACTGTCACATCATGGCCTCTGTACAAGAAGGAAAAGTGAATTTTAATTAAGTTGTGATGGCTCATTTTAACACAGCACAAGTTTGACTTCGCTGGTTAGCAGAGTAATGTAGGAAGGAATAATTAATACATGACATTAATTAGTTCTGACAGTTACATTTCAGGCCCTTTTCACACTGTCACTTGGACACGGGAGCATCAGAGCGCTCATTATGGAGATGAGAATTATTGCTCACCCACCGGGTAAAATCCTTCCTATTCAGGCAAGCTGATAACATACACAGCACTCACAAAGCCCAGTGTGTTCAAATCTCACTGAATGTTCGAATCTCACCCAAAGTTCCAGACAAGGCTTAATTCATAGAATCCCTACAGTACAGAAGGAGGCCATTCCACCCATCGAGTCTGCACTGACAACAATCCCATCCAGGCCCTCTCCCTGAAACCCCATGTATTTATCCTGTTAATCCTCCTGACACTAAGGGGCAATTTAGCCTGGCCAAACTAACCTGCATATCTTTGGACTGTGGGAGGAAACCGGAGCACCCGGAGGAAGCCCATGCAGACATGGGGAGAACATGCAGATTTCACGAGACAGTGACACAAGCCAGGAATTGATCCCATGTCCCTGGCACAATGAGGTGTCTTCCAGTCCCACCTGCCATAGACAGGACGGCGAATTCAGCGGACAATCAAAACATACGTTGACCTCGGGAGTGGGGGGCTGAGTTTCCTGTCCTGGGAGTGGGGGGGCTGAAAAATTCCTGTCCAGGGAGGGTGAGGGAGTGCTTGCAGAGCTTGGGGCTCAGGCAGTCGAAGGCAACAATGATGGGAAAATTTAATCAGGGACACTCAAGTGGCCAGAGTTAGGGCAGCACAGATATCTCAGAGCGGGGGCCGGAGGAGTTTACACAGATAGGGAAAAGGGGCTGGGGGGTCATGGGGGGATCTGAAAAGAATGGTGGGAATTTGCAAACCAAGATGCTGTTTGATCGGGAGCCTATAGAGGTGGGCGATTGCTGTAGTGATAGGGGGATGGGATTTGGTTCAAGCTAAACCATTGTCAGCATTTAAAGTTTATTTATTAGTGTCACAAGTAGGCTTACATCAACACTACAATGAAGTTACTGCAAAAACTCCCAGTTGCCACACTCCAGCGCCTATTTGCACACACTGAGGGAGAATTTAGCATGGCCAATGCACCTAACCAGCGTGCCTTTCGGACTGTAGGAGGAAAGTGGAGCACCCGGAGGAAACCCACACAGACAAGGGGGGAAAGTACAGATTCTGCACAGACAGTGACACAAGGTCGGAAGTTGAACCCGGGTCCCTGGCACTGTAAGGCAGCAGTGCTAACCATTGTACCACCATATCTTTGGAGAGGTTTGGATATCCTCATATTTACAGAGGATAAAGTGTGGAAGACTTGTCAGAAGGGCATTGGAATAATGTTAGGAAAGAGAGATGGTTTAAGGAGTAGAAGTAGACCATTCGGCCCATTGAGTCTGCTCCACCATTCAATGAGATCATGACTGATCCGACATGATAATCCTCAACTCCATTTTCCCACTTTATTCCCAAAACCCTTGATTCTTTTACTGATTAAAAATCAATTTCTCTTCATAAGCTTGAACAAGTTTATGGCCCAATCTCTACAGCTCTCTGCGGTAACAAAGCACTTCATAGATTCATTACTCCCTCAGAGAAGTAATTCCTCCTTATCTCTGTTTTAACTGGAGATTACTTTGAGAGTGTGCCCAGTGGTCCTGGACTCTCCCACAAGAGAAAACTACCTCTCAGCATCTAAAAAAGCACGTCACTAATGCCAAATCTTTCTAAAGCTTTTCTTAGGCCACAGTTTTTCTATGTTTCCATAGCCTAGAAACCTCTAAGGTAGGGACATGTTCAGCACAACTTTGTGGGCTGAAGGGCCTGTATAGTGCTGTAGTTTTTCTATGTTTCTAAATAGAATATTGCGCCCAGTTCTGCTCACCACCCTTGAGGAAAGAGGTGAGAGTCCTTGAGAGGGTGTGGAGGAGATTAACCAGAATGTTTCCAGGGTTGAGGTTAAGTTGGACAAGCTGTGTTATTCTCCTTGGAGCAGAGGAGATTTGATAGAGGCGTACAATGTTACGATAGGGTTCAATAAAACAGATAACGAAAATCTGTTCTAATTAACTCAACTACTCCTTGAAGCAAGTTTCACATCTTCACCACCCTCTGTCACAGAATGTTAGACATTTCACAAGAATGCTCATTGTAAATGGAGTAATCCTGCCATGCTTTCCCTGGAGTAATCCCAATATTCCCAGGGATTCTCCTATTGCACTGGCAGGGAGAACAAATTGGTAATCAAACAGCTCCCCTCAAGATTGCAGTTCAGTGAACGGCTGCTTTATTTGATTGTGTCGATCCTTTGAAAAACATGTCATGCTGCCAAAGGAAACCGTTTTTACATCAAAACTTTATTTAGCGTCCCGAGTGTCATGCTTTGGGGTGATTAAAGCACTCAGAGATTCATTAATAGACTTCCAAACTGCTTTCTCTGAGAGGAAGAAGTGAAGTTGAAACTACAGCTTTGCATGCAAGAGGCAACTACTGCAGTCCTCCCCTTGGCAACACTCAGGCTGCATAAAGTATCTCCAGTTATGATGCTGAAACTGTCTTCATGGTAATGAGATTAATGATTAGCATCTTTCAATGCAGCAAGTCTATTATATCCAGTTTGTCATTCAGACATTAACTGCCTGAGCACTGACTATGGACACTGGAAAAGTGGGAGTTGCCATCGAATCTCACAGTTTGTTGTAAGTTGCCGTGGACATTTCTCTTTGCTGTGGTGAAGAGGTTGGGACGTGGTGGCACAGTGCTGCCTCACAGTGCCAGGGACTTAGGTTCGAGTCTAGCCTCGGGTCACTGTCTGTTTGGAATCTGGATGTTCTCCCCTGGTGTAGGGTTCATTCATTCCTTTGAATAGCCGTGACAGCACTGATACGGAATTTTGAAATGGATTTTCTTTATTGAACAGAAATTAAAGAAAATGAAACGACTGTAGAAGTGAAGAGAAATTCAAGCTTTGAGACTGTCTCCTAAGCCAGTTCCTGTACCATACTAGACAGGATTTCAAGAACCAACTGCAAGCTGAACACGCAGTTCCAAACTATATGTTAATTCTTGTCTCGTTATTGGAAATATTTTCCGCAACATGTCTCTCTCTGGCAAACACAGATTTTGCAGCTGCTAATAAAACTTATTTTGCTTGCTGTGTACTTTTTAAGAGTGAGGTCAATTTTAGCTAAGCCAGCATGCCTTCTGAGTTTCAAAATGTAGTCTTTTTTAAGCTTAGCACAGTTAATTACATAGGTAGAAATATCTTAAATTGAAACCTTTGCAGAGATTGAAGCAAACAGAGCGAAGCATACGTAGGATCTCTCCCCGTGCCTGCGTGGGTTTCCTCTGGATGCTCTGGTTTCCTCCCACAGTCTGAATGACGTGCTGGTTAAGTGCATTGGCCTCTTAAATTCTCCCTTGGTGTACCTGAACAGGCACCAGAGTGTGGTGACTAGGGGTTTTTCACAGTAGCTTCATTGCAGTGTTAAGGTAAGCCTACTTATGACACTAAGAAGTAAATATTAAATTTTAAATTGGCCAATCGACTGTTTCCCAATATCAGTCCTGACTCAGTGGTTTGCCTCTGAGTTGGAAGATTATGGGTGGGATTTCCCAGCTCCATATACCATTGGGATTGTCCAGTTTCACTGGGCTGCCAAATCTCCCACAGTGGGTTTCACCACAAAGGGACTGGAAAATTCCAGCCTTTGGGTTTGAACCTCACTCCAGTAACTTGAGAACACAATCCAGTGCAGCACTGAGAGAGTGCTGCACTGTCAAAGGTACCGTCTTTCGCACAATGATGTTAAACTAAGGCCCTGAGTGTTTCATCAGCTGAATGGTTTAGTTTTGGCAGGCACCGTGATCAGCACAGGCTTGGAGGGCTGAAGGGCCTGTTCCTCTACTGTTCTCTGCTTTGTTCTTTGATTTAAAGATCCCATGATATTATTTGAAGAAAAGCAGGGCAGTTACTCTTGATGTCTTATATCTATCTCTCAATTAACGCCACCCAAAAGAAAACAAATGATTGGTAGTTATCCCTGTTTATGGGATCTAACTGTGCACAAATTTGCTGCCATATTTCCTGCATTCCAACACACTTCATTGGACGTAATTCACTATCACAGAAAGTAGTTGAGGCCAAAAAGTTGTGCGATTTCAAGAAGAAATAAGATATAGTTCTTGGGACTAAAGAGATCAAAGGATATGGGGGAAAGCGGGGATCAGGATATTGAATTTGATGATCAGCCATATCTTAATGAATGGCAGAGTGGGCTTGAAGGCCGAATGGCCTCATCCTCCTATTTTCTATGTATGAAGCAATTTGGGTAAATCCTGAGAGTGTGCAGGCTGTTGTAGAAATGCAAGTTCCTTCTTTTGTGTGGGTCTCAGTGGATTGAATCATACGGGTGGCCATAGGGACATGGAGCAAAGCCCTATCTACTGCCTAAATTCTACTGACAAGCCCTAATTCTACTGACAAGCTAGGGGCATTTTATTGTAAAATAAACTTTATTTAATAACACAGTTTAAATACACCTCTAACAAAATGAAGCAGCTTAACTCTTAACAGTTGAACAAGTAGGAAACAACTTTAATTTCTAATTTATCACTATTTCATTTCCAAACAAGCAACATTTCTCTTCCAGATTAACAATGCCATTTTAAAGACAGTTAGCACCCATAAATATACTTTCTATAATAAGTCTTGAGACAAGCTTTCAGAGGGATTATGTGGAGAGAGCAACTTGTAGAACTCTGCCTTTAAATAAATCCCAGGCAGAATTGAAAGCTGCTTTTCAGTGCTACATGCTGAGCTCCTCCTATCTGCTGCATTATCACATGACCCTGCCAATCGACCTAACCAAAAACCCCAGGGGAAATCTCCATCTATAAACAAAAATCAATCAGCTCTATTTAAGTAAACACTGCATGGCGAAAATGAGTAATAATTCTGCTTTCCCAATATCTGAGCTGTATTCCTTTCAGAAATACTGACTGCCTGTCAGAAAAAACAGAATTTTAAAACTTTCCCCTTAAATATAAAATATATCAATCTCACAACTAGTGTCACAGCAGATAGGTAGGTTCACTGATGAGTTTTAAATTATTTTTCTCTAAATGAGGGCAATAGTTCAAACAGGCCTCAGAAAGGTTTGCAACACATTCATGCTGAGCAAGTTAAACCACTTGATATAACTGGAGATAATTGTTGAGTGATATTTCCAAACTGAATTAGTTAAACAAGATACAATAAAAGGTGGCAGGACAATTGATGTTTTTGCAGCTATAGCATCCACAACAATCTTATCTGCAATAACCGTTGCATCTTGAGGAACTTTAGCTGAGTTGATGGGCTGGATTCTGAGCTTCAGAATCCAGATCAGAGAAGGGGAAAGTTACCCTGGTGCTATAGTGCAGGAAGCAGCCACACTCCAGAGACTAAGTACCTTGAATTTGATTCATGGCAAGTGATAAGAGAATGTGACTGCCGGTGAGGTAGGCATCCAGAAGGTGAAATGAAAGAGCCTCAGCTCTTGTGATTGTCCAACTGGCCTGATGTTTTTGCAGCTCTCTTGGATGAGGACAGGAATGGTAGGAAGGATGAACAAACTAATCACTGGACTGTTGTTCATAGAGTGGAGAGTTTAAACAGAATGTGATTGGATTAGAGGACACATAGTTAGGGGTATAGACACTCTCCCCTCCAGCTGAGAGAATGAGTCCCAAAAAATGTGTTGCCTGCTGATGACAGGGTTAAGGGCACTTCTTCAGAGCTAGAGAGGAAGTTGGGAGTGGGAGGAGAAGGGGTCCAGTTGTTATGGTCCACATGGGTATCAGTCGCATAGTTAGAAGTAAGAAAGAGATTCTGCTGAGGGGAGCATGAAGAGTTAGGGATTAAATTGAAAGAAGCAGAAGATGGGTGGCACAGTGGCACAGTGGTTAGCACAGCTGTCTCAGTGTTAGGGACCCGGATTCAATTCTGGCCTTGGGACATGTCTATGTGGAGTTTGCACATTCTCCCTGTGTCAGTGTGTTTTTTCTTCGGATGCTCCAGCTTCCTCCCACAGTTCAGAGATGTGCAGGTAAGGTGCTTTGGCCATGCTAAATTTCCCTTTAGTGTCCCAAGAAGTATAGGTTAGGGGAATTAGCAGGGTAAACATGTGGGGTTACAGTGATAGGGCCTGGGTAAGAGGCTTTGCCGGAGAGTCATGCAGAGCAGATGGGCTGAATAGCCTCCTTCTGCTCAATAGGAATTCTATGATTTTATTATTCTGGAATAGCAATGATCTCTGGATTATGACTTGCGCTGTGAGTAAGTTGGCACAGGGTGAGTAAGACCAAGGAGTTGAATGAGTGGCTCAAAGTTTGGGAGAAATGGACTTTAAATCATAGAATCCCTATTGTGCAGAAGAAGGCCATTCAGCCCATCAAAATTTCACCAACTCCCTGAACGAACATTTTGCCCTGGGCCACACACATATAAACCCAAGAATCTATCATGGCTAATCCCCCTAACCTACACATCTTTGGACACTAAGGGGCAAATTAGCATAGCCAATCCAGCTAACCTCATGGGACACTGGCACCCATACTGGGGAAGGAGGGAACTGCACCACTGGGACTGCCTTCACCTTGTTATGGTTCAGATCAGAAACTCCAAATTGTTTTATGAAGCCCGCCTGAATCATTAGTTTTGCATTTTGTATTTGACTAGGATAAGTCTGATATGTTTCACTTCCTGTATGATTCCAAGCACCACTAGGGAACTTTTATCAAAAAAGTTTATTTAAAAATATAGTTAACATGTATAGTAAGAAAATTAGCAAGAGCTTTTATGAATTACAAACAAGAAACAAAACAACCATTATAATGTACAGCCCTTAATGAATATATATCAGATGTTCCAATCAAAGCCAATATCCAATAAACAAAACCCTTCAAACAGGCTTATCACTGTACAGGCTAAAGCTCATATGATACTGGAATCTGGTTCCCTGGGTTGAATGTCAATTTCAAATGATCTTGAAAACGCAGAGCAGTTTGTACTCAAATCAGCTCTGCAAAAAACAAAGCACAGATTCTTTCCTGCAGCATTGTAACATGGTCTTTCAGCTAACTGGTAAAATATTAAAAGCAAAGCAGAGGGAAAGAGAATTCTTTTCCAGCCAGCTTCTAAGCTTCTTTTCAAGTTTACTTCTAACTATGTGATTAATATCCATGTGGACCATAACAACTGGACCCCTTCTCCTCCCACTCCAACTTCCTCTCCAGCTCTGAAGAAGTGCCCTTAATCCTCTAGTACTGCAGACAAAACAAAACTGAAAGCTGAAAAACTGCTTTCACCTGACCACCCAGTTTTTTTCCCTCCTTCCAGCAATGACATCACTCAAGGCTGTGACCACGATTAAAAGAAATATCTTAAAGGTACACTAACATCATAACCCGAACCGTGCATGGATCAGTGTCCTGTGAATCTTATAACTAGGACTGTAGAAAAGGATTCAAAATTAATAGTGCTGGTGTAGGAGGTGGTGGTTCATGTGAGGGGACATTTAGAAAGTTAAAGAAAAAGGACAAGATAATAGTTCAGAGTCGCAATGCAGGTAATGATAACCAGAGTGTGACAGGAAGAGTGCACCAGGAGGAGGGAAAATGGTAAAAAGGGAAGATTAAAAAGTCTTCATCTGACTGCTCACAGCCTTCATAACAAACTGGATGAATCAACAGAACAAATATAAATAAATCAGTGTGATGTACTAGCCATTGCAAAGATACGGTTACCAAGGCTGTGACCTGAATGCTCAAAGATATTTGGCATTTTTGGAAGGACAAGAACATAGAACATAGAAAAACTACAGCACAAACAGGCCCTTCGGCCCACAAGTTGCATCAATCATATCGCTACCTACTAGGCTTACCTATAACCCTCAATCCTATTAAGTCCCATGTACTCATCCAGAAGTCTCATAGAAGACGCTATCGAAAGGAAGAGGTGGTGGAAAAGCTCTGCTAATCAAAAATGAGATTGGTACAGTAGTGAGTGATAATCTTGGTTCAGAAGATAAAGATATGAAATCAATTTGTGTGGAGATAAGAAATAGCAAGGGAAAGAAGGTGCTTGTGGAGTTGTTAATACATCCCTAACTGTGTTCGCCACAACCCTGGCAGATGACGGAATACGACTGGCCGAGAATTGCCAGCCAAACTTCTGAGCCCTATAGCTCATATTTTCAAAACATTAAAACTCAAAAGAATGTTTGGTGTTCCAGGGATAACCAGTGAAGTACATTTGACCATTGAAGGGATGTTTGTCGTTCCTATCAAATTACAGGAACCGGGACCTCAACCCCCACACTTGGTCCATGAGGAAAGTCAATAACCAGTGTCTTGAAGAGGTGAATAGACGTAGGTGTCCCATCGCATTCATGGAGATCAGTACACCGGTTGAAGAGGCCAAGGAAAAGGCTCATGGGAGTCTAGAGACTTTATTTCTGAGACCGACATCCATTGAGTCCTGAAGGCTCGGGCAAGGTCAGACAGCAAGCGGTACTACTCCTGTGAGCAAAATATCATGCACAGCTGTAAATATTGTTGGATTTGTTGTGCTGCCTCTTGTACTTTTGTTATTAAGACATCATGGGTCACATGATGATTTTATGGGTAAACACCTCGGGACACTTGAGCAAAAGCTAACATTATCTGGCTCTGTTTTCAGTGGTCTGACTTTCTGCTTGACTGCAAACTATGGTAGAGGCCGTAATGATTATCAAGATCAATCCCTTGTTTCTGCTGTATACCTTCTGGCTGTGGGCTATCTGGATGATGTCATTCAGATTCCATTCTGTAATGCATGGCATTTCATTGACAAGCGATGTAAACACTCGGGTAAGGCATGCAAGGGAGTGTTTCAAAATAGATAGCCAGTATGACAGAGTATACAGCCAGAATCAGTGGGGCTTGTAACAAAGGTGAAACAATAATCACAGATGACTTTAATCTTGACATCAATTGGACAAGTCAAATTTGCAGTGGTGACCTTGAGGATGAATTCATAGAGTGAATTTAGCACAGTATCTGAAAACAATAGTTTCTGGAACCTGACAGGGAGCACATTATTTAAGATGTGATGATGTGTAATGACTCAGGATTGATTAACGGTCTTATGGCTACATATCTTTGAGGCAAGAGTGATCATAACATGATGGATTTTTTTTTACATTTGAGAATTAAAAATGTGGATCCATAACTCATGTTTTAAACGTAGATAAAGGCAATCATAATGTTTTGAAGATAGAGTTGGCTAAAGTGGACTGGGAAATTAGGTCAAAAGATAAGATGGTAGACAGGCAGCTGTAGACATTTCACAAAATCACAGAATACTACAGTGCAGAGGAGGCCCTTTGGCCCATCGAGTCTGCACCGATGCATTAAATGCCCTGACCTGACCCCATTTGCCAGCACTTGGTCCATAGCCCTGAATGTTATGGCATTCTAAATACTCATCCAGGTACTTTTTAAAGGATGTGAGGCATCCCGCCTCCACTACCCTCCCAGGAGGTGCATTCCAGACTGTCACTGCCCTCTGGGTGAGAAAGCTTTTCCTAAATCATCCCTAAACCTCACTTTTAACTTGTGTCCCCTCATAACTGACCCTTCAACTAAGGGGACCAGCTGCTGCCTCTCCACCCTGTTCATGCTCCTCATAATCTTGAACACCTCAGTCAGGTCACCCCTCAGTCTTCTTTGCTCCAGACAGGGACTTTCAAATGTTAATCGCGGGAGCCTATTGATAGGCAAAGGGACAAACGATATGTGGGAGATTTTCAAAAGTGTGTTACCCAGGGTTCAGGGTAAGCACATTCCCCTTGGAGTGAAGGGCGAGGCTGGTAGAAATATATTGAGCATATTGAGGTCCTGGTCAAGGACACACATGACATGCATAGGCAGCTGGGATCAAATGGATCCAGTGAGGAATATAGTGGTAAAAGTAGAGTTAAGAGGGAAATCAGGAGGGCAAAAAGGGGACTTGAGATTGCTTTGGTAGATAAGGCAAAGGAGAATCCAAAGAGCTTCTACAAATACGTAAAGAACAAAAGAATAACTAGGGAGAGAATAGAGCCTCTTAAGGATCAACAAGGTCATCTATGTGCGGATCCACAAGAGATGAATGAGATCTTAAATGAATACCTCTCATCAGTATTTACTTTTGGGAAAGGCATGGATGTTAGGGAAGTTGGGGAAATAAATAGTGATGTCTTGAGGAGTGTACATTTAACAGAAGGAGGTGCTGGAATTCTTAAAGCACATCAAGATAGATAAATCCCTGGGGTCTGATGAAACGTATCCCTGGACATTGTAGGGGGCTAGGAAGGAAATTGTAGGTCTCCTAGCAGAGATATTTGAATCATTGAGAGCCACAGGTGAGGTGCCTGAAGATGGAGGGTGCAAATGTTGTGCTTTTGTTTAAGAAGGGCTACAGGGAAAAGCCTGGGAACTACAGGCTGGTGAGTCTCACATCTGTAGTGGGTAAGTTGTTGGAAGGTATTCTGAGAGACAGGATCTACAGGCATTTAGAGATACAAGGACTCATTAGGGACAGTCAGTGTGGCTTTGTGAGTGGAAAATCCTGTCTCACAAATTTGATTGAGTTTTTTGAAGAGGTAACCAAGAAGGTAGATGAGAGCAATGCAGCTGATGTTGTTTACATGGACTTTAGCAAGGCCTTTGACAAGGTACCATATGGTAGATTGTTGCATAAGATCCAATCTCATGAGATCCAAGGTGAGGCAGCCAAATGGCTTGATCACAGAAGATAGAGGGTGGTTACAAAGGATTGTTTTTCAAACTGAAGCCTGTGACTAGCGGTGCACCTCAGGGATCAGTGCTAGGCCCACTTTTATTTGTTATTTATATTAATGATTTGGATGAGAATTTAGGAGGCATGGTTAGTAAGTTTGCAGATGACGCCAAGATTGGTCACATGGTGGACGATGAAGAAGGTTTCTAGGATTGCTTTTGGGATCTTGATCAATTGGGTCAGTGGGCTGATGAATGGCAGCTGGAGTTTAATTTAGATAAATGTAAGGTGATGCATTTTGGTAGATCGAACCAGGGCAGGACTTACTCAGTTAATGGTAGGGTACTGGGGAGAGTTACAGAACAAAGAGATCTAGGAGTACATGTTCATAGCTCCTTGAAAGCGGAGTCGCAGGTGGACAGGGTAGTGAAGAAGGTATTCAGCATGCTTTGCTTCATTGATCAGAACATTGCATACAGAAGTTTGGGGCATCTTGTTGAAGTTGTACAAGGCATTGGTAAGGCCACACTTGGAGTCCTGTATTCAATTTTTGTCACCCTACCACAGAAATAATATTATTAAACAAGAAAGAGTGCAGAAAAGATTTACTAGGTTGCTATCGGGAGCGTAGGAGGCTAAAGGGGGATATCATTGAAGCCTATAAAATAATGAGGGGCATAGATCAGCTAGATAGTCAATATCTTTTCCCAAAGTTAGGGGAGTCTAAAACTAGAGGGGGTTTAAGATGCGAGGGGAGAAAAACAAAGTGTCCAGAGGGGCAATTTTTCATACAGAGGGTGGTGAGTGCCTGGAACAAGTTACCAGAGGTAGTAGTAGTGGCGGGTACAATTTTGTCTTTTAAAAAGCATTTAGACAGTTGCATCAGGGAGAGAGGTATAGAGGGCCAATCTATGGGCCAATTGCAGGCAATTGGGATTAGCTTAGTCATTAAAAAATAGACAGCAAGGACAAGTTGGGCTGAAGAGCCTGCTTCCATGCTGTGAACCTCTGACTCTATGACTACAGAGAAAACAATCCAAACCTATCCGACCTCTCTTTATAACTTAAATGTTCCATCCCAGGCAGCATACTGGTGAATCTACTCTGCAGTCAAGGAGATATTTCAAAACTTTCAACAGAGATACATTGCACTGAGGAATAAAGACTCTACCAAAAGAATGCACCATCTGTGGCTAAGTAAGGAAAGGAAAGGTGCTACCAAACTGAAAGAAAAAGGTGTGCAATGCTATAAAATTTAATGATAGGGCAGAAGATTAGGAACATTTTATAAGCCAAAAACAAGCAAGGAATATAAAAATAGACAGTAAAAATTACTACAAACATATAAAAAGGAAACAAATGGTTAAACTGAGCATTGGTCACTTCCGGTGAGACTGGGAAATTAATAATGGGAAACAAGGAAATGGCAGAGACTTTGAACATATATTATGTGGGTTCCTTCACAGTGCAGGATGCAAAAAAAATGACTCGACAATCATTGAAAATCAAGAGGCAAAAGGGAATCAGGAACTTAAAACAAGCATTATCATGGAAAAAAAGTGATGTAAAAACAAATGGAACTTAAGTTTTTGGGCCTCTAGGGTCTTAAAAGAAGTGGTGCCTGAGAGGGTTGATGCATTGATTATAATCTTCTAAAACCCCCTCAATTCTGGAAAGGTTTCAGTGGATTGGAAAATCATAAATATAACACCATTGTTCAGGAAAGCAGGGAGACAGGAACTCTGAAATTATAGGCTAGTTAGTCTAACTCTTACACCTGTCATTGGGAAAATTTTAGAATCCATTATTAAGAAAGTAGTAGCAGGATTTTTAGAAAATCATCACGTAATCAAAGCGTTAACACAGTTTTGTGAAAGGGAAAATTGTGTTTGACAAATTTATTAGAGTTCTTTGGGGATGTAACAAGGGTTAATAAATGGGAACCAGTAGATGTCGTGTATTTGGATTTCCAAAAGGCATTAGATAAAGTGCCATAAGAAAAGATACCACGGAAGAAAAGAATTACATGGGTTGAAATTCTCCGGCCTCCCAGGCATTTGTTTTCCACTGGTAAGAGGTGGTGCATTGTTTGCTGGCAGTGGGATTCTCTGGTCCCACTGCTGTCAATGGGAATCCCCACTGATGACACCGATGCCAACAAGGAGTGCACAGACAGCAGGACTGGAGAATCCCACCGGCATGAACTGCCAGAGAATTCCAGCCGCGGTGTTGATATGTTAGCCTGAATAGAGGATTGGCTAACTAACGGGAAACAGAGTGTTAGGTTAAATCATTCATTTTCATGTTGGCAAACTGTAAATAATGGAGTGCTGCAGGGATCACTATTAGGGCTCCAACTATATTAATGACTTGGATGTCTGTAAGAAAGCAAGTTATGAGGAGGAATTTATGAAGCGATATATATATATAATATACGTATATAGGCTAAGTGAGCAGGCAAGAATTTGCCAGATGGGGTATAATATGGGAAAATATGAGGTGGGCTACCTAACATGAAGAATTGAAAAGCAGAATACTATTTAAATGAAGAGAGACTGCAGGATGCTGTGGTATAGTGGGATCTGGGTGTCCCAGGACAAAATGATAGCGTGCAGGTACAAGTACTTAGGAAGGCAAATAGAATGTTGTTGTTTATTGCAAGAGGGAAGGAGTATCAAAGTTGCGTAGTCTTGTGACAGCTGTGTTGGTGAAAGAACCACCATCAGTGAGAACAGTGTGCAGTTTTGGTTACCTTACATAAGGCAGGACATATTTACATTGGAGGTAGTTTATGGAAGGTTTGATTGGGCCGATTCCTGGGGATGTGGGTTTATTTAATGAAGACTGGGATGTGCACTCACTGCAGTTTTGAAGAACGAGAGATGATCTTGTTGAAATATACAAGATGCTGAGGAGACTTGGGCAGGGTAGATGCTGTGAGGATGTTTCACCTCTTGGGGGAATCTCGAAGGGGACACAGTTTAAAAACGAGGGGGACCCTTATAGAGGATGGAGATGAAGAGGATCTGCCAGAGGATCATTTGGAATTCCCACCCCCAGAGAGCAGTGGGGGTTGGGTCTCTAAGCATAATGAAGGCTAATTTAGACAGATTTTTGATAGACAGGGAGTCAAGGGTAATGGAGAACAGACAGAAAAGTGGAATTAAGGCTACACCAGATCAGCCATTACCTGAGTGATTGGAGGAGAAGGCTCGAGTGGCCAAATGGCCAATAGCTGCTCCTACTTCTTATGCTGATATGTTCATAACGTGTTTCTGAGCTGTTTGGATAGGGATAATATCAGGGGTTCATTCCCAATCTGTGATGAGTTATGTAGAATTCCTACAGTGCAGAATGAGGCCACCCTGCCATCCTGTTCATCGAGCATCTCAGCCAGGCCCTACCCCACAACGCCACATATTTATCCCACTAATTCCCCTAAACTATACAACTTGGGACACTAAGGGGCAATTTAGCATGGCAACTTTGGACTGTGGGAGGGAACCGGAGCACCTGGAGGAAACCCACATAGACGCAGTCCAGACTCCACACAGTCACCTGAGGCTGGAATTGAACACAAGTCCCGGGCGCTGTGAAGCAGCAGTGCTAACCACTGTGCTTGCCCTTCATGGTTCTAATTGGGAAGGTGACGGGTGAATTTATCATGTCCAAACATTCCAGGGATACGGATGTGAAAAGCTGCCAGGATTCCCTTTTCCTGACACCTGTATGCGGCTGTACCGATTCCCTCCTTCCTGTCCCCCACCTTTCCAAAGCCTTACCCAGTTTCAGCGAAACCAGCACTCTGTTGCCCACACGGAAACTGGCATCGTGAGGATTGTTTTCAAGTCCCTCCATGTCCTGATTACCACAGCTCTCTGGGCATCCAGTTTCCTCCCACAATCCAAAGATGTGCAGGTTAAGTAATTGACAATGCTAAACTGCCCCTTAGTGTCAGGGGGATTAGCAGGATAAATATGTGGGGTTATGGGAATAGGGCTCAGGTGGAAGTGTACAAACTTGATAGGCCAAATGGCCTCCTTTTGTACTGTAGGGATTCTATGATGTCTATACTCCGCCACTTCTGGCATCTGTCACATTCCCACTTTCCTCATTCCACCATTGCTATCTGTGTTTTTTGTCACCTGCTGCCTAATCCTCAATGTTACTCATTAAAACCTGACTCTTTTATCAAGGTTTTTAATCATCTGTCTATTATCTCCTCATGTGGCTCAGTATTGGGTTTTGTGACTATACTCCTGTGCGGAGTCCATGGTGATATAAAAATGCCCATTGTCGGCTGAAAGCAGGGAAGGGCCCCCCATCACAGATACCCACTGACCACAGGGACTGGGGAGGGCAGCATTGCTGGAACCAACACCTCCCAGTGATAGGCAGAGAAGGATGACTGGTGACGGATGGGGTGAGGGGAAGGGTGGGTAGTGACGGATGGGTGGGAGTAAACGTGGGTGGAGTGGGACAAGATGGGGGGAGGTTGGGTGGAGTGAGATGGGAGGGGAAAGGGTGCGTGGGTGAGGGATGGGATGGGGTGAATGGGATGGGATGGGATGGGGGAGGATGGGTGGGAGAAGGCTGAATGGGGGAAGGGTGGGTGGAATGGGATAGGATAGGGGAGGGTGGGGGGGGAGAAGGCTGGAACGGGGGAACGGTAGTTTGAATGGAGTGGGATGGTGGAAGGGTGGGTGGGTAAGGGGTGGGACGGGGGAAGGGTGGGTGGGTAAGGGGTGGGACGGGGGAAGGGTGGGTGGGTAAGGGGTGGGACGGGGGAAGGGTGGGTGGGTAAGGGGTGGGACGGAGAAGGGTGGGTGGGTAAGGGGTGGGACGGAGAAGGGTGGGTGGGTAAGGGGTGGGACGGGGGAAGGGTGGGTGGGTAAGGGGTGGGACGGGGGAAGGGTGGGTGGGTAAGGGGTGGGATGGGGGAAGGGTGGGTGGGTAAGGGGTGGATGGTGGAAGGGTGGGTGGGTAAGGGGTGGGATGGGGGAAAGGTGGGTGGGTAAGGGGTGGGACGGGTGAAGGGTGGGTGGGTAAGGGGTGGATGGTGGAAGGGTGGGTGGGTAAGGGGTGGGACGGGGGAAGGGTGGGTGGGTAAGGGGTGGATGGTGGAAGGGTGGGTGGGTAAGGGGTGGGACGGGGGAAGGGTGGGTGGGTAAGGGGTGGGACGGGGGAAGGGTGGGTGGGTAAGGGGTGGGACGGGGGAAGGGTGGGTGGGTAAGGGGTGGGATGGGGAAGGGTGGGTGGGTAAGGGGTGGGACGGGGGAAGGGTGGGTGGGTAAGGGGTGGGACAGGGGAAGGGTGGGAGGAATGGGATAGGATGGAGGAGGATGGGGGGGAAAGGCTGGAACGGGGGAAGGATAGGTCAAATGGGGTGGGACGGTGGAAGGATGGGTGCGTAAGGGAGGGGATGGGAGTGGGTGGGTAAGGGATGGGACAGGGGAAGGGTGGGAGGAATGGGATAGGATGGAGGAGGGTGGGGGGGAAAGGCTGGAACGGGGGAAGGGTAGGTTGAACAGGGTGGGACGGTGGAAGGGTGGGTGTGGAAGGGATGGGATGGGAGTGGGTGGGTAAGGGATGGGACAGGGGAAGGGTGGAAGAAACGGAAGTGAAGATGAGTGATTGATCAGTAATCAAGTCTTTGCTGTGAATGACCAGTACACTAAAAGGGTGGGTGGAAGCACACACTCTCATTCCAGTCTCTGACAGAATCACTGAGAGTGTGAACAGGTACACAGGAGCTTTGCTGGAACTTATTCAACACTGGGACATAGCTTTAAGGTGCGAGGGGAGAAGTTTAGAGGGGATGTGCGAGGCAGGTTTTTTACACAGAGGGTGGTGAATGTCTGGAACGTTCTGCCCAGGGAGGTGGTGGAGCAGTATGATAGCACCATTTAAGGGGCAATGAGACAAATACAAGAATAGGATAGGAATGGAAGGATACGGAATCTCTATGTGCATACGGTTTTACTTTAGGCAGGCATCATGATCAGTGCAGGGCCAGAGGAGTTTCGCCTTTTCCGGTTGTTGCACATCACCACACAATCGAAGCTTTCTTTCTCTTACCCACTTCTCTTTCACAGAAACCAGAAGCATAAACAACAACGTACCTGCTGAAAGTCCACTGTTTCCTTGGGGAATATCAAGTAAGGATCCAAAATGATAGAGGGAGCTTTACTCTGTATCCAATCCCATTCTGTACCTGTCCTGGGAGTGTTTGATGGGAACAGTTAATTTAACTGTCTGGTAACCACTCACTGTGTGAATCTGTCTCCACCACACTCTCAGACAGTACATTCCAGATCCTAACCACTCACTGTGTGAATCTGTCTCCACCACACTCTCAGACAGTACATTCCAGATCCTAACCACTCACTGTGTGAATCTGTCTCCACCACACTCTCAGACAGTACATTCCAGATCCTAACCATTTACTCTGTGAATCTGTCTCCACTACACCCAGTGTATTCCAGATCCTAACCACGCACTGTGTATTTTTTTTGTTCCCAGATTGCTTTTATTCCTTTTATCAGTTACCTTAAACCCATGTCCTCTCATTGCCGATTATTTTACACATGGCTGCAGCTTCTCCCTAGCTACTCTGTTCAAATCCTTTATGATTTGAATACTTCTATCAAATCTCCTTTCAGCTTTCTTTTCTGAAGGGAAATAATCCCATTGTACCAGCATGGCCCTTGAAGTGAGGGAGAACATGGGGGAGGGAGATGTGTTTTGATGACCATGTGACCAGCAAGGACCTTAGGGATCACCCTGGTGTGAAACTGAGCCAACCATCAAAACCGCGCTGACCACTGATCAAAGAAAGACTGGCATTTGGAGCCCGGGAGACTATGGGAGCATTCATACTTGTAGTCTGGTCTTACTTAGATGTTCTCGTATGAATACTTCTATTGGTAATAAAGGTTTTGTAGTTAAAACTTCACCGGGTCACCCTCGACCTATTACATTGACGACAAGGCAAGCACCAAAGTCTTCAGGGATTGCAGAGTCCCATTAGAGGGCGGGAGACTTGAGAGTAAGAAGAAGTAAGAGATACTCATTGCGCTACGAGTGATTGATGAAAGATCGAGCAATTTGACTCAGAGGTCAATGAAGGACACAATATATAAAAAGGTTGCGATATTATTTCATTGCAAATAAAATACCTGAGGAAAACAAGTAGAAGGTCATTTTTCTCTGTGGCTCTCAGACTTACAGTGAGAACATTAACATTGCCAGACTCTCCAGACACAAAGTCACCTGACCAGATTGTGGAGCTGGTGACAAATCACTTTAACCCTTCCCCTTCAACCATTGAGATACAAATTACATAAGGCAATCCTTGAACCAGTAGAGACAGATTCAGGTTCCGTGATAAGACTTAGGTGATTGGTAAAACACTGCAAATTCAGCCCAGCATTAGATGAAATGGTAAGGGACAGAATAGTCTGTGGTATAAACATCTTGACTATTCAGAAAGCCAGTGGCAGAGACCAACATCACTTTAGGCAAAGCTGTGGAGCTGGCCCAGGTGGCTGAATGTGTGGAGCAGGGCGTAAGCGAGTTGCAAAGTTTGCAAAATGTACTGAACGAGGTAAATCAGCGGGAAATGGCTGTGGTGCAAAACAGCGCAGGAGTGGGAGTAACAGCGCCCGATAGAAGAAGTGCAACACTGAGGACTGGTGTGTTTCAGATGTGGGGGAGAACATGTGCAAGAGGCTTGTTGATTCAAGGATTATGTGCGCTTTAAGTTTAACAAGAAGGGTCACTGAACCAATGTGTACATGGTGTAGAGATGCTGGCGTTGGACTGGGGTAAACACATTGAGTGGTTGAACTTTAACATGGTGTTGTGAGACTTCTTCCAACGTGTACAGTCAGTGCAAAGAAAAATACAGCAACTGCTAGCTTTACTCCTGTAAACAATCTGGATGAGGAATCTGGCAAGGGATTCAAACCCTGAACCATGTCCAGCTAAACAAATTGCCCACCTATAGAGTTTAACCTTGCTGGTAAATGGCAAAACACTCAAAATGGAAATGGATACGGGGCAGCGACCACAGTCATAGAGGAACAGGCATTATCTTATCTTCAAAAAGGAATCTGTTCAGTCTAAATAAATCAGGATTTGTCCACATATACACAGTGGAGAGACACTGCAGAGTTTAGGTACAGCAACAGTAACCAAGAAGACCTTTAAATATGAACAAGCCTGTCACTGAACTCCTTCAGAGCCGGGAAGGGTCCAGACCATTTGAACCATTGATGAGTTTTCTAGAGATTTTACTGGATATCCATTTTGTATAAGGGCCTGTGATGTGCCAACGAATGTTTCCCTTTAGGAGTGTTTGGGGTTTTGTGGGGATGGAAGGAGTGTTGTAATGTGGGCCTTGAAGGGATAGGGGTGGAGTCTTCCAAGGGCCACATGACTGGTGAGGACCCTATGGATCACTCCAGCAGGAAACTGAGCCAATCATAGAATCCCTACAGTGCAGAAGCAGGCCATTTAGCCCATTGAACCTGCACCAACAACAATCCCACCCAGGCCTATCCCCATTACCTGATGAATTTACCCTGCTAATCCCTGGCACTGAGGTCAATTTAGTCTGGCCAATCAACCTAACCCACACATCTTTGGAGTGTGGGAGGAAACTGGAGAACCTGGAGGAAACCCACACAGACACAGGGAAAACGGGCAAACTCCACACAGTCAGCCAAGGCTGGAGATGAACCCTGGCATTGTGAGGCAGGAGAGATGCAGATCATGAATCAAGGAGGGACTTGCAGTTTGAGCCCAGTCATACTTGTAGTCTAGTCTTAGTTTGAGTTCTTGTATATAGTTACTCTATTGGCAATATAGCCTTTATAGTTAAAACTTCATCGCATCACCCTCGATCTATTACACCTACCATCTTCAATCTGTCTTTATAACTGAAGGTCCTCATCCATGGAGCCAATCTTTTCTGCACCCTCTGTAATGCCTGGACATCCTTCCTAAAGCCCAGAGCTGGATGCAATGTTCTCACTGAGGCTGAACCAGTGACTTATGCAAATAAACTCCTTGCTCTTGTGCTCTATGCTCTATTAACAAAACCTAGGATTCTGCATACTTCATAATTGTTCTCTCCACCTGTCCTGAACATTGTGTGCATCTGTACACCCAGGTCCCCCTGTTTCTGCTCTCTTCTTAATGTTGTGCCTTTCATTTTATATTGTCTCTCCATGTTCTTCCTACCAAACTGAATCTCCTGATATTTGTTTGCATTGCATTGAAGTTCATCTGCTCATTCCACAAACATATTTATGTCCTTTTGAAGTTCTACACTGTTCTCCTCACCGTTTATAATGCTTCCAAGTTCCATATCATCTGCAAATTTTGTAAGTTACTCATTTGTATCAGGAAAAGCAAGGGACCCAATACTGACCCTTGGGGAAACTCCACTACAAACCTTCATCCAGCCTGAATCACATCCAAACCACTATTCTCTTTCCTGTCGTTCAGACAATTCTGCATCCATGTTGCTACCATCCCTTTCATTTTAAGAGCTCTGACTTTGCTCGCAAGTCTGTTGTGTGGCACGATATCAAATGTTTTTTGGAAGTCTATGTACACAACATTGACTGTTTTACCCTCATTGACCCGCTCTGATTTCTTCAAAACACTCCAGCAAGTTAGCAAGCATAATTTTCTCTTAAGAAACCCAAACTGGCTTTCCTCAGTTAACCCACATCTCTTATTCCAAGTAGTTTGCTCAATTCACTGAGTTTCATTTCTTGAATAGTTTTGCTTGGTAAAGGACATGGAATCAAACCTGAGAACTGCTACGGAGATTCAAATTGGCCACTAACACAATGAAGAGTGGGACAGGATCGAGGGGCTGACTGGCCTCATCCTTTTTCTGGAAAGGAGGGGAAAAACGGTTAACCTCAGGCATATAGGGATTGTGTTTAATTCTCTCTGGATGGTACATTGGGGTGAAGACATAGTTTAAAGTTTATTTATTTGTGGCAAGTAGGCTTACAGTAACACTGCAATGAAGTTATTATGAAAATCATCTAGTCGCCACATTCCAGCGCCTGTTCGGGTACACCGAGGGAGAATTTAGCAAGGCCAATGCACCTAACCAGCATGCCTTTCAGACTGTGGGAGGAAACTGGAGCACCCGAGGAAGCTCATGCAGACATGTACTATCAGTGAATCTTTCATGTTTGTTTGAAACATGGTCCTCGTAATCTCTGTGTATTGCCACAATAGCAATAAGTATCATAGAATCCTTACAGTACAGAAACAGGCCATTCAGATCATCAATCCCACCCAGGTCCTACCTCTGTAACCCCACATATATACCCTGCTTGTCCCCCTGATACTAAAGGATAATTTACCTTGGCCATCAACCTAACCCGCACAACTTTGGAGCGTGGGAGGAAGCTGGAGCACCCGGAGGAAACCCATGTAGACACGGGGAGAAAATGCACAGACAGTGGCCCAAGAGTGGTGTTGAATCTGGGTCCCTGGCGCTGTGAGGCAGCAGTGATAACCACGTGCCGCTGTGCTGCCTGAATCCTCTACTTCACACTTTCCTGCCTTGAAGAAAGGTGTAGTGTGAAGTTTTCCCCCATGCCACCATCCATTACACCACTCATAAAGCAGTAAGGCAGGAGAGGGTATTCAGCAAGTTACAACGGAAGCAAAATTAACAGCTTTCTTCCTTAGAGTACCAAGAGCCATTGACAGAATTTCTGAAGATATTAGGTGACTTGAGATAGATATTTTCTATAATAGTTTTCTTAATTTGTGTTTTTAAACTGTTCAAACATAATTCAGGATTGGGTTTTTGAATTGGTTCATTCGCTGGGTCCATATCTGCATTTCAATGGGTGTGACTTAATTGTTCATTCACCACCGAACCATCTAAAATTACAATGTGTGTCGTATCAGTGAAAGCGCAAAGCTTGTCATTACCCCTGATGGTTCAATTTCACACACCATTTGAAAACCGAGATTGAAAGCATTTTTATCCTACCTTAATTTTAAGCTGTGCTTTGCTTTAATGATTAATTAAGAAGGTCTCCGCGCTCTGAATTGGCAACACAATAAGAAATAAAGCCAAGGGGAAAGCAGTCGCTGCTGAAACGATCGGATCCCATTAAACTTCACAGATATTTACTCTGGCATTACTAATATGGGAGTTGATCATGGAGATTTGGTCTGGTGTCTGTAACACACTTCAGAGACCTTCACAGAAGTTACAGCAGTGAAACAGCCATTCGGCATTTATGCTCTGGCCTCCTCCCAACCCTCTTGACATCACCTTCTATTGCTTTTTTCCATCTGTACTTAGCTAACTCCCCTATTTGCCCCAACTACTTGTAGTCATGAGTTCCACATTCGAACCACTCATATCAAATTACCATTGCCTTGTGTGTGAAACAATGGTTCCTGACTAGAATGGCCCTACTCGAATTGTTAGTCTACGCATGATAAGACGGAGTACAAGAAAGAGATAGAGAATCCGGTGAACTAGTGTGACGACAATAATCTCTCCCTCACTGTCAACAAAAAGAAGGAGATAGCCACCAACTTCAGGAAGTGTGGTGGTGGATGTGCCCCTGTCTATATCAATAGGGATGAAGTAGGAATGGTTGAGATCTTCAAGTTTCTCGGTATCCAGATCAAAAACCTGTTCTGGACCCTCCACACTGATGTGATAGTAAAGAAAGTCCACCAACACCTCTACTTTCTCAAGAAGCTAAGGAAATTTGGCATGTCCAATATGACTCTCACCAACTTTTACAGATCATCATAGAAAGCATCCTTTCTGGATGTGTCACAGCTTGGTATGGTTCCTGCTCTGACCAAGACCACAAGAAACTACCAAGGATTGTGAACATAGCCCAGCCAATCATGCAAACCAGCCTACCATCCATTGACTCTGTCTACACTTCCTGCTGCCTTGAAAAAGCAGCCAATATAATTAAGGATCCCATGCAACTACAGACATTTTCTCTTCCACCTTCTTCCATCGGGAAAAAGATACAAAAGTCTGAGATCACGTACCAACCCTGCTTCTTGCCTGCTGCCATCAGACTTTTGAATGGACCTATCTTATATTCAGCTGATCTTTCTCTACACCCTAGCTACGACTGAAATACTCCATTCTGCACTCTCTCCTTTCCTTCTTCCCTATGTACTCTATGGACAGTATGCTTTCTCTGTATAGCATACAAGAAACAAGGGACAAGATTCTCTAGCCTCCCAGCCGCTTATTTCCCGCGGGTGGGAGGTGGTGCATTGTTAGTGGTGGGATTCTCTGGTCTCACTGCTGTCAATGGGAATTCCCAGGCCGCAGGTTACCCACCACTGGTGTAGAGCCTCCTTGCAGGGGCTTATCTTCTCCAAGGGAGTTTGAACCTAGAAGAACAAAACATTGAGAATTGGAGAATATAACTGATTTATTAGTAGGTATGATGTTCCCTGCTGTGCCTGAGACACATGACATGAAGGATAAAATTTTACTGTAACGACAAAACTTATTTTTGTTCCCCTTTCAAAACTGCAATTGCCATTGGCAACAGAGAATGATGGGCTGGAGTTTGGCTATTGAGTAGGGCAGCTCGAGTCAGGACATTTCCAAATGCAGCAGACACTCACAACACCCCAACCTAACACCATTGCCCATTTACACCCTGCGCACCATGTCCATGACCCTTACAACACCCATACCACTTCCACACTCTCCATATACCCAGACCACCTCCAAAACTACTCATCCAATATCCACTAAGGGCGGATATCAGAGGTCTTGTGGGGCTGAAATGAATTAAACATTTAGCACTCTAAAAGAGTATTCGTTCATATGCACTGGACACTGAAATCAAATTCATTCATGAAACCCATTCAACCTCCTCAATCTGTTGTCAAAATAAACTGATTCAGTAACCATAGCAAAGATCGTTGATTCTTTAATACCTTCAAAAACTTTTAATCATGCTATGAGCTCATTTCACCTGCTGAAATAAGTGGTTTTGGAACTTTTGAAACTCAGCTAAGCATTCATACTGAGCTCAGTTGTAATAATAAACCTTGGGAAATTTCAACAATGAAGTCTATTGAAACTGCAGAAACTCATTTCTTTATTTTAAGCTACATCAAGTGGCCTGACAATCAATACACTTCAGTAGTGAGTGTCTGCCTTTTTGCTTCAACTGAAATCTGCATCCTGTTCTTTTTTCATAAAAATAACTCAAAACATATCACTTAAATAAATCTTAACTGCAACCTTCTCAAGTGTTTATGCGCCCTCCATAATATTGTAGTTCCCAGACAGTGGGCTGAGATCATTGGAAAAGTGAAAATGGGGTCTATTTGAACTCAGGACTAATATCAAGTGTCTCTGCCGAATTTGGATTTCCCACTTATGTGTGTCAAACCCTGCCACTTGCCTGATAAAATTGGATGAACCAGAAATGGGGGTGGGAATTCGCCATCCAGGCCCCACTTACCATTTTTAAAAATTCCAGAGTCAACCCACCTCTGAATGTCCAATCCAGTATTTCAAACACAAAAGGAACACTTTCCAGTGCAAATGCAAAGGAATAAACTACTCAATCCCCTGAACCATTCCATCAGATTGTGGCTGATCTGTTTCTTAATTCCCTTTAATTTCTTATATTACCACAATGACTATCCTTCCAAACTGTGCAATTGGCTATAAAGGGTTATGAAAGGGTCATGTGTATAATGCAAGTTCTTTCCTGTTTCTGACTTTGTTCCTTATTCCTTATGTTATCCTCGAGTAAGGAAAATCTGTCATACTCAGTTTTGAAATTTTCAATGGACCACCCACAACCCCAACAGTCTTTTCAGGAGAGAGAATTTCAGATTTCCACTCATAGGTAAAGTCCCAGATGATAAGAGGCAGCTCACCCCTTCACAAGGGAGAGCTGACTTGTGGTAATTTAACCTGAGGATCACCACACCTCAAGCGGGGGGTACAAGGGTGAGAAGGCAAGGTTGAGAATTCATGAATAACATCAGGAAGTACGGGAATTGAACCCATGCTGTTGGCATCGCTCTGCAACATGCACCAACTGTCTAGCCAACTGAGCTAAACAATTTCCACTGACATCACCCCCAAGTAGTTTATATCCAATGTTAGGGCATGTTGCCTTGTTCGAGCCTCTACCATTTAAGATGATTTCTTTCTATCCTTTAACCATCTTCAAACTCAGCTTGATCATCCCTTAATCTGATATACTCAAGGGAGCACAATGTGTAATTTAATCTTTTTGTCTCTGGAATGAGTTCAGTGCTGTATGTGTAACAATTAGAAGATGGATACTCAAGATTTTGTGTGACAGTTTTTGAACTCAAGGATCAATGTGAAACATTGCCGTTGAGTGTCAACTGGCATTGTTTCTTGATTTTCAGAAGGCGTTTGATAAGGTGCCTCACAAGAGGTTATTACAGAAAGTCAGGGGGCATGGAGTTGGGGGTAGGGTGTTAGTGTAGATAGGGGATTGGCTGTCAAATAGGAGGCAGAGAGTGGGGGTCAATGGGTGCTATTCGGATTTGCGGTTGGTGACTAGTGGAGTGCCCCAGGGGTCGGTGCTGGGGCCTCAGCTATTTACCATTTATATAGATGATCTGGAGGAGGGAACCGAGTGTATGGTGTCGAAATTTGCTGATGACACCAAGACTGGTGGAATGGCAAATTGTGCGGAGGGTGTGGAGAGTCTGCAGAAGGATCTAGATAGGCTGGGCGAATGGGCCAGGAACTGGCAAATGGAATTTAATGTTGGCAAATGTGAAGTTGTCCACTTTGGTAGGAATAATGGTAGGAAGGACTATCACTTACGTGGCGAAAAACTGCAGCATGCGACGGTGCAGAGGGACCTCGGGGTCCTTGTGCATGAGTCGCAAAAACCCAGCCTGCAGGTGCAGCAGGTGGTCAGGAAGGCGAATGGGATGCTGGCCTTCATAGTGAGGGGGATTGAATATAAAAGTAGGGAGGTCTTGCTGCAGCTGTATAGGGCATTGGTGAGGCCGCAGCTGGAGTACTGTGTGCAGTTTTGGTCGCCGCACTTACGCAAGGATATTTTGGCCTTGGAGGGAGTGTAGAGGAGGTTTACTAGGCTGATGCCGGAGTTGAGGGGGTTGAGCTATGAGGAGAGGCTGAATAAACCAGGCTTGTACTCGTTAGAGTTTAGAAGAATGAGGGGAGATCTCATTGAGACGTATAAGATGATGAATGGGATGGATAGGATAGAGGTGGAGAGACTCTTCCCACTCAGAAAGGATAGTAGGACTAGGGGGCACAGCCTCAAGATAAAGGGGAGGCGGTTTAGAACGGAGTTGAGGAGGAACTTCTTCACTCAAAGGGTGGTGAATCTCTGGAATTCTCTGCCCGTTGAAGTGGTGGAGGCTGCCTCGCTAAGTATACTTAAGACGCGGGTTGATAGGTTTTTGATAGGCAAGGGGATTAAGGGTTATGGGGAGAGGGCGGGAATGTGGAACTGAGCCACGACAGATCAGCCATGATCTTATTGAATGGCGGGGCAGGCTCGAGGGGCTAGATGGCTTACTCCTGCTCCTATTTCTTATGTTCTTATGTTCTTATTGTGGGTCGAGTATGGCGACTTCGATTTTTCAGTTTCATTGGCCGAGTCACAAGCTGGAAATCAACCTCAGCAGCTCAACCCTGTCCTCCCCCAGATCCACCGAGCATAACCAGGAACTACAAACACTGTCAGTCATTCCAAAACTTTGAGTACATTCTCGAGAGAGAGAGATACTTATAGATATGGAAATATTGCCTTTCCAAAAAACTTCCTCCTGATTGCTTTGGGCCTATCCCACTCAGTCCTGACCATTAATCATCATCTGAACTGCTTAAATCTTTCCCTGACCAAAATCCTGAAGCACATTGCACACTGTTTTTTTTCCCTGAAGTTGTCTTATTGTTTGAATGTGGAAATATGAGCATGAAAATACAATCATCATTGTTTTCCAGCCACACTTGCTCCTACTATTACTTACGGGGCAAAAAACTGCAGCAGGCGACGGTGCAGAGGGACCTCGGGGTCCTTGTGCATGAGTCGCAAAAACCCAGCTTGCAGGTGCAGCAGGTGGTCAGGAAGGCGAATGGGATGCTGGCCTTCATCGCGAGGGGGATTGAATATAAAAGTAGGGAGGTCTTGCTGCAGCTGTATAGGGCATTAGTGAGGCCGCAGCTGGAGTACTGTGTGCAGTTTTGGGCGCCGCACCTGTGCAAAGATATTTTGGCCTTGGAGGGAGTGCAGAGGAGGTTTACTAGGCTGATACCGGAGTTGAGGGGGTTGAGCTATGAGGAGAGGCTGAATAAACCGGGCTTGTACTCGTTAGAGTTTAGAAGAATGAGGGGAGATCTCATTGAGACGTATAAGGTGATGAATGGGATGGATAGGATAGAGGTGGAGAGACTCTTCCCGCTCAAAAAAGACAGTAGGACTAGGGGGCACAGCCTCAAGATAAAAGGGGGGCGGTTTAGAACGGAGTTGAGGAGGAACTTCTTCACTCAAAGGGTGGTGAATCTCTGGAATTCTCTGCCCGTTGAAGTGGTGGAGGCTGCCTCGCTAAATATTTTTAAGACGCGGGTTGATGGGTTTTTGATAAGAGAGGGGATTAAGGGTTATGGGGAGAAAGCGGGAAAGTGGAACTGAGCAGCGACAGATCAGCCATGATCTTATTGAATGGCGGGGCAGGCTCGAAGGGCTAGATGGCCTACTTGCTGCTCCTATTTCTTATGTTCTTATGTTCTTATTTCTTAAGACTGGAAAATCCTGCCCAAGGGTCAACGAACCTTTGCACAATCCTGTTCCACCTGTTACCATTCCTGGGGTGGGTGGGACAGGAGAATTCCGCCCAATGAGTTTGCATACTTTGGGGTAACGTACAGCTACAGGTGTGTCAACACTCCTGCAAACTTACAGTATAGAATGCATCATCACTGACGTCTGACATTGCTAGACTGATGTGGTCTCAGCGTTGCTCCATCAGCAGATGGAGAGCGATATGATATTTAACTTTCTGTGACATTTTAAAGCAGTGTCTGAAATCAAAATCACAAAACAATTTGCCATTCCCAGAGCTGCCTTTCCAGAGTCCCTTAACTCAGCTTCAAGGAATTGCAACATAGGTCTTACCTTCAGAAGTCTTATGGTTCAATGTGACATCGTGGAGCTATAGTGACTTGTGGATGAATGAAAGAGGGAGTAAATATTGATTGTGCTTATCTCAGTCTAGAGCTGTTGATCAAAAGCGCAGGGTTTGAATTTGTAAAGAATACTGGCACACACCTTGTCTAAGCTTTGCCTTGGTAATGTGTTATCAAATGTCTCCTGCAACATCTCTGCCTGATTTCCAAATAAAGGGTAGTGGCAATGTGCAGCACACTTCCTGAAATACCTTTGTATGGCTTCTGCTCGGACCAAGAGCACAAGAAACTACAAAGGGTTGTGAATGAATCCTAGTCCATCATGCAAACCAATCTCCCGCACTTTGACTTGATCTACACTTCCCGCTGTCTCAGAAATACAGCCAGCATAATTAAAGACCCCACTAACCCCGCCATACTCTCTTCCACCTTCTTCCTTCAGGAAAAAGATACAAAAGTCTGAGACCATGTACAAATCGACTCAAGAACAGCTTCTTCCTTGCTGCTATCAGACTTTTGAATGAACCTATCTGATATTAAACTGATCTTTTTCCACAACCCAGCTATGACTGTAAAACTACAATCTGCACCCTATCCTTCTCTCCTCCCCTAAGTACTCTATGAATGCTATGTTTTATCAGTATAGCACACAAGAAACAATACTTTTTACTGTATGCCAATACATGTGACAAAAATAAATCAAATTAAGTCAAATAAGCTCTAATTTCTGGCAATCAATTCACATTCTCATCGCGGAGACTGTTAGATTTTCACTCGGTCAGTCTATCAAAGGATGTGGAGCAAAAATTAATAACTGGAGTTGACGTGCATCTCAGCCTTAATCTCAGGCTCAAGGGGCTAAATCGTCCACCTCTGTTCTTATGGCCCTGAGCATCAAGCCTGCTGCATGCACAGATTATTAGAGATTTTGGGTGAAGATCTATCAATATGGGTGGTGGTAGTGTACTGGCAATGTCAGTGACCTGGTAATCCAGAGACCCATCTTAATGTTCTGGGAAATTTGAATTCAATTAATAATCTGGAACTGAAAAGCTAGTTCCAGTAATGAAGACCATGAACCCATTGTTTATCACTGCAAAAAATCCATCTGTTTCACTAATGTCCTTTAAGGAAGGAAGTATTCTTCACAAACCCTGCGCCTTTGATCTGGTTTGGTTAACAGCTTTAGACTGAGATAAGCACCATCAATATTTACTCTCTCTTTCATTCATCCACAAGTCACTACAGCTCCACGATGTCACATTGAGCCATAAGACTTCTGAAGCTAAGACCTCGTATTTCCTTGAAGCTGAGTTAAGGGACTCTGGAAAGGCAGCTCTGGGAATGGCAAATGGTTTTGTGATTTTGATTTCAGACACCGCTTTAAAATGTCACAGAAAGTTAAATATCACATTGCCCTCCATCTGCTGATGTAGTTTGACAGGAAGCAACGCTGACACCACATCAGTCTAGCAATGCCAGACGTCAATGATGATGCATTCTGTACTGTAAGTTTGCAGGAGTGTTGACACACATGTAGCTGTACGTTACCCCAAAGTATGCACACTCATTGGGTGGAATTTTCCTGGTCTGGCCTACATGTGACTTCAAAACCACAGCAATGTGATGGACTTTCAACTGGTCTTTGAAATGGCCTAGCAAGCTACTCAGTTCAAGGCAATTAGGGATGGGATATTAGTGCCGGCATTACCAGTGATACCCATACATCCCATGAAAGAATTTTAAAAAATTATATTTTAAAAAATCCATTAGATTTGTATTGTGTAGCAGAACTAAGGTCCTTGATTTTAACCTTTTTGTTTGTGCATGGAATGTGGGAAGCACTGGCTAGGTGAGTGTGGATTGCTCATTCTTAATTGTCCCTTTCTTAGACCATTACAATCCACCTGATGTAGGTATACACACAGTGCTGTTAGGGAGGGAGTTCCAGGAATTCAACCCAGTGACAGTGGAAGACAGTGATATAGCTCCAAGTCAGGGTGGTGAGTGGCCCAGAGGGGAAAGTGTGTGGTATTGTTCCCAGTATCTGCTGCCCTTCTCTTTGAGCTAGTGGAGGTTGTAGGTTTGGAAGATGGCGTTGAATGAGCCTTGGGGAGTTGCTGTAGTGTACCTTGTAGATGGTGCATACAACTACCACTGTGCATTGGTGTTGGAGGGAGAAAATATTGAAGGTGGTGGGGCTGCTTTATACTTGGTGGTGTGGAGCTTCTTGAGTGTTGTTGGAGCTGCACTCATCCAGCCAAGTGGGGAGTATTCCATCACACTCTTGACTTGTGCCTTGTAAACGGTGGACAGGATTTGAGGAATCAGATTATTCACCACAGGATTACCAGCCTCTGACCTGCACTTAGAGCCACTACATTTATATGGCTAGTCCAGTTCAGTTGTGGTCAATGGTATTCCCCCCAGATGTTGATACAGGGGGGATTCAGTGATGTTAATGCTACTGAACATTAGGAGGTGATGGCTAGATCCTGACTTGTTGGAGATAATCATTGCTTGGCACTTGTGTGGCACAAACGTTGCTTGCCACTAGTCAGCCCAAGCCTGGATGTTGTCCAGGTCTTGATGTATTTGGACATGGACTGCTTCACTATCTGTCGAGTTGCGATTGGGATCGAACATTGTGCATTGCGAAACTCACTGCTACAGACAGAGTTTGAAATGAGTGGTATAGATGCATTTAAGGGGGGATTTATGCTGAGATAGAAAGGAAAGGAAGATTATATTAATAGAGTTACACAGTGATGAATGGGAACAACCTGCTGTGGACCATAAACAATAAACAGCATAAACTTGCTAAATAGAATGGCCCGTTAATCTGTGATATGCTTCCATGTAAATTAGGGGAATGACCAGCTAGGGGCACCAACTGTGATTCCTGGAGGTTACATCACATGATTTTTCCAACCATCAGTCGGCCTACCGATTTAATTTAATTTAATTTAACTTAACTTAATTTAATTCATTTAATTCAGATAAATACAAGTTGTTGCATTTTGGTAAGACAAACCGGGGCAGAACTTATACAATTAATGATAGGGCCCTCGGGAGTGTTGTCGAACAGAGAGACCAAGGGGTGCAGGTATATAGTTTCTTAAAAGTGGTGTCGCAGGTGGACAGGATAGCGAAGCTGTTTGGCACACTTACCTTCATTGGTCAGAGCATTGAGTCCAGGAGTTCGGATGTTATGTTACAACAGTCCAAGATATTGGTAAGACCACATCTGGGATACTGCGTTCCATTCTGGTCACCCTGCTATAGGAGTTATTAAAATGGAAAGGGTACAAAAAAGATTTACAAGGACATTACCGGGGCTGGAAGGTTTGAGTTATAAAGAGGCTGGGTAGGGTGGGACTTTCTACCCTCGAGTGTAGGAGGATGAGGGGTGACCTTATAAAAGTTTATAAAGTCATGAGGGGCATAGATAAGGTAAATAGCCAAGATCTTTCCCTAGGGTAGGTGAGCCCAAAACTAGAGGGCATAGGTTAAAGGTGAGAGGTGAAAGATTTAAAAGGGACCTGAGGGGCAACTTTTTTGCATCGAGGGTAGTACGTATATGGAATGAGCTGCCAGAGAAGGTGGCAGGCGCAAGTACAATTATAATTTTAACAGACTTTTGGACAGGTACATGGATGGGAAAGGTTTACAGGGATATGGGTGAAACGTAGGTAAATGGGACTAGTTCAGTTTAGGAAACCTGGTCGACATGGATGAGTTGTGCCGAAGGGCCTGAATCCATGCTGTATATCTTGATGACACTATGACACACCCATCCTTGTAATGCATTACCTTCCTATACCAACTGGATAGCACAAAGATACATTACTCAATTGGAAATTGCTTTACTTTCAGACAAACAAAATTCCAATATTTCTATATCTGTTAAAGCAAAATGTTGGAAGAAAATTTCGAAAAATCTTTTAGTTTTAAAGTTTGGATGATTTTTATTCAGGGTTGCACACAGCAGGGTCATGGAGATTGATCTGTAATTTCTGGGGATTCCAGGCCAATCCCAGAGGGTTCGGAGCTGGCGATCTTGCTGGATTAGACCCAGGAACCAGCACAGAATGTGCTCAAATGGCTGAGTCCCATCTACTCCACTAGCTATTCAACAAAAGAGGGCATTGCAGCAAAGCTGAACTCCCCCACTCACTTATGATATGGAGATGCCGGCGTTGGGCTGGGGTGGGCACAGTAAAAAAATCTCACAAACACCAGACTAAAGTCCAAGAGGCTTATTTAGAATCACGAGCTTTCGTAGCACTGCTCCTTCATCAGGTGAATGAAAGTTAGTTCACAAACATGGCGTGTGTTGTTGTGAGACTCCTTACTGTGCCCACCCACTTAGTATCCACAATGTATTGCAAAGCGATTTGGCTGAGAGAGCAATCCTGGCCTTGTGAATCTTTATTTCTTCTCTGCATGTTCCTGACCCCATGTCCCAGGAATATAAACACCAACTCTGGAGGCCCAGAGCTTTGAGCTTGAGTAAAGTCAGAATAAGAGTTTGAATTTCCACCAACTTATTGTCAATAAGGCTGAGAAGAGAGAGTGCTGACAGGAATCTGGGTTAGTACTGTGCGCAGCATGCATTTGTGAAGCCTAATTATAACCATGTTCCACTGATCAGGTTAGAGGGTTAATGATCATTGAGAAAAATCCCCAGTTTCCAATTGTCTAATTATAACAGGGACAAAGTGAGAAATTGATAGGTCTTCAAAGGGGCAATCTGATTTATTTTTACAAAAGCAAAATAGGGTGGCTAATGGAAATCTGAAATAAAAAGCAGAAAATGTCAGAAATACTCAACAGGTCTGTGGAGAGAGACAGAATTTATTTATTAGTGTCACAAGGAGGCTTACATTCACACTGCAATGAAGTTTCTGTGAAAATCCCCCAGTCATCACATTCACCTGTTTGGTTACAGTGAGGGAGAATTTAGCATGGCCAATGCACCTAACCAGCACATCTTTCGGACTCTGGGAGGAAACTGGAGCAAACCCAAACAGACACAGGGGGAAAGTGAATGCTCTGCACAGACAGTGACCCAAGTCGGGAATCGAACGCAGGTCCCTGGTGCTGTGAGGCAGCAGAGTTAACCACTGTACCATTGTGCCACCCTGTGTGGGTGCAGAAGGAGCGACTACAATAATGATTTTAATAGCAATAGCGGCAATATACGTTCCAAAGAGCAATTGTAACTGACAGTTAAACATGCTGGGGTTTTTGGTCTACTTGTTATTAAAAACAGATGCAAGTCATAAAGTTGCTGTTGCTGTGGTCTGCCCTGTGACCTGTGACCTGACACTTCCTGTATTGACCAAATATGGGAAGTTGTTTACTTTGCGTTAGTCCTGATGTCACTGATAGGGGATTCGGCAATGTGGCAACATGACATTTGAATGAAGCATTATGAAGTTGTTTGTGAGTAGCTCATTTGGCCTGGATGAGCAGTGTGACTGGTTTCCGGTTACACCAATGGCTGGGTGTCACTGTATTTTCTGGAAGGTTAGGACAGTTTGAGAATAAAGACGTATGTTCAGCTCTTTGTCTTCATCAATAACTCAGAGATCAACTCTTACAAGACAGCACCAGACTAAACTAGAGTCCCAGAGCTAGCCACATGGACTCCTATCGACTATGGCACGATCTGCAAGACATAACAGGCATCAAGATGAAGTCATGTAAAAGCACTGACTCCAACTTACCCCTCTCTGATGAGCTCAATGCATTCAATGCCCATTTTGAGCAAGAGATCAGTGAGGACACACCTTCCACCCCAGAAGCAAGCACCGAACCAGTATTCAAGGTCACAATTGTGACTGACCCGGATGGGTACTTGGATGAGCACTCAGATCGTACGCAGATCAGCTGGTGGGGGTTTTCGCAGACATCTTTAACCTCTCCTCACCAATCTTAGGTCCCCACCAGATTCAAGAAGATGACCATTATCCCTGTACCAAAGAAAAGCTGGGTACCGTGTCTTAAGGATTATCACCTGGTGGCTCTGACCTCCAACATTATGAAGTGCTTTGAAAGGTTAGACATGGCACGAATCTATTCCATCCTCCCCAGACTGCCTGGATCCAATATAGTTTGCCTATCACTGCAACAGGACCACAGCAGTTGCCATCTCCCTGACCCTACACTCAACTCTGGGACACCTAGATAAAAAAGACACCCACCCACGTCAGGCTCCTAATTATCGACTACAGCTCAGCCTTCAATACCATTATTCCTAAAACATCATCTCCAAACTCCATGGCCTGGGGCTCAGCTCCTCTCTCTATGACTGGATTCGAGACTTCCTAATCCCAGTGAGGATTGGCAACCACACCTCCTCCACGATTATCCTCAACAACGGTGCCCCACAAGACTATGTCCTCAGCCCCTTACTTTACTCCTTAGATTCATGGAGGTTTGCAGCATGGAAACAGGCCCTTCGGCACAACTTGTTCATGGCGTTCTTTTATTCAACATTGAAGCTAGTCTGAATTGCCTCTGTTTGATCCATATCCCTCTCTATCCATCTTTCCATGTAACTGTCTAAATGCTTTTTAAAAGACAAAACTGTACCCGCGTCTACTACTATCTCTGCCAGTTTGTTCCAGACACTCACCATCCTCTGTGTGAAAACATTGCCCCTCTGGACCCTTTTGTATCTCACCCCTCTCACCTTAAACTTATGCCCTTTAATTTTAGACTCCCTTACCTTTGAGCTACCACCTGAGTCCAGTCTAGTCCTGGCTCAGTGTTTAGAACTCTAACACCAGTCAGAGATCAGGAGTTCAGGCTTCATGCGGGGGACTGGAGCCCGTGAAAGGATAAATATCTGAGCACATAATCCAGGCTGACTCTCCCATGCTACACTGTTAGAGACACCATCTTAAACATGACTCCCGTGTATCAGCACTAATGATTTCATGGCCATTATTTCCCCTCCTTTTGGAAAAAGATATTGACTATTTAGCTGATCTATACCCCTTATTATTTTATAGACATCTGTAAGATCATCCCTAAGCCTCCTACGCTCCAGACAAAAAAGTACCATTCCATCCAGCTTCTCCTTATAACTCAAACCATCAAGTCTCGGTAACATAAGAACATAAGAACATAAGAAATAGGAGCAGGAGTAGGCCAACTAGCCCTTCGAGCCTGCCCCGCCATTCAATAAGATCATGGCTGATCTGTCGTGGCTCAGTTCCACGTTCCCACCCTCTCCCCATAACCCTTAATCCCCTCTCTCATCAAAAACCCATCAACCCGCGTCTTAAAAATATTTAGCGAGGCAGCCTCCACCACTTCAACGGGCAGAGAATTCCAGAGATTCACCACCCTTTGAGTGAAGAAGTTCCTCCTCAACTCTGTTCCAAACCGCCCCCCCACTTTATCTTGAGGCTGTGCCCCCTAGTCCTACTGTCCTTTCTGAGCGGGAAGAGTCTCTCCACCTCTATCCTATCCATCCCATTCATCATCTTATATGTCTCAATGAGATCTCCCCTCATTCTTCTAAACTCTAACGGGTACAAGCCTGGTTTATTCAGCCTCTCCTCATAGCTCAACCCCCTCAACTCCGGCATCAGCCTAGTAAACCTCCTCTGCACTCCCTCCAAGGCTAAAATATCCTTGCGTAAGTACGACGCCCAAAACTGCACACAGTACTCCAGCTGCGGCCTCACCAATGCCCTATACAGCCGCAGCAAGACCTCCCTACTTTTATATTCAATCCCCCTCGCTATGAAGGCCAGCATCCCATTCGCCTTCCTGACCACCTGCTGCACCTGCAAGCTGGGTTTTTGCGACTCATGCACAAGGACCCCAAGGTCCCTCTGCACCGTCGCATGCTGCAGTTTTTCTCCACGTAAGTAATAATCCTTCCTACCATTATTCCTACCAAAGTGGACCACCTCGCACTTACCAACATTAAATTCCATTTGCCATTTCCTGGCCCATTCACCCAGCCTATCTAGATCCTTCTGTAGACTCTCCCCACCCTCCGCACAATTTGCCTTTCCACCAATTTTGGTGTCATCAGCAAATTTCGACACCCTACACTCGGTTCCCTCCTCCAGATCATCTATATAAATGGTAAATAGCTGAGGCCCCAGCACCGACCCCTGGGGCACTCCACTAGTCACCATCTGCCAATCCGAATAGCACCCATTGACCCCCACTCTCTGCCTCCTATTTGACAACCAGTCCTCTATCCACGCTAACACCCTACCCCCAACTCCATGCCCCCTGACCTTCTGCAATAACCTCTTGTGAGGTACCTTGTCAAACGCCTTCTGAAAATCCAGAAAGACCACATCCACCGGCTCTCCTCTATCCACCGCCCTAGACACATCCTCATAGAACTCCAGTAAATTTGTCAGACACGACTTCCCTTTAAGGAAACCGTGCTGCGTCTGCTCTATCAAGCAGTTCCCCTCAAGATGCCTCGCAATTTCCTCCTTGATGACGGATTCTAACATTTTACCTACAACAGACGTTAAACTAACAGGCCTATAATTCCCCACCTTTTGCCTGGCACCCTTCTTAAACAACGGCGTAACATTAGCCGTTTTCCAATCTTCCGGCACTTCCCCGGAATCCAGCGACATCTGGAAAATAACCACCAAGGCATCCACTATCACCTCCGCCATTTCTTTCAGGACCCTCGGATGCATTCCATCCGGTCCTGGGGACTTGTCCACAATCAGCCCCTCCAGTCTGTCGAGCACCACCTCTCTAGTAACAGTAATGTCATCGAGACCCTCCAGTCCTACCACCTTTCCATCTCTAACATCCGGCAAATTATTCACGTCCTCCTCCGTGAAGACCAAAACAAAAAAGTTATTCAAGACCTCCGCCATATCCCCATCCCCTACCACTAAGTCCCCCTTCTCATCCTCTAAGGGACCATTGTTCACCCTAGCCAGCCTCTTCCTTTTTATATATTTATAAAAACTCTTGCTATCCTTTTTTATATTAAGCGCTAGCCCAGCTTCATAGTTTCTCCTACCCTTCTTTATCAACTTCTTTGTCAATCTTTGTTGACATTTAAACCTCTCCCAATCCTCTTCTCGCCTACTACTCTTAGCTACTCTAAACGCCTCCGCTTTTAATTTAACACTTTCCTTCACCTCCTTCGTTATCCACGGCTTATTACCTCTCCTCCTACGGTCCTTTTTGACCATCGGAATAAATTTCCGCTGAGCACCAAGAAAGATCTCCTTAAAGATCCTCCACTGCTCCTCAGCAGACCTACCTTCCAACACGCTCCCCCAGTCCACATTCGCCAATTCTTCTCTCATCCTTCCGTACTCCCCTCTGTTCAAACAAAGGATGCGTGTCCGGGAACCCACTTTCTCCTCCTCCATCTGCACCAGAAACTCCACCATACAATGACCACTCTCCCCAAGAGGATCCTTCACTGCAAGTTCCCTAATTCTACCCGCCTCATTACATAGCACCAGATCCAAGATAGCTCGCTCCCTTGTCGGCTCCAACACATACTGCTCGAGGAAACTATCCCGGCAGCATTCCAAGAACTCCTCCTCGAGCCCACCGCGTCCAACATGGGTCGACCAATCAATATGCAGATTGAAATCCCCCATAACTATGGCCGTCCCATTCTGCACTATTTCTAATTTAATAATATCCTTTCTATTATTGGATGATCAGAACTGTACATAGTATTCTAAATGTGGCCTTATCAAAGTCTTGTACAACTTCACAAGATGTCCTAACAATGTACTGATCAATGAAACCAAGCATGCCGAATGCCTTCTTCATCACTCTGTCCATCTGTGGCTCCACTTTCAAGAAGCTATGAGCCTGCAGCCCTAGATCTCTTTGTTTTGTAACTCTCCCCAATTCGTGAGTAAGTCCTGCCCTGGTACGATCTATCAAAATGCATCAACTCACATTTATCTAAATTAAATTCCATCTGCCATTCGTCAGCTCACTGGCCCAATTGATCAAGATCCCATTGCAATCCGAGATAACCTTCTTCAGTGTCCACTACACCAACAATCTTGTGTTCCCTATTTCTACAAGCCTTGCCCTTCAGTCTTAGAGAAGGCTAAGACTTCTCTAAGTCTTAGAGAACTAAGACACGCTTATTCTGAACACTGGTTAACACACTTTTGAAAGCCTCCCACTTACCAGACGTCCCTTTGCCTTCCCACAGACTCCCCCAATTGACTGTTGAAAGTTCTTGCCTGATACCACCAAAATTGGCCTCGTCCCAATTTAGAATTTTAAGTTTTGGGCCAGGCCTATCATTCTCTATAGCTATCTTAAAACTAATAGAATAATAATCACTCCTTATACACCTTTGACTGTGTGGACTCGATTTTCAAGTTTGCTGATGACACCACCGTAGTGGGCTGGATCTCAAACAATGATGAGACAGAGTACTGGAAAGTGTTAGTGAATGTGGTGAACTGGTGCAATGACAATAATATCTCCCTCAGTGCCAATAAATTAAAGGACATAGTCATCGACTTCAGGAAGCGCAGTGGAGGACACCCCTGTCTACATCAATGGGGACAAAATGGTCGAGAGCTTCAAGTTTCTTAGTGTCCAGATCACCAACAACCTGTCCTGGTCACTACACATTGACACCAATGCCTCTACCTTCTCAGGAAGCTATGAAAATTTGGCATGTCCGTTATGACTCTCATAGTCTTTTAACAGATGCACCACAGAAAGCATTCTTTCTGGTTGTAACACAGCTGGGTATGGCTCCTGCTCTGTTGAAAACTGTAAGAAACTACAAAGGGCCATGACTGAAGACCAGTCCATTACGTAAACCAGCATCCCATCCATTGACTCTGTCTACACTTCCCGCTGCCTCGGCAAAGCAGCCAGCATAATCAAGGACCCCACACACCCGGACAATCTCTCTTCCAGTTTCTTCCATCAGGAAAAATGTACAAAAGTCTGAGGTCACGTACCAACTGACTCAAAAACAGCTTCTCCCTTGATGCCATCAGACTTTTGAATGGACTTACCTCATATTAAGTTGATCTTTCTCTACACCCTAGCTATATTCTGCACTCTCTCCTTTTTCTATGTATGGTATACGTTGTCTGTACAATACTTCTCACTGTATACTCATACATGTGACAATAATAAATCAAATCAAATCACATCAGTGAAGAAAATCTTCAGAGAAGCACTACGAGGACAGAATCTACATCAGAAATGGAGCTGGCAATTTCATTCTCAACTGAGTAATATCTGTTCACAGTTAAAAAAATTAGAACATCTGTTTCCAGTTCCAGCACTAATGTTGAATTAACAGTTATGTTAAGTTCAATTAAGAGTTGAAGTTCAGTAAAAGAGTTAAAGTGTGCTATTTTCCAGCCCAGTTCACTTCCAAGACCAGAAAATCCCACCCAAGGTCAATGAACTTTTGCATGGTCCGTCTCCCATCCACCATAATTACTGTTGTAAGGTTTAGTTCAGTACCTAAAGTGTTAGATAAAGTAATAGGGTGCAATCTTATTGCCCGTTCGCATCACGATCCCACTGCAGCCAGGTCAGAGAATATGGCGGCCAGCCAAATCTCCATCCATGGCAGCGGGGTGGGAGAATGTGGACAATGCTCAGATTCCAGTCACTGTGTTCAGATATATAAAGTTGACTCAATGGGCAGGATTTTACTGGCTAGCCTTGCCCATTGGTGTGTGGAGTGAACCAATAAAAATGTGTAAGAGCCAATCAGGAGCAATGTCTTGCCATTTTACGGCAGTCGGATTTCCAGTGTGGTCAGCCTCTCGCTGGAAATGGGCAACAGGCTGAATAATTTCTTGAAATGGATAAGGGTTTTCATGTGTTTAGCTGAATCATCCAAGCTCACCTATATGGGCTCACTGGGAGATGTTCTCTCTGGTGAGGAAAACACCTGCTCCCCAAACCGTGTTGGCTTTGCTGGTAGAACCCAGAGATCATTGATGCCCCCGGGGGAGGCCGAAGGCAAGGATGCCCCTTGGGCAATGCCACTTTGGCATTGCCAGCCTGGCACCTGAGCAATGCCAAATGGGCACTTTGGCACTGTTCACTGGGCAGTGCTAGGGTGGTGCCTGTGGGGTGGGGCCTGTGGGGCGGTGGGGCCTATGGAGACCTATTGGGGGAGCATATGGGATGGGCCTGATGAGGCTGGAGCATGAAGAGACGTCCCTTTGCCCACTCTGCAATGGGATCGGACCAGGGAGGGGATGCCTGATTGGTGTGGGCAGTGGAGTGGGGGATTGGGGTGGCAGGAGCTAGATGCCCATGCCTTGTGAGACTCATGCTTGGCTGTGGGCCCCCGTGATTGCAGACGGGTGGGAGCAGGTCGAGGCTGCCTACACTAGCAGCTTTCTCTCTCTGTCAGTCAGACCCCTGCATTGAGCAGATTCAGAGACCTGCACATGTGTAGTAGCTCCCTCTACAGGCTGGCTGGTGAATTAAAACCAGTCTACTGCCTGCAGCAGCTAGAAACAGTCTACACCATTTTGTCAGTGACTATGTGCATAAAAACGGATCAGGAACTCTTCAATTTGCATGCTAGCTGGACTTTTAGAAACAATATCATAAAATTTTGCCAGTGTCTTTATTTGCTATTAGAGGTTAAAACACATAGGTTTGTACAACGTTAACAGGACACAACAGGCCCAAAAATAGTAAAGGGTCAATGACCAATCAATAATGTGAACTGACAACTATATAAATAATGATGAAACTGTTGTATGCCAAAAATTATACTCAGTGCTTTTTTTTCCTAGCTGAGCATAATTAGATTCAGCACTTGTCAGAGTATATGAAACAAAAGTTATTGGTTGCTGTAAGAGGGGATTTAGGATAACTTGTGATTAAAAGACGAACAGATCAGGGTAGATGAAATCAGAGTGAATCGAGTACAAAGAAGTTACAAAGTGCCTGAAAAACTGTTTGCACAGGGGCACCTATAATCACTGTTAGAGAATTTAGACATGTATTTTTGAAAATATGTTTTGTATTAAAAGCGTATACCTTGGTTAATAGCACAATGCTTGCAAGGCATGATGGTACATAGTTAAGTTGAAAGAACCACAGCCCTTGGAACAAAGCAGCTACTGAGCAAAGGGAAGAGCAATTCTTATCAAGGGCCAGACAGTCCTAATGAATAGGATACATATTATACGAGATAAGAGTGTCTGGAAAGTATCAGGAGACTATGATAAAGATTCTTAAGGTCGGCAAACTGATTACATAGTACCATGCTGTCAGAGGGTAAATGTTATTGGCCAAGGTAAATAATCTATACTATTAATGATTGGCTCATACCCATCTGGGATGAGCCGGGGGGGGGGGCTAATGGCTTTCAAAAATTGTAGAATTGTGGTACTGAGAATGATATAATCTCATAGTAGATCTGGAACTGCCCAAATCTCTCTTTTTTGTATGTTGACCAAGCTTGGAAAATAAAGAAACATCTTTTACCAGAGTACCTGTCTGTGCGAGTCTTTGTGTTAGCTGAGCCACATTTAAGAAGGGAAATCCCTCACGTGAGAGCCAGCTTAACACATAGTCTCTGAAAATCCTCCAACAGTCAATCTTCTCATGAAGGTGTAATATATAAAGCAACTAGCCCTAGTCCATAAGTTTATACATTACAAGCGAGCAATAATAGTATCTTTGGATTAAAATGAACCAATACTTCTGACCTTTGCAAAACATCTTTCTCATCCTTCTATGCTTTCTCTCATTCTGTTGTCCAGCAGCATGATGTTTTATACATAGTAAATTATGCAATGGCTTCAAAAATGTTGCTAAGTTAGGAACACATTTGCTAAAATGATTTACTAACCTAAAAAGGACCTCAATTGCATCACATTCGTTGGACATAATGCTTCTAAAATAGGGTCCTTCTTTTTAGGTGCTTTATGTAATACTTTACTATCAATAATGTGACCCAATACTGGACTGATGTTTGGAAAAAAATCACACTTTCCTTTCTTACTACACAAACCACGCGCTTGAAGATGTTTTGATATTGCTTCTAAATGATTCAAGCACTCCTGTTCACCGGACACTAACTAGAATATAATCCAGGTAACATTGTACATCAGGGAGACAATTTAAAATCTAATCCATCAATCTTTGGAATAGGACTGGTGTAGATGTTGTTCCATAAGGCAATCATTTATAATGAAAAAAACCTTTATGGGTAACAATAGTAAGCAATGGTTGTGATTTAGCAGCTACATTCATCTGTAAATATGCTTATGAAAGATCAGTTTGTCCACCTGATAAGCCAGCAAACAAATCTTCAATTAAAGGGAGTGGATATTGATTAGCACACAACACTGCATTTATGGTTGTTTTAAACACATCACAAATACAAACTGAATCATCTGGTTTCATGACAGATACAATAGCAGTAGCCCAGTCACTCATTGTAACTGGTTCTAACGCACCAGTGTTAACAAGTTGTATTAATTCATCTTCAACCTTGGATGAACTGGATATGGTGCCACTCTTGCTATGAGACATTTTGGTTGACTATTAGTCATTATCCTGAATTTCACTTGAAGTCCCTTCATTGAGCCAAGTGTCTCTTCAAACATACTATTTTATTCATCCAGAGGTACCGTAGTCAGTTTGATATCGACCAATCAATTGACAGCACTCCAGTTAAACTTCATCTTCTCAAACCATGATCTTCCAAATAGAGGTGGAAAGTTATCATGGACCACATGGAGAGGCAACTTCACTGTTTGTCCACTCAACTCTACATTGACCATGGTCTTGGAATGGCACAACCTCATTTTTGTATGCCTTTAAAATCACATCAGCTAGTTTAAAGGAAGTTGTTTCAGTTTTTGTTGGTATATAACCTCAGAAATTAAAGATACAGCAGCACCAATATCAACTTCCATCTTAATAGGTTGCCTCGCAGCGTCAGGGACCCAGGTTCAATTCTGGCCTCAGGTCACCATCTGTGTGGAGTTTGCACATTCTCCCCATGTCTGCATGAGTTTCCTCTGGGTACTCCGGTTTCATCCCACACTCCAAAGATGTGTGGGTTAGGTTGATTGGCCACGCTAAATTGACTCTTAGTATCGGGGGATTGTCAGGGTAAATATGTGAGGCAACAGGGATAGGGGCTGGATAGCATTGTGGTTGGTGCAGACCTGATGGACCGAATGGCCTTCTTCTGATTGTAGGGATTCTGTGTTTTTACAGTTGAAGTGCTGCACAGTCAGAGCTATGCTGAGGGCTGCCCATGCTCTCAGGTGGATATGTAATGTCTCAGAAATATTGTGCAGAAGAACAGGAATTTCCCACAGCAAGCCTTCTGTTTGACCATTTCCATTTAGCCTGTAGAGCTAAACCTGCAGCTGTTACCAATCCCAGTTACAGGCATCAAGAGAAGCAGACAGCTCCAGTCAGAGTGAGCGCCTTCCACCCACATTCATAATCTCACAGGATTATGCTAAAAGGACATAATAAAGTTGCTTCATTGTTGAGGGATCTGTGTCACATTCTGAAGCAGGACCTCAAGATCCGCTCCCTTGGTGTAATTAAAGGCAGCGAGACCTCAGAGATCGACTGCATTCCCAATAAGTTTCAAAGGTGCACTCAACTACTTAGATCTTTCTGAAAAAGAGATTTTATATAGAAATCCCTTGAATGACTTTAAAGCAAATGAGATTATGTTTTATAAGACAAGGCATCTAAGTCAGTCAACGTCCAACTTCCAAACTCTCCACACCCAATATGTTTTTTTTTTCTGGTTTATGGTAACAGCCATAATCAACATTTCTCTGCAATTGTTTCTTGTGTTAACAAGAAACTCCATATGCAGCACTCTTACCTTTAAATCAGGAGGTCGCAAAATAAAACTCTAAACCAGATACTGAATGTATAATTTAAAAGTCCAGCGCTGGCGCAGTGCTGCATTTTTCTCAGATATTGCAGTGCTGATGCAGCGCTGCATTATCACAGATATATGCAGTACGAAGTCTCACAACACCAGGTTAAAGTCCAACAGGTTTATTTGGTAGCAAAAGCCACTAGCTTTTGGAGCGCTGCTCCTTCGTCAGGTGAGTGGGAGTTCTATTCACTAACAGAGCATATAAAGACACAAACTCAATTTACAAAATAATGATTGGAATGCAAGTCTTTATAGGTAATCAAATCTTAAAGGTACAGACAATGTGTGTGGAGAGAGGGTTAAGTACAAATTAAAGAGATGTATATTGTCTCCAGACAGGACAGTTAGTGAGATTTTGCAAACCCAGGCAAGTCATGGGGGTTACAGATAGTGTGACATGAACCCAAGATCCCGGTTGAGGCCGTTCTCATGTGTGTAGAATGTAGCTATCAGTCTCTGCTCAGCGACTCTGCGCTGTTGTGTGTCATGACGGCTGCCTTGGAGAACACTTATCCGAAGATCAGAGGCCAAATGCCCATGACCACTGAAGTGTTCACCAAGAGGAATAGAACACTGTTGCCTGGTGATTGTCGAGTGGTGTTCATTCATCTGTTGTTGTAGCGTCTGCATGGTCTCCCTAATGTATCACAGGTACAGCAGTGCTGCATTAGCACAATTACAGCAGTGTTGTTGCAATCTACATTATCACAGGTATCATAGTGCTGATGCAGTGCTGTATTATGATAGGGACAGCAGTGCAGTAGTGTTGCAGTGTTGTATTATACCAGGTATCACAGCACTAATGATTTGCTGCATTATCACAGGTACAGCAGTGCTGATGCACTGTTGCATGATAGCAGATATTGCATAACAGATGCAGTACTGCATATTCACACGTACAGCAGTGTTGTTGCAATCTACATTATCACAGGTATCATAGTGCTGATGCAGTGCTGTATTATGATAGGGACAGCAGTGCAGTAGTGTTGCAGTGTTGTATTATACCAGGTATCACAGCACTAATGATTTGCTGCATTATCACAGGTACAGCAGTGCTGGTGCAGTGCTGCATTATCACAGGTATCATAGTGCTGATGCAATGCTGCATTATCACAGGTACAGCAGTGCTGATGCAGTGCTGCATTATCACAGGTACAGCAGTGCTGATGCAATGCTGCATTATCACAGGTACAGCAGTGCTGGTGCAATGCTGCATTATCACAGGTTCAGCAGTGCTCATGCAGTGCTGCCTTCCCACCGTTCCACAGTGTATCATCACAGGTATCTCAATGCTAATGCAGTGCTGCATTATCATGGGTATCGCAGTACTAGTGCAGTGCCGCATTATCACAGATATTTCACTGCTGGTGCTGTTCTGCATTATAACATTTTTGAAGTGCTGATGCAGTGCTGCATTATCACAGGTATCTCAGTGCTAATGTTGTGCTGCATTATCATGGGTATCACAGTACTGATGGAATGCTGCATTATCATAGATAACAAAATGCTGATGCAGTGCTGCGTTATCACAGGCACAGCAGTGCTGATGTGGTGCTACATTTTCAGATGTATCACTGTGCTGATGCAGTGCTGCATTATCACAATTACGGCAGTGCTAGTGCAGCGCTGTATTATCACAGGTTTAGCAGTGCTGATGCAAGGCTGCATTACCACAGGTATCACAGTGCTGGTGCAGTGTTGCAGTCTCACAGGTATTGCAGTGTTGATACAGTGTTGCGTTATCACAAGTGCAGCAGTGCTGACGCAGTGCTGCATTATCACAGGTTCAGCAGTGCTGATGCAGTGTTGCACTTTCACAGGTACAGCAGCGCTGAAGCAGTGCTGCATTATCACAGGTGCAGCAGGGCTGATGGAGGGCTGCATTATCACAGGTATTCATGATGTGGAGATGCTGGCGTTGGATTGGGGTAGGATAATGGGATTGGGTTGGATTGGGATAACACAGTAAGAAGTCTCACAACACCAGGTTAAAATCCTACAGGTTTATTTGGTAGCAAATGCCACTAGCTTTCGGAGCACTGCTCCTTTGTCAGGTAAGTGGGAGTTCTGTTCACAAAATGGAGCATATAAAAACACAAACTCAACTTACAGAATAATGATTGGAATGTGAGATCTTACAACTAATCAAGTCAGACGCTATGAAAACATGAATGAACACCACTCGACAATCACCAGGCAACAGTGTTCCCTTCCTGTTGGGGAACACTTCAGCGGTCACGGCATTCAGCCTCTGGTCTTCAGGTATGCGTTCCCCAAGGCGGCCTTCATGACACATGACAGCGCAAAGTCGCTGAGCAGAGACTGATAGCCAAGTTCTGCACGCATGAGGACGGCCTCAACCGGGACCTTGGGTTCATGTCACACTATCTGTAACCCCCATGACTTGCCTGGGCTTGCAAAATCTCACTAACTGTCCTGGCTGGAGACAATACACATCTCTTTAACCTGTGCTTAACCCTCTCTCCACACACATTGTCTGTACCTTTAAGACTTGATTACCTGTAAAGACTCGCATTCCAATCACTATTTTGTAAACTGAGTTTGTGTTTTTATATGCTCCATTTTGTGAACAAAACTCCCACTTACCTGATGAAGGAGCAGTGCTCCAAAAGCTAGTGGTTTTTGCTACCAAATAAACCTATTGGACTTTAAGCTGGTGTTGTGAGACTTCTTACTGTTATCACAGGTACAGTAGTGCTGATGTAATGCTGCATTATCACAGGTGCATCAGTGCTGACGCAGTACTGCATAACAGGTATCGTCGCAGCATTGTTGAACTGCTGAATTATCACAGATAAAGCAGTGCTGCGTTATCACATGTACGGCAGTGCTTATGCAGTGCCACATTATCACACATATTGTAGTGCCCATGCAATGCTGCATTCTCAAAGGTATTGCAGTTCTGATGCAGTGTTGCATTATCACAGTACAGCAGTGCAGTGCTGATGCCATGTTGAAGTATCATAGATATCGCATTTGTGATGCAGTGGTGCATTATCATAGGTTTAGCAGTGATGATGCCATGCTGCAGTTTCACATGCATCACAGGGCTGCATTATCACAGGGACGATGATGTGGAGATGCCGGGGTTGGACTGGGGTAAAACAGAAAGAAAGGAGTTCCCAGCCATCTGATGAAGGGACAGGCTGTCTCGAAAGCTTGCGGCTTTTGCTACAAATAAACCTGTTTGGACTTTAAACTGGTGTTGTGGGATTTCTTTCTGTTTTATCACAGGTACAGCAGTGCTGATGCAGTGCTACAGTATCACAGGTTTCACAGTGTTAATGCTGTGCTGCATTATCAGGGGTATTGCAGTGTGCATGCTATGCTGCATTATCACAGGTACTGCAGTGCTGTATTATCACAGGTTAATACTTTAAACTGGTGTTGTGAGACCTCTTACCATCCAATGCCGGCATCTCCACATCATATCACAGGTATCACAGTGCTGATGCAGTGCTGCAGTATCTCAGGTGTCACAGAGCTGATGATTTGCTGCATTATCACAGGTATTGCAATGCTGATGCAGTGCTGCAATATCACAACTACAGTAGTGCAGTGATGTATTAGCAAACGTATCACAGGGCTGATGCAGTGCTGCATGATCTCCATGCTGAGGCAGTGCTTTAATATCACAGGTACAGCAGTGCTCATGCAGTGCTGCATTATCAGAGGTATTGCAGCACTAATGCTGTGCTGCATTATCACAGGTATTGCAGTGCCGAAGCAGCACTGCATTATCACAGATACTGCAGTGCTGGTGCAGCGCTGCATTATGAAGGGTACAGCTGTGCAGTGCTAATGCCATGCTGCAGTATCACAGGTATCACAGAGCTGATGCAGTGCTGCATTATCAGAGGTACAGCAATGTTGATGCAATGTTGCATTATCATAGGTAGAGCTGTGCTGCATTATCACAGGTATTGCAGTGCTGATGCAGTGCTGCATTATCACAGGTATCACAGTACAATGCTGATGCAGTGCTTCAGTATCACAGGTATCACCATGCTGATGCAGCATTGCATTATCATAGATACAGCAGTGCTGATCCCATGCTGAGGTATCACAGGTATTGCAGTTCTGATGCAATCTTGCATTATCACAGGTATCGCACTGCTGATGCAATGCTGCATTATGGCAGGTACAGCAATACAATGCTGCACTATCACAGGATTGCAGTGCTGATGCAATGCTGCATTATCACAGGATTGCAGTGCTGATGCCGTCCTGCATTATTATGGGTACAGCAGTGCAGTGCTGGTTAAGTGCGCTGCACTCAATGGTTTTAACCCTTGACTCATTTTCATCAACGGCCCTAATCTGTCCATCGTTCCCTGATACACTCGACATTCAAAACATACACCCCTGCAGAGGCTTTCTGAGTTAGGGCCACTGCACATGATGGCACACAATCCCCAGACACTCCCTTGTCCAATCCCCTTGGTCAGGTTGATGCTGGCAAAACTGAAACTGCTTCAGTGGTTGTCTTGTCCAATCCACAATCCTTCCTCTCCCTGATTTCAACTCTCTGTCCATTCCAAATATATAACACAGTCCCTGCTGTATTCACAGAGTCACGTCTCTCCTTCTACAACAACATCTGTTGTGAATTGTAGAATCTGAGCAATTTGATCTTCAATAAGTTGTCTATTCACCCTTTGCTTTTTAACTTTCTTCCTCAGAACAATGGACATTCTTGCAACTAAAATGTGTGCTGAGTCCAGTGGTAGTCTTTTCCAAACATTCGCCAATTCACATTGGAATGAAAGGAATTACCAACAAAGGGGAAATATAGGCTTTTCCCAAAGCACTGTTTATTGATACTACATAATCCAATATGGAGACATGCCGCTATAGCTCACCATCTTTAATTACCATGTTATATGACATTGCATACAAGCTTTCTGGCCCTATCTTGGACTGCCTCACATTCCTTCCTTGTTTCATCTTTTATTTCTGAATTGTTCTTTACTAGTGCCATTTACCTTTCCCAATTCTCTTTGCACCATTTTTTCCTCTCTCGTGGATAACCTTGGTGTACATCACCAGTCAAATTATTTTAAACCCTTCCCTATGACTCTACTTAGCTTTTCAATAAGGACTTTTCTATCAATTCTGCTGTAGTGCAATCCATTCACTTGAGCAGGTTCCTCTTGCCCCACTGATCTCAATGCCCCACGAGTCTGAATCCCTCCATCCATCATGCATTGACCTGCCTTGCCCTAATATACCCATATTCACGTATAAGTGACACTGGGACTAATCCAGATATTCTGACCTTTGAAGTCCTGCTTCTTTTTATCCATTATTGAGATATGGGTGCCACTGGCTGGTCAGTATTTATTGCCCATCCCAAATTGCCTGACAGCACTAGAGAGTCAACCATATTTCTGTGGCTCAGAGTCACATGTAGGCCAGACCAGGTAAGGATGGCAGATTTCCTTTCTAAAGGACATTAGTGAACCAGATAGGTTTTTACAACAAAAAACAATGGTCATCATCAGATTGTTAATTTGCAATATTTTATTGAATTAAAATTTCTGCCATGGGGGGATTATGAACCTGGGTCCCCAAACCTTTGCCTGGTTCTCTGGATTACCAGAGATAATATCACTCCTCTAAGACTGTGATTCCCCCCCAGAGTGTCATCAGCCTGTCTGGTATTCAGTGCTGGAAGCCTGTTTGGGAGTGTCATTCCACCCAGAGGGCTCCTGCCCTCTCTGCTTCTTCCCCCTTTACCTTCTCTAGCTGTCCAATACACTCCCTGAGGTTCTCAGCCTTGTGGTGCCTCCAATCACTCCACAGCCTCAGAAACCTGGAGCTCAAACAAGCAGTGGCACCTCATACACACAAGGCTTTCCAAGTGTTCACATAGCACAGGAATTGTAAGATTGCAGTCCCAGCCTTCTCTTCATTTTGCTTAAAAGTCTATCAATCCACACAATCAAGAAGTCAATTCACCGCCACCTCATAAGGGCAATAAATTAGGGATGGGCAATAAATGCTAGCCAGCCAGTGATGTTCACATCCCAAGCAAGAATACACACACTTACAGATATTTGCACACACATATATTGATAGCTACACTTGAATCCATATGCACAGACACACACCCATACACACCCACATCAAGAAATCGAAAGATGAAATCAAAACAGAAAATGCTGGCAATATTCAGCAGGTCTGACAGCATCTGTGGAGAGAGAATAGAGCCAACATTTCAGGTTTGTGACCTTTCATCAGAATCAGGTATAGTTAGAAATGTCAGCTCTGACAAAGAGTCATCCAGACTAGAAACATTAGCTCTATTCTCTCTCCACAGATGCTGTCAGACCGGCTGAGATTTTCCGGCACTTCCTGTTTTTGCTTCAGATCGCAGTATCAGCAGTATTTTGCCTTTAACTAAAATTAGAAATGTCTCAGGTGAAAAAGAAAAGGTTGTGAAGAAAAGCGAAAGTCTATGATGGATTGGAGGGTAGGAGAGAGTAAAGGACAAAAGATTTCTTGGGGCAATGGGAGTTGATAATGGGACAAGTGAAGGGGCGTGTAGAGGAGATGTGAATCGCAGGATCCTGAGTAGCTGTTGTCCAAAAGTAAACAACGGGAAAGAAAGGAGAGAAATAAGAGAAAAAAAGGAAACAAAAATGGAGAAAAGTATAGTTTATTTACTATCCTCTTATTCTTTTTTAGTATTAACCCCTTCATACATTTTTATTTAATGACATTAAATTGCGTTGATTTTATTTTTAACCTCTGTACTCTGATTAATTACTTTATAATCACTGTTGCTTCTTGTTTAAAATGCCCAGCACCTCCTTTCTCACCTCCCAGCCCAATTGTCAACACTTACAAATTCCCATAGCAACTCATCAGATATTGCCACCATCATGTGTTTCGGCAAACACCCTGGGAATATATATCCTTTAGAATCAGACTAATCAGTTCACAACCAGCCACAGTCATTGACACCAAGTCAGATACCCACTGAGAGGGAGCACCATGTGTAATTCCTCAGATGCTGAAGCAGTCCATGTCCAAATACAGCAATTGCCTCAGCTGGAGGCATTCTTGTCTCTAACTCAGAAAGTTGTGGGTTCAAAGCTCCCTCCAGAACCTGAGTTTCGAAATCCAGGCTGATGTTCTGGTACAATGCCGTGCATTGATGGCTATGCCATAACCTTGCTTCAAATGACACCACCAAAAATCAATGATCACAGTGGGATCTTGCTGTGTTCAACTTGGCTGCCACATTTGCTTCTGGAATGGCTGGGGAGCTTAGAGGAGCGATACATAACTGCAAGTCTCTCCTATCGAAACTCAAAACTCTCATCTTACTGAGGGCAGAAGTCCGAGGTCATGGCTAAAATTCCTCCCTTGTTCAGAGGTGTTGGTGATTTACCTCATTGCCATTGGTGGGGTCTTGCTGTGCAGAAGATGGTTGCCATGCTTACCTTGTTAATATGTCTGATTGCACTTCAAAGCAGTTGATTATGTCTATTGTCTTTCGAGAAATGATAGGCATTACGTGGTAACCTTATAATTCACAATACCTGTCTCAAACTCATTCGGTCTCCAGCACCTCCCACTTCCCTCAATCTTCTTATCGTTCTGCAGCCAACAGACTGCTTTCTGCACCCGTTGCAGGGGCTGGGATGCATTATCGACCCTAATAATCCCATTTTAATCTGATGTTTTCAAATTTCCTTTCTACTTTGATTTTGTTTGGGTTGTTCCCCCTCCTTTTGGGGAGCTGCCCCTTTTACTTTGTCCAGATTTGTCCAAAGGTGTGCGGGTTAGGTTGATTGGCCATGCTAAAATTGCCCCTTATGGTCCTGGGATGTGTAGGTTAGAGGGATTAGCGGGTGAATGTGTGGGGATATGGGGATAGGGCCTGGGTGTGATTGTGGTCGGTGCAGACTCGATGGGCCGAAGGGCCTGTTTCTGCACTGCAGGCTTCTATGCTCTAGATTTAACTTGAGTTTGTTTATTTAGTTTGACCTTAAAAGAGACCAACAGACTGCTATCAGCTTTGGTTCTGGGTAGCACTCTCTCAGCTGTGTTAAAGCTTAAGCACCTCATCCAGGCCATTGCTGGGATGCAGTACTGAGGGGGTACAGCTCTATCTGAGTGGGATTCCCACCCCTGCGGTGAGGTGACCTGCCATTGGCTGGCAGCACCCATGTCTATGCCGTGGGAAGAGGAGAATCGGGGAGGGGGGGGGGTCACCACGGAAGATCCCGCTGGTGCGAAGAGCCGGAAAATTCAATCCACTGTCTTTCAGGTGAGGCATTAAACTAGTGCCCTATCTGCACTGGTCAGTGGAAGTGTTTGAGGGGAAGGAGAGTTCTCGCTGGTGTCCTGGCCAATATTTTTCCCTATACCAGCATCGCTAAAACAAATGATCCGCCTGTCACTTTTTTGCGGTAACGTTATGAACGCAAACTACTGCTATTTCTTCCAGCAGTGACTGCACTGTACAACCAGTTCATTGCCTGGAAAGTGGCTTCAGACATTCTGAACTCATTTTTAAAAATTAATTGATGGGATGTGGATGTCGCTACCTGGGTCCAGCATTTGTCACCCGTCCCTAACTGCTCTCCATTTCAGGGGCAGTTGAGACTCAATCATATTGCTGTGGCTCTGGAGTCATGATGTGGAGATGCCGGCATTGGACTGGGGTAAACGTAATAAGAAGTCTCACGACACCAGGTTAAAGTCCAACTAGTTTATTTGGCAGCACAAGCCACTAGCTTTCGGAGCACTGCTCCTTCATCAAGTGAGAGTTCTGCTCAGAAGCAGGACATTTATATGTCTTTATGTGCCCTGTTTGTGAACAGAACTCTCATTTACCTGATAAAGGAGCAGTGCTCCAAAATCTAGTGGCTTGTGCTACCAAATAACCCTGTTGGACTTTAACCTGGTGTTGTGAGGCTTCTTGCTCTGGAGTCACACATAGGCCAAGTATGGGTGGCAGATTTCCTTCCTGGAAGACAGATCATAGAATCCCTACAGTGCAGAAGGAGGCCATTTGGCCCATTGAGCTTGCACCAGCAACAACCCCACCCAGGCCTTATCCCCATAACCCCATGTATTTACCTTGCTAATCCCCCTGACATTAAGGGTCAATTTAGCGTGGCCAACGCACTTAACCAGCACATCTTTGGGCCGTGGGAGAAAACTGGAACACCCAGAGGAAACGCACGCAGATACAGGGAGAATGTGTAAATTCTACACAGACAAGTGACCTGAGACTGGAATTGAACGTGGGTCCCTGGTGCTGTGAGACAGCAGTGCTAACCACTGTGCCACTCCTCACATAAGGGGCAGCACAGTGGGTTTCCTTCCACCATGGGTGGCACGGTAGCACTGCTGCTTCACAATGCCGAGGACCCGGGTTTGATTCCTGGCTTGGGTCACTGTACATATGGAGTCTGCACATTCTTCCCGCGGGTTGCCTCTGGGTGCTCCGGTTTATTCCCACAGTCTGAAAGCTGTGAAGGTAGGAGTATCGGCCGTGCTAACTTCTCCCTCAGTGTACCCGATCAGTCGCCAGAGTGTGGTGACTAGGGGATTTTCACAGTAACTTCATTGCAGTGTTAATGTATGCCTACTTGTGACACTAATAAGTAAACCTTAAAGAACATAAGTAAATGAGATGGATTTTTACAGCAATGGTCGCCATCAGACTTGTAATTCCAGACTTTTATTTAATTCAAATGTCACCATCTCCCATGGTGGGATTTGAACGCAGGTCCCCAGAGCATTACCTTGGGTGGCTAGATTAATAGTCCAGTGACAATATCACTATGCCACCACCTTGCTTCATACAAGATGCTATAAAAATGCAAGTCTTTTATATCTTGTTTTTTTTCAGTCTGACGTTGATACTGAGTCATTCACTTCCTGATGAGGTATCCAAACCTCTAATTCAGCTCATAAAAGGCTAATCTTCCTTATTAAAGTTAGTTTATCCCTTAGCTTTCACAGTGATATAGTGAGTCGCACCACACCCTGACCAGGCTATTAATTCTAGCTCAGCTGCCATCCCTGACTTGCTTGCTTCAAGATGTATTGAACAATGCAGAATAATTACATGTTTTACATTGGCTCTGAGAGGCTTGATTTATTCATTGCTTGTCTCTGCTTGACTCGTAATGTATATAGACTCCATACAGCAGAGTTCAAAGTTCCTCCCGTGCATAGTTTTCATGGCGTTAAGTTGTTAAAAACATCTGCTCCAAAAATTGCTTCTATGTTTGTAAGGTTATAACTCATGCAATTGTTTTGTGAATTCTACCCCTGCAGAGTTATCGACATCTGAACTTCAATTCAGATCAGAGCACACATGACAAAAATGGAAAGACTTCTTTCTAAACCTTTCACTGAATTCATGCTCCTGCGTAGAGCAGTTTTTAAAGTTAAAGTTTATTGATTAGAGTCACAATTATGCTTACATTAACACTGCAATGAAGTTACTGTGAAAATCCCCTAGTCGCCACACTGCTCAGGTACCATGAGGGGGAAACTTAGAATGGCTGATGCACCTAACATCTTTCAGAGTGTGAGAAGAAACCAGAGCACCTGGACAAAACACACACAGACAAGAGGAGAAGCTGGGAATTGAACCCGCACCCTTAGCACCATGGGGCAGCAGTGCTAACCACTGTGCCACTGTACAAGAGCAAGGGAGCATAGATTTAAATGGACTGGCAAATGAAGCAAGGAAATGACATGAGGAAAACCTATGCCTGTACTGGGTAAGTTGTTAGAAGGTATACTGAGAGACAGGATCTGCGGGCATTTAGAGAGGCAAGGCTGATTAGGGACTGTCAGCATGGCTTTGTGAGGGGAAAATCATGTCTCACGAATTTGATTGTATTTTTTGAATGGGTAAGCAAGAACGGAGATGAGGACAGTGCAATCGATGTTGTCTACATAGACTATAGCAAGGTCTTTGACAAGATACCGCATGGTAGGTTGTTGCATAAGGTTAAATCTCACAGGGTCCAGGCTGAGGTAGCCAAATGAATACAAAATCGGCTTCACGACAGGAGACAGAGGGTGACACACAAATACCAGGCAATGACCATCTCCAATAAGAGTGAATATAACATCACCCCTTGATGTTCCGTGGCATCGCTAAATCCCCCACTACCAACATCCTATGGGTCACTATTGATCAGAAACTGAACTGGACTAGCCATATAAATACTGTGGCTATAAGAGCAGGTCAGAGGCTAGTTACTCTTGTGGTGAGTAACTCATCTCCTGAACCCCCCCAGTGCCTGTCCACTATCTACAAGGCAGGAGTTAGGAGTGTGATGGAATACTCCCCACTTGCTGCTCCAACAACATTCAAGAAACTTTGACACCATCCAAGATAAACCAGCCTACCTGATTGCTACCCCTGTCAAAAACATTCATTCCCTCCTCCTCCTCCCTAAACATTCACTCCTTCCATCACCAATGAATAGTGACAGCCATGTGTACCATCGACAAGATGCACTGCAGGAACTCACCAAGATCCCTTAGACAGCACCTCCCAAATCCACAATCATGACCATCTAGAAGGACAAAGACAGCAGACACATGGGAATGTCACCACATAAAGGTTCCCCTCCAAGCCACTCATCATCTTAACTTGCAAATATATCACTATTCTTTCAACATTGCTGGATCAAAATCCTGGAATTTGCTCCCTAACAGCACTATGAGGGTACCTACACGTGAGGCACTACAGCGGTTAGAGAAGACACCTTCTCATTAAGGATGGCCAATAAGTGCTGACCTGTCCAGACATTGTAAATGATTAAAAGGGAGAAACAAAATACCTTTTCTGTCCTTTTTAGGTCCAAAATAGATGACTTCACGTTTGCCTACTTTAAAATCCATTTGCTACAGTTGATTCACTTAATCTGTATTTCATACTTATCTTCTTCTGTCTGCTCTGGTTACAATGCTGCCTGCCTTTGTGTTATTGACAAATTTGAATATATGACTTTCTGTCCCATCATCCATGTTATTAATAAATACAGTAAATATATGTCTCAGTCTCCTGCCAATGAGATTACGCTGCTCTCACCCTAACACTCTGTCCATGCCACTCAGCTGCTGAGCAGGTCAGCACTTTGCTCTCTATTCCATCAGCTTCACCTTTATTTCAGTCTGTCTTGAAGGACAATACCTGTGGAAGTCCAGATAAACAATATCCATCGACATTGCCCTCTCCACCACTAATCATCTCTACAAAGCATTTGATCAGCCTCGTCAGGGACATCCTACCATTTACAAATCTGTCCTGACACTTTCAAGGTGCTCAGTCACTCTGTCCTTATATAATGTGTCTACCTCTCCTTTGAAAAAAGGAGTCACAATAGTTAGCACTGCAACCTCAGAGCACCAGGGATCTCATTCCATTCTTGGCTTGGGTCACTGTCTGTGCGGAATCTGCATTTTCTCCCCATGTCTGCGTGGGTTTCCTCCGGGTTCTTCAAACGTCAACAACTGGTGGGAAAGGCATCTAACTTTAAATAATGAACTCATTATAATTTACCTCTGTTTTATACTTACCCAAAGAGGATATATGCTATTTATACTATATCCAGTACAGCACCCTAGCACAGTGGTTAGCATTGCTGCCTCACAGTGTCAAGGACCTGGGTTCAATTCCCAACTTGTCCACATTGGGTGTGTGTGTGGGGTTCCTCTGGGTGCTCTGATTTCCTCCCACAGTCTGGTTAGGTGCATTGGCCATGCTAAATTCTCCCTCAGCATACCCGAACAGGCACTGGAGTGTGGTGACTAGGGGATTTTCACAGTACCTTCACTGCAGTGTTAATGTAAGGCTACTTGTGACACTAACAAAATTAACTTTATTTTCATTTATGTTATCACCACTGTTAATTTTTTTTAAGGGGACCATATTGCTCTTACCCACCATCTCTCTCCTAATACACTGTTAAAAGTTTCTTTTATTGATTTTGATATTCCTGGCAACTTTCTTTTCACCCTCTTTCCCTGTTTGTTACTCTAACTACAACTTTGTCATCCTTTGCTGCTTTTTATATCTCTCCCATTCACCATAAAACGGGTATTAATTGGATAGGAAATAGTATTGTAATTGGATGGAAACTGCATAGTAAATGGTATCATTAATGGATTGTAAATGCTAATTCAGAATATTACTTTGAATTAAACAGTGTGAATGGAAAAAAGTTCAAAATGGTAAAATGCTGCTCTAGATTGGAGTTTTAGGTTGGATATCATTGTTACACTGATATAATAGACATTGGAATGGTCTTGGGCTGAAAGTTTGGAGACTGAAGCCTGGGCCTGAATACACCGCCCCACCCCCTCGTTTCCCCTCCCCTCCCAAACTTTCTCTGCATCTACCAGAGGAAATAGGTGATGGGAGGGGGGCAGATTGAAATTGTAGCAATGTGATTCCCTGTAGGTTCCCACCAATTAATAGTCACTTTAGGGGCCTTTCCCCGCCAGCCTTCACTTTTAGGCTGGCAGGTGAATTGATGCTCAGAAAGGGAAACTGGAAATAGACCTGGATTGGGAAGCGGTTGCGAGGTAGGAAGCGGGCGGTGGCAGGGAGGAGGTGAGGGGGGGTGGTGGGAGACCCTGGCGCCTCTATCAGAAGCCCCTTTCTGACTGGAAACACCTCCTCCGAAGGCCTGGTGACCGCCAGACCACCTTCCCCACCCTCAGCCTCCATCCTGGACCCCCATTCACCTCGTCACTTCTGCCCCCAGCCTTCACTACCCTCCCCATGCTGGCCCCCTCACTCTCCCTCCCATTCCTAGATTTGTCTCAGGTATCCAGGGGCAGTTCCTCTTCTGGCCACTGCGGCGCTGTCTGGCAGGTGGAACCGTAGAAATGACACAGCGCAGAGAGGAGCCATTCGGCCCATCTTGTCCATGCCGTTCCCAAGGCAGGAATTTCTCCCGATTGCTCTTTAGAATGTAAATTGGCTATGGGGCAGTCAGAGTTGGCAAGTCTTCACCATCCTAAAATTTCAGGCCCTGGAATCATTTGAGAAATATTGATGTAGATCACCGACCCAAAACATTAACCCTGTTTCTCTCACTGCAGATGCTGCCAGACCTGCTGAATAGTTTGAGTGTTTTCTGTTTCTATGAGACGCTGCAAGACTCTGGATGGAATATTCAATTGCTACTACACTGTAACCTTGTGAATAAAACATCAGGTCCACGATAGATTGGTAAGAAATCAGCAATAAAACACTCACCAATGACTCTACTTTCTCAGGATGGTAAGGAAATTATTGGTTCCGGAGTTGAGGGGGTTGGCTTATGAAGAAAAACTGAAGTAGATTGGGACTATACTCATTGAAATTTAGAAGAATGAGGGGTGATCTTATAGGAACATATAAAATAATGAAGTGAATAGATAAGATAAAAGTGGGGACATTGTTTCCACTGGCAGGTGAAACCAGAACTAGGGGGCATGACTTCAAAATAAGGGGGAGCAGATTTAGCACTGAGTTGAGAAACTTCAACGGTTGTGAATCTGAATGGAATTCTCTGATGTGGGTATGCCGGCGTTGGACTGGCGTAAACACAGTAAAAACTCTGTCAACACCAGGTTTTAGTCCAACCGATTTATTTGACGAAGGGGCTAACCCCGAAAGCTTGTGAGTCTATTATCAAATAAATCGGTTGGACTAAAACCTGGTGTTGTCAGGCTTTTTACTAGAATTCTGTGCCCAGTGAAGCTGTTGAGGCTATCTCACTGAATGTTTTTAAGACAAAGATAGATAGATTTTTGAACAGTAAATGAATAAAAGGTTATGGTAGAAGATGGGTAAATCAAGCTGAGTCCATGAAAAGATCAGTCAGGATCTTATTGACTGGCGGAGCAGGATCGAGGGGCCAGATGGCCTACCCCTACTCGTAGTTCTTATGTCCTTATGAAACTTGGCATGTCTGCTCCGACTCTCACCGATTTTTACAGATGCACCATAGAAAATATCCTTTCTGGATGTATCACAGATTTGTATGTCTCCTGCTCTATCCAAGACCTCAAGAAACTATAAATATGAATGTAGTCCAGTCCATCACACAAACCAGCCTCCCATCCATTGATACTGTCTACACTTCCCACTGCCTCGGAAAAGCAGCCAGCATAATCAATAACCCCATGCACCCAGGACATACTCTATTCCACTTTTCTCTGTTGGGAAAAAGATATGAAAGTCTGAGATCACGCACCAACCGACTCAAGAACTGCTTTTCCCTGCTGCCATCAGACTTTTGAATGGACCTCCCTATATTAAGCTGATCTTTCTCTACACCCTAACTATGACTGTAACACTACATTCTTTTCCTCCTCCTCTAGACACTCTATGAATGGTATGCTTTGCCTGTATATCGAGCAAGAAACAGTACAAATCAAATCAACAACTAATACTTAAATAGCATTTAATGTAATGAGATGTACTAACGTGCTTCACAGGTTCATTATAAAACAAAATATGACACTGAGAGGTTTAAGGAGATATTTGGTCAGACAACCAAAAAGTAGTTCAAACAGACAGGTTCGAAGAGAGGTGGAAAGTGGGAAATCTAAGGCCTGAGGCCTAGGCAACTGAAGAAATGGCCACCAATGGTCAAGTAGTTGTGATTGGTGCTCAAAGAGCTGGGATTGGAGGAGTGTAGAGATTTTGAAGGCTTGTGGGATTGGAGGAGAATACAGAGATAGGGAGGAGGGAGGCCATGGATTTGAAAGCCAGGATGGAAAGATGTCGCTGGACTGGGAACCCATGTTGGTCGGCAAGAGCAGGGATGGTTGAGGAAGGGAACTTGATGTGTGATACGACATGGGCAGCAGACTCTTGGATGACCTCAGGTTTTCAGAGGTTGGAAAGTGGGAGGACAGCCAGGCATTGGAATAGCCGTGTGTGGAGGTAACAAAGACATGGATGAGGGCTTCAGCAGCAGAGGGGCTGACGTGTGATAGTCAGGCAATATTATGAAACTGGGGTGGCGCGGGGGCGATCTTACTGATTGCAAGGGTCTGAGGTTGCAAACTCATTTCAGGACCCAATGTACACCACAGTTGTAAACAGTCTGACTAAACTGAATGTTGCCAGGGAAGGGGAGAGGGGAGGTGAGGGAGGGGCGAGAAGGGGAATGGTGGGGTGGGGCGGGGCGGGGGGGTGTGCAGTGGGACGGAATCGGTACTTGGGAAATAGAGTTTGAAGTAAAGCTGGTAAAAAGAATCAAATTGATAATTTGACCTTAGCAACGGCCAATTGGAATGCTGATGGAAGCGAGTTTGCCGTGAGTCAGTTGCTTGACGTTCAATTGGACTCTGAGTTTGCCTAAGAATTGGTCAGATATCATTTAGTCTGATGTTAGCTCAAATTTGACTCTCTTTAACACAGGAGTCAGTGAAACATCTAATGCTGCCCCCAGTATAGGCAATAATTAACACCTGTGATCTAAATCACAACCTCGCCGGAGAATTTCTAATCTTATCGAATATCTTACAGAACTAGCCCAGTCTCATAAGAACATAAGAACATAAGAAATAGGAGCAGGAGTAGGCCATCTGGCCCTTCGAGCCTGCCCCGCCATTCAATAAGATCATGGCTGATCTGTCGTGGCTCAGTTCCACTTTCCCTCCCTCTCCCCATAACCCTTAATCCCCTCTCTTATCAAAAACCCATCAACCCGCTTCTTAAAAATATTTAGCGAGGCAGCCTCCACCACTTCAACGGGCAGAGAATTCCAGAGATTCACCACCCTTTGAGTGAAGAAGTTCCTCCTCAACTCCGTTCTAAACCGCCCCCCCTTTATCTTGAGGCTGTGCCCCCTAGTCCTACTGTCTTTTTCTCAGACCTCGTGTCACTGTTAACCCTTTGAATGCTCTGATCTAACTGGTTAACTGCAGATAATCTGATCCAGAGTGAGTCACAGGCTTATTCCCAGGGTAATTGAAACTGGTTAAATTTCAGGTTGTACATCAATAACAACATAATTAACAGCACGGTTTTTTCTCACAAAATGTGACATTGAAGTGTGACATCTGGATGGTTTGTGGGCAGCACGATTGCACAGTCATTAACACTGCTGCCTCACAGTGCCAGGGACCCGGGTTTGATTCCCGGCTTGGGTCACAGTCTGTGCGGAGTTTGCACCATCTCCCCGTGTCTGCATGGGTTTCCTCCGGGTGCTCCGGTTTCCTCCCACAGTCTGAAAGATGTGCTGGTTAGGTATATTGGCCGTGCTAAATTCTCCCTCAGTGTACTCGAACAGGTGCCAGAGTGTGGCGACTGGGAGATTTTCACAGCAACTCTCACAGTCCAAAGATGTGCGGGTTAGGTTGATTGGCCAAGTTAAAATTGCCCCTTAGTGTACTAGGATGTTTAGGTTAGAGGGATTAGCGGGTAAAATATATAGGTTTATGGGGGTAGGGCTTGGGTGGGATTGTGGTCAGTGCAGACTCGATGGGCCGAAGGGCCTGTTTCTGCACTGTAGGTTTCTATGGTTCTAACTTCATTGCAGTGTTAATGTAAGCCTACTGGAGATACCAATAAATAAACTTGAACTATTTGTGGGATGGCATTGAGACTGTGAATTCCTGCCATCTGGAGCTGGAAGAATGCGCATCAGCCACAGCATCTCTCTGGAAAACCAGCCAACCTCCCATGGTGAGGCCTAAAGGCAACTGTATCCTTCATGATGAGGGACTTTCGAGAGTTGGGGCATCATTAGGCCAGGATGATTGTACAAAGGTACACACTGCGCCACTATATATAGAATGGAAACCTGTTATGTAAATCTCTCCGGGTTTAACTGCACCCTCCTGTCAAAGGGTAACACTGCAGCACCTACACTGCAGAGAGGGAGGGGTTACCACTAACTGAGGTTTTGTTACAAAATGAGTCACGGGAGCTTGTAATGGGACAAGTTGAAAGCAAGCACACAGAGGTTTGTGCCTAGAAATATGTTCAGGCCAGTTTTTGAATGTCAAATGGATCCAAATACCAGGATATAAAAATGTGTCTTTCTGGCCTTGTTGAAGAAAATGTAATTGAAGCTTTGAATTTTGAGCAGTCAGCCTCACCAACAGCAGCCCCCAAGCAAGTCGTGGATGGGGACAGCGGTGGAAGTTGGGGGGTGGGGGGGGAGGGGAGTGGGGAGGGGGTGGTGGGGTGGGAGGAATGGGGAGGAAAGGACATTTTGAGGGCACTGCTCAGGGTTGGTAGGAGGGCTGTAGAGACACTTGTTAAGACCATATCCATATTGAGAAAACATGAAGCAAACAAGCCTGACACCAGCTCTGCTCAGGGCTGCCCAGTGCCAATGAGAGGGTCCTATATCCTATAGCAGGCCCAGTATCAACATTTACCTGAAATGACCCACCTGCGCTTTGGATCAAGTGATTTTCAGATGTCATTGGGCTGTGGGACATTAGCACGTTTGAAATACTATGTCCATAAAACTTTTGTGACCAGATCCAATTTTTACTTGCAAGTGTGTGGTAGTGTGGCCCCTTTAAGGGAAGGGGGTGGAGGGGTGTGACCAGGCTACAGCCTATGGAATAGCAGCACAGGAAGCTGAACCAATCAGGTTCGAGGATGTACATCCTAGGTTAGGGATAGTCCTCAGTTGGAGCCGGGGAGGACTGGAGAATAGTCGCCTCTTCAGTTTTGTTTTGTACATGTTTATTTATGGTTACTAATAACTTGAAGCCACAGGGGTCACCTTGGAAGCTACTCCAAGATGTGTAATAAAGTTGACAGTCTTTGACAATATATTGGTTATACAATATAAATTTTCAATAGGACAGGGATAACACAGAATCCCTAAAGAGCAGAAGGAGGCCATTTGGCCCATCAAGCCTTCACTGACAACAACCCCACCCAGGCCCCGTAAACCTACTTACCCTGTTATTCCTCCTGTTGCCAAGGTGCAATTTAGCACGGCCAATCAACCTAACCCACACAACTTTTGTAGTGTGGGAGGAAACCTGAGCACCCGGAGGAAACCCTCAGATTCGGGGACAATGTGCAAACTCCAGACAGACAATGACCCAAGACCGGAATTGAACCTGGATCCCTGGGATTGTGAGGCAGCAGTGCTAACAACTGTGTCACCATGCCGCCCTCATTATAAGACTCGGCTACCCATGTCCTCACACATGCCAAGTCTCATTCCCCTGTCATCCTGGCTGAGTAAACTTGGGTGGAGTGATTATTCACAACATGTATCAGTCTGTGTGCCTGCCTCGAGAAGGTGCACGCACCAAGTGTTTGGAAAATCAACTGCAGAGTAAATCGGAAGTGGGTGTTACAGCATGTTATTTTGATTGAACTACAGCAGCCAGTATAGCTAGGAAACAAAGCTGAGATTAAAGCCGCAACATGGCCACAACTTAGAATCATAGAATCTCTATTCAGGGATTCAGCCCATCGAGTCTACATCGAGGCACAACCCTTCCCTGACCCTAACCCCATAAACACACACATTTACCCTGATAATGGTAATGGTCAATTCAACATGGCCAATCAACCTAACCTGCACATCTTTGGAGTGTGGATGGAAACCAGAGCACGCAAGGAAACCCATGCAGATATGGGGAGAATGTACAAACTCCACACAGACAGTGACCCAAACCAGGAATTGGATCCAGGTCCCTGGCATTGTGAGGCAGCAGTGCTGCCCACTGTGCTACCATCCACTACTTAAGCATAAAGTAGCAACACCATTCTCTGAATTATTATTGCTGTTACCAATTAAAGCAAACTAGCGCGCTACACATTAATATAAAGGTCAACATCAAAGCAAAACACAGTAAAGGATCCCAAGATCCACAGCAGCCTCAGAGGCCAATGCAATCACAGCAATTTCAGTGCTTGACCTCAGAGCCCCTGGCTCAGAAAGGCAAAATGCTTTGACAAAGATGTCTTTGGGTAAACTTATGTGGAGCCTAGCAGTCCCTATCCCTCCTCCCTGCCAATTGGCTCTCCCTCCCAAGCAGTGTCGCATGTCATTTTGCAATGAGGAAACTAGCCTGGACCCAAAGCTGATGGGGTCTTCCTGCTTTGTGTTGGCAGTGACTGCACCACCAGTATCTTGGTTTCAGTGCGCCTCTTGATGCTCAGAAGTTGTTCCCGTCAGCGTCTCCATTCACCAATGTTTGAGTGTGAATCGGGAAGGTGTGGGATGTGCTGTTTGATTTTTAAAAATTCATTCAATTTAATTCAATTGGGGCCACACAGTAACACAGTAATTAGCACTGCTACCTCACACTGTCAGGGACCTGGGTTCGATTCCCGGCTTGGGTGACTGACTATTTGGAGCTTGCACTTTCTCCCCATGTCCATGTGGGTTTCCTCCGGGTGCTCCGGTTTCCTCCCACAGTCTGAAAGACATGCTGGTTAGGTGCATTGCCCTGCTAAATTCTCCCTCAGCATACCCAAACAGGTGATGGAGTGTGACGACTGGAGGATTTTCCCAGTAACTTCAATGCAGTGTCGATATAATCCGAAATAAACTTTAAAACTTTAAATAAATAGCCAGGCCTGAGGAAGGCTGCATTGTGGGCAATCAAGAATGGTCCACATGTCCCAACTATCATATATTAAAATAAGGAGCAATGATATTGGACTCCTCAAACTTACAGAATGAAATGAAAGAAATTCCTATTACTGGCATCAGGTGAGATTTATTGTGGTGCCTTGGGCTTATTGAAACTTTCAAGGGAGATCACTGCAATTACAAAACAGCTTTCAAAGCATTTTTCTTTTGCTTAAATTGGAAGAAAGGACATGCTTTTAACAGCCAAAGTACAGGAACCTTGCTCCCACCTCAGCCTCAGTAAGGCTTGGCAGTGTCAGGTAGTGTGTAGGGTGTGATATTGCTGCGAGAAATATAGAGGTTGCAAGTTTGAACCTCGCAGCCTCGAGTTGGAGAATTAAATGTATGAAATTTATTAATTGTGAATTGGCACCAGATAAAGTGTTCATGAAAGGTTGGCATACAGAAACTATCAAGAGAGATTACTGCAATTACAGAACAACTTTCAAAGCATTTCAGATTGGAAAAAGGATATGCCTTTATCAGCCAAAACATAGGAACCCTGTTCCCGCCTCACTCAGTTGATTCATTAATTTTGTTCAGCGCAGAACTTACTCGAGTTTACATGCTCCTTCCGACATGATTAACTCTTTAATACCCTCAAAGCCTCTACTTTCTTCCGAGGTGAAAGAAATTTGGCACATCCACCTTGACACCAATTTTTACAGATGCATCATAGAAAGCATCCTTTCCAGATGTATCACAGCTCGGTATGGCTCCTGCTTTGCCCAAGACTGCAAGAAACTACAAAGGGTTGTGAACGTAGCCCAATCCATCACACAAACCATTGACTCCATCTACGCTTCCATCCATTGACTCCATCTACACTTCCTGCTGCCTCAGAAAAGCAGCCTGCAAATCAAGGGCCCTACGCATGCTAGACGTATCCTCTTCCACTTCTTCCATCAAGAAAAAGATACAAGTCTGAGATCACATACCAAACAACTCAAGAACAGCTTCTTCCCTGCTGCCTTCAGACTTTCAAGTGGACCTACCTCATATTAATCTACACCCTAGCTATGACTGTAACACTATATTCTGCACCCTCTTCTTTCCTACTCCCCAATGTACTCCATGAACAGTATGCTTTGTCTGCATAATGCGCAAAAAACATTACTTTCCACTGTATCCCAATACATGACAATAATAAATCTAATCAAATGAGAAGCAATAGCATAGAACATAGAACATAGAACATAGAACACTACAGCACAAACAGGCCCTTCGGCCCACGAGTTGCGCCGATCACATCAACACCTACCAATCCATAGACCTATCTATAACCCCCAATCCCATTAAATCCCATATACTCATCCAGAAGTCTTTTAAAAGACCCCAGCGAGTTCGCCTCCACCACCACTGACGGCAGCTGATTCCATTCACTCACCACCCTCTGAGTGAAAAACTTACCCCTAACATCATTTCTGTACTTGCCTCCCCGCACCTTAAATCTGTGTCCTCTCGCAGCGACCATTTCAACCTGGGGAAATAGCCTTTGAGAATCCACCCTATCTATTCCTCTCAACATTTTATAAACTTCTATCGGGTCGCCTCTCAATCTTCGTCTCTCCAGGGAAAAGAGTCCCAGCTCACTCAATGTAACTTCTTAAGGCATGCCTCCCAGTCCAGGCAACATCCTTGTAAATCTCCTCTGTACCCTTTCAATAGCTTCTACGTCCTTCCTATAGTGAGGCGACCAGAACTGCGCACAGTACTCCAAGTGAGGCCTGACAAGGGTCTTATAAAGTTGCAGCATTACCTCCCGATTCCTAAACTCAATCCCTTGATTAATGAAGGCCAGTACACCATACGCCTTCTTGACCACATCCTCCACCTGCGAGGCCGATTTAAGAGTCCTGTGGACCCGGACCCCAAGATCCTCCTGCTCTTCAAAGCATCTGCTCTTCAAAGCATCTGGCTAACCAGAATCACCCACCTCCTGTAAACAACATAAAATAAGAATGGTAAGTATTTCTGAGGGTGGAATGCCTCAGATGTATTCCCTTGTGATGGTTTTAATGGGAGAAGGACAAACATACTGAGGAGACATTTTACTCTCCAACATTATAACTCACACCCACACAGGAGTTACCAGCCTACAAAAACCAAGTCAGCCCGATGAAGCTAAGTTATAGATCAGTCATGATCAGCCTGAAACATAACCTGAAGGGGCTGAATAGCCTCCTCCTATTCCTAATGTTCTTACAGCGAGGAGCTACTTGGAGGAAGAATGCACTTCACTAAGGAGGAGCTGTGCTGGCTCCTGCAGCCAGGGTTACCTTTACTGTGAAGGTGGCGATCCTGCTAAACCTTTAGACTGGAGGCTCAAGAGTTGTGTTTACTAATCGGCAACAGATTCAGATAACTGGCCAGCTGGGGATTAGCCTGGTCACCACGCTTTAGCGCCTGTTCAGGTATACTGAGGGAGAATTTAGCATGGCCAATGCACCTAACCTGCACCAATGGTGGGCAACCTAATGCCTGAAGGCCACAGTTGGCCCATCTGGATTCTGAGTTAGGCCCACAAGACATTTTGTTGACTGTCGCCATGTGCAGGTTTATCACATTCTGCTGATTTCCATCTGTGTGGTGTTTCCCCACCAACATGACTGAAGTGATACGCACATGAAGCAAGTGCAAGTGTGGTACATGCTGATTGCTCACAACATTGACTGTGAGAGCCATGAGTTCCCTTTGCGTTCAAAGTGTAAATATCTCTTTTGTTTTTAACCATTTGAAGTTGATGACATTTCTATTAATATATGAATGATTAAACATTTTCAATATATCGTTCTGAAATATTTGGCTTGTATTATAAACGTTGAATCTTATTTATGAGATTAGGGTTAGTGAACAAGCCCAATTTCAATTTTAGGGCCCACTGAGATGAAGGAGGGCCCTCATGCAGCCCACTTACTAACCTAGATTTCCCATCACTGACTGACACTATTCACAAGTGGTGCAGTAATCCTTTGGCCATCACCATTGAAGTCATTACATGAAGAGCACATTGTCTACATTATCCTCAGGGGAGGTTCAGCATAAACAGCAAAGGACAACAAAACAATCCTCCACAAAACCTCAGTTACATGGGAAAGTTTCTGCCAGATAGGATCTCTACAGTGCCAAAGAGGGCTATTCATCCCATTGAGCCTGCATCAGCAACTATCTCAACTAGTCCCTATCCCCATAACTCCATGTATTTATCCTGTTAGTCCACCTGAAATTAAGAAGCAGTTTAGCTCAGCCAACCCATCTAACCTGCACATCTTTGGAGTGTGGGAGGAAACCAGAGCACCTGAAAGAAACCCACATAGATACCCACATGCAAACTCCACACACACAGTGATCCGTGTCGGGAATTGAACCCGGGTCCTGGGGCAGCAGTGCTAACCACTGTGCCACCACGCTGCCCCATGGAAGACCCAATAACCATTCAAAGCAAGGCAGCAGTGAAGGTCATGATAATGGAATGAACATGGATAGTTGGAGATCTCAGAGATTTTAAGGTTAGCAATGCGGATAGGATTTCCTATCTAGCCACAATCTCATCTGAAAATGTTTTATTTCTTGATCCTTTCTCTTTTCTTTACATATTATCTTTCTGGACTTGGACACTTTCATAGAATCGTAGAATTATGGAATCCCTACAGTGCAGAAGGAGGCCATTCATCCCATTGAGCTTGCACTGACAGCAATCCCACCTGGACCCTATCCCTCTAACTCCATGTATTTACCCTCCTGATTCCCCTGACACTAAGGGGCAATTTAGCATGGCCAATCAATCTAGCACATCTTTGGACGGTGGGAGGAAACCAGATCACTTGGAGGAAACCCACATAGAGAATGTGCAGACTGTGCACAGACAGTAATGCAAGCTGGGAATTGAACCTAGGTCCTGGTGCTGTGAGGCAGCAGTACTAACCACTGTGCCACCATGCCACATAGCAAGTCACCATTTTTCACATCTCAACATTCTATTCTTCTCTTGGCTATTTCAAGTAAGTTAGCTCATTAAACAGATCTGGGTGAGTCAGAGCCGCAACTAATCCAGAAATGCTTCCTTCAAATAAAAATGAAATGAGAGCAAATAAGAAAGAGATTTTTACTTCTGAACTGCAAAGCAGAATATAAGGTTTATAAGATGATAAAAGGTTTGGATAAAGTAGACATGGAGTGGATGTTTCCTCTTGTGGAGAATTTTGGATGAGAGATCATAGTCTTAGGATAAGGGGTGGCAAATTTAAAACAGATTTGAAGAGAAACTACTTCTCCCAAAGGATTGTGAATCTGTGGAATTCACTACCCCAAATCACGGTGGATTCTGGGACAATGTGTAAATTTAAGGAGGAGTTAGACAGACTTCTAATTGGTAATGGGTTGAAGGGTTATTGGGAGAAAGCAGGAAAATGGGGGTGAGGATCATACCAGCCATGATCAAATGGCAGAGCAGACTCAATGGGCCGAATGGCCTAATTCTTATATATCTTATGAACTTATGAAATCTCACAATACAATGATATCTTTATCCATCTGTCTTCTTTCTTGTACTCTTGTCCCTTATGATCACCTTAAACGTACGGTTGATTATTCGATTCATTAATTTAAGTTGACTAAGTGACATTTCCTTGGGACACCAATATTTAAGCTTCTTTATAAACTACCAAATGAATTTTTATTTGTTATGAATTCTTCAAAGCAAATTAATTCAATGAGGTGAGAGACGGGACAGAACTTTGGTTAGAGGCTAATGAAGTTGGAACGATGTGTTCTGAGAAAAGATTCTCCAGAATCATTACACGTGAAAAAAATAATTAACTTAAATCATGCAATCTCAGACTTCAATGCAACAACAGGATCACTCCTTTAGGTAAGAATTATTGCTGTGATGAGTTGTCTCTTTTCCCTGTTACACCTGGCATTCAATTGGACTGAATTTTGATTTAGTTCTGTAAGGGACCATATAAAACGGCAAACACAATTACAGATTCAATCCTCTATCCCATCACAGAAACTATCTTCCTGCATGATATACGTGGCACATATGAATGAGGAGTAGGCCCCTCGGCCCCTCAAGCCTGCTCCACTAATCAATAAGATCATGGCTGATCTGATTGTAACCTCAACCCCACATTCCTGTTGATTCCCTTGTTCATCGAGAATCTATCTATCTCTGCCTTAAAAATGTTCTGAGACATTGGTTCCATTGTCTTTTGAGAAAGACAAACTCACAACCTCCTGAGAAAATTCTCCTCATCTCTGACTTAAATGAGTGACCCTTTATTTTTAAAGAGTGACTCCTAGTTCTAGATTCTCCAAAAGAAGAAGGAACATTCTCTCCCTATCCTCCCTCTCAAGACCTCTCAGGAACTTAAAGGTTTCAGTCATGCTGCTTCTTGCTCTTCTAACTACTAGTGGATACAAACCTTTACAACCTTTCCTCTTCAGACAACTCACCCAAATCTGGTATTATTCTAGTAAACTATCTCTGAGCTGTTTCGAAAGCATTTACATCATTCCTTAAAAAAAGAGACCAATACTGTACACCACGCTCCAGTTGTGGTTCTCACCAATGCCCCGTACAACTGAAGCATAACCTCCCTACTTTTATAAGTTCCCCTCACAATAAATGATAGAGTTCTATTAGCTTCCCTAATTACTTGCTGTGTCTATATTTCAGCCACCTGTGATTTGTACATTAGGACACACAGATCCGTTTGCACCTTAGAATTCTTCAATCTCTCGCCATTAGATAATAAGTTTCTTGTTTATTCCTCCTGCCAAAATGGACAATTTCACATTTTTCTGCATTATACTCCATTTGACAGAGTTTTGCCCACTCACTCAACCTCAGTATGTTCCTTTGTAGACTCCTTATATCCTCTTCACAATTCACTTTCTGACCTATCTTCGTGGTCAGTAAATCTAGCAACCATATCTTCATTGAATTATTTATATAAATTATAAGGAGTTGAGTTCCCAGCACTGATCCCTGCTGCACACCCCTCATCATATCTTGCCAACCATTTATGCCTACTCTCTGTTTCCTGTTAGCTAGCCAATCTTCAATCCATGCCAAAATGTTACCCACTACACAATGAGCTTTTATTTTCTGCAATAACCTTTGATGTGGCACTTTATTCAATGCCTTCTGGAAATCTAAGTACAGTACATCCACTAGTTCCCCTTTATCCACAGCACATGTTACTTTGTCAAAAAACGCCAATAAGTCAGTTAAACATGATTTCCCTTTCACAAAACCATGTTGACTCTGCCTGATTAGCTTGAATTTTTCCAAGTGTCCTGCTATAACATCTTTAATAATGGCTTCTAACGTTTTCCTTATGACACATGTTAAGCTAAATGTAGTTCCCTGATTTCTGTCTCCTCCCCTTTCTAATAACATAATTGCATTTTCGTCTTTTAAGCTGACTTTGTCATCTTCTATCTGATCATTTGAATCGTGTTTATACTTTCTTTTTTCATATTTGATGTTTTGGCATGAGGCAAAGTGCCAGTAGGTTTTTTATATTCAGTAGGTTTTTTATATTGAACAGACAGTTTAACATTTCAGCTGAAAGGTGGCATTTCCAACAGTTCAGCAATCACTCATGGCAGAACGGCATGTTAGTAAGGTGATGAAAAAAACACATGGGATACTTTCTTTAGTCAATCAAGGCGTAGATCACACGAGCAGGGAAGTCATGTTGGAGTTGTGTAGAACTTTGGGTGAGGCCACAGCTAGAGTACTGTGCGTGGTTCTGGTCACCACAATATAGGAAAGATGTGACTGAACTGGAGGGGGTACAGAAGAGAATCACCAGGATGCTGCCTGGGTTGGAACATTTAAGTTATGAAGACAGGTTGGATAAGTTTGGGTTGTTTTCATTGGAGCAGAGAAGACTGAGGCGCGACCTAATTGAGGTGTACAAGATTATGAGGGGCATGGACAGAGTGGAAAAGGAGCAGCTGTTCCTGTTGAGGATTAATCTGACAATGCATGATGAGTAAGTACTCAATCTCCTAAACTTTTATTACTTGCTAGCAAGGAGAACAGACTCAGTGAATTTCACTTGATGCCCTTTGATTTATACAGATAATTAGCAGTTATAGTGAATTACAGCAAATGAGAAATAAGCAACTTTCTAATCTTTCATTTGCAAATATAGTTCACCAATCATAGCATAGCCTTTTGCCCTTTCTTATCTAAAAGCCGTCTCCTTCATTAGCATAATATTTCACCATATCTTATTTTTTGGTATTTGTCATGGTAACTTGTCTTTGTTTCATCCTGTGCCAAAGCTGGGAATGTAGCATTTATGAAACTAACACAAAGTTAGATTGGTTTCTTTCCTAAAAAACACAACCACTGACCTCAATGAGGCATTGTCTGATAATAAGCCATTTCCATCCTTACTGACGGAGTCACCAGCCATAGTTGTTGTAACTTAGTTTCCACATTTCCCTTAATTGAAGGGTCAGTCATAAGGGCGAATAGGTTCATAACATAAGAACATAAGAAATAGGAGCAGGAGTAGGCCATCTAGCCCTTCGAGCCTGCCCCACCATTCAATAAGATCATGGCTGATCTGTCGTGGCTCAGTTCCACATTCCCGCCCTCTCCCCATAACCCTTAATCCCCTCGCTTATCAAAAACCCGTCAACCCGCGTCTTAAAAATATTTAGCGAGGCAGCCTCCACCACTTCAAGGGGCAGAGAATTCCAGAGATTCACCACCCTTTGAGTGAAGAAGTTCCTCCTCAACTCCGTTCTAAACCGCCCCCCCCCTTTATCTTGAGGCTGTGCCCCCTAGTCCTACTGTCCTTTCTGAGCGGGAAGAGTCTCTCCACCTCTAACCTATCCATCCCATTCATCATCTTATATGTCTCAATGAGATCTCCCCTCATTCTTCTAAACTCTAACAAGTACAAGCCTAGTTTATTCAGCCTCTCCTCATAGCTCAACCCTCTCAACTCTGGCATCAGCCTAGTAAACCTCCTCTGCACTCCCTCCAAGGCCAAAATATCCTTGCATAAGTGCGGCGACCAAAACTGCACACAGTACTCCAGCTGCGGCCTCACCAGTGCCCTATACAGCTGCAGCAAGACCTCCCTACTTTTATATTCAATCCCCCTCGCTATGAAGGCCAGCATCCCATTAGCCTTCCTGACCACCTGCTGCACCTGCAGGCTGGGTTTTTGCGACTCATGCACAAGGACCCCGAGGTCCTTCAAGGTGAGGGGCAGGAGGTTTGGGGTGTGGCGGTGAGGAAAAACCTTTATACCCGGAGAGTGATGACAGTCTGAATGTGCTGCCTGGGAGGGTGGTAGAGGAGGTTTGCCTCACATCCTCTAAAATGTACCTGGATGAACACATCATAATATTCAAGGCTATGGGCCAAGTACTGGTAGATGGGATTAGGTGGGAGTTCAGATTTTTCCAATGTGTTGGTGTGGACTTAGTGGGCCGAAGGGCCTCTTCTGCACAGCATTATTCTATGATTCATCATTTTGGGGTCCTTGTTGTTTGAAAGCAGTGCCATAACATGGTGTTCCTCATTGTAAATCTGTCCCTACCAGCTGAGGGAAATGCTTTTTTTGTTTTGCAGACACAGTGTCTAGCCATTGAAGTTTATTTTGCAGTTTTTCCTCAGTGACTGTGTAGCTGGCTTCAGGAAGACCACCATTCAATGGTCTTCACATTGAATATAGAGGGTATGTCAGAGACATTACTGTTGGAATTTTTCTGGCACTCTGTGTTGCTGAAACAGTTCAGATCTCACTGCAGTACAGGGGTGTACAAGGTTTAGTTGATTTGTGGAGTTCTTTGTTGTCAATTATTTGCTTCTGTAGTTTGTGGAAGGCTGGGCTGCTGCAACTGACCCAGTGTTGGATTTCTTTGTCAATGACAATCTTTTCAATAAGGTGGCTGCCAAGGTATGGGAAGTGCTCAACATATTCCAGAGTCTTTACTTTAACATATATGGGAAGTGGAATGTTTGGCTGACTAGATTTGGGGCTGCTATATGACTTTTTTAGACAACATTCATGGACTGGCCAAGTTTCTTGTATTAGAGAGATTATATGTAGTTTGTAAATCCACTGCAGAGTGGACAATGACCCCGGAGTTATTATGAACTTTAGGGGATCTTGGAGTCGAGTGTACCTAACTGTGTGCAGAGCCCACGATATTCCCCTTGCAAGGAAGTGGCTCTGAGAATTCAGTGGGCATGAAGGGGGGGAGGTTCAATTAAGCCTGGACATTGGCTACTTTACCGTTGCCTTGTGCTGCCAATGCAACAGCAATAGTGACAAGAAAAACAGTACGTCGGGGCAAGGGCAAAAGTCCTGAGGAGAATAATATCTTTGGGCAAGGCAAACAGTGCCAAGAAGAAGGGTATCATGGGGTGAGGGATACAGTGCAAGCACTGACTGAAGTTTGAACACAAACTCACCCTGGGAAGGTGGGAGGAGAAGACGTGTGGGGGAGGAGGGTGTTGTAGGATGGGTTGTGAGGGGTAAAGAAATGGTTGCACAACATACCAAAAGATGAGGACTCTGGCAAAGCTGAGAATGTATAGCTTGAGCTCAATTGACATGCTTGGAGTCAGGCTATTTGTGCCCACTCAGGGAACATTAATTCCTGACAGTGCCAATGATTGCTGTTTTACTGTGGACATCCCATGTGTATACTGCAAACTTGAATAAATGCTGTGGTGCTGCAGAACCATTGTGTGTCTGGGCAAGTTTGAGGATCCGATTGGAAAGGCGGCTGTGGCACACTGATGGAGGACTGCACTCCTAATCCTTTACATTATGTCTAAGGAAACATTGAAAAGACAGCTTCATGGTCTAAGCAAAGTGCAGTCTTGAACAGTGGGGTAGAGTGATGCCTGGTCCAGAGATGAAAGATCAGGATAGAGTCAAATGACCAAAGCTGTTGCCATTCAGTCAGGATGGTGTGGGGTGCATTAGGTGAGATTTTAGTCATCCATCATGCACAGGAAAGAGTCTCACAACACCAGGTTAAAGTCCAATGGGTTGATTTGGAATTATAAGCTTTTGGGGCACTGCTCCTTCATCAGGTGAGTGGAGAGGTTGTTTCAACAACACAGCATATATAGGCAAAGATACAAGTGCAAGATAATTACAGATTGGAATGTGAAGAATGGCTGGAATGTGAGTCTTTATGGGTACAAACAAGTGTGTGTGGGGAGAGGGATAATCACAGGTTAAAGAGATGTGAGTTGTCTCAAGCCAGGATAGTTAATGAGATTTTGCAAACCCAGGCAGCATATTGGGAGTTACAGATAGTGTGCATTGAACCCAAGATTCCAGTTGAGGCCATCTCATGCATATGGAACTTGGCTATCAGCTTCTGCTCAGCGATTCTGTGTTGTCGTATGTCTTGAAGGCTGCCTGGAGAATGCTTACCTGAAGATTGGAGGCTGAATGCCCTTCCTTGTTTGGAAGGGAACATGCCTGTATGGTGATTGTCACACATTGTCCTTTCATCCATTGTCGTAGTGTCTGCATGGCCTCCCCAATGTACCACACCTCTGGACATCCTTTCCTGTAGCATATGAGGTAGACAATTTGATTGAGTTGCATGAGTATGTACCGTGTACCCGATGGATAGTGTTCTCATTTGTGCTCATCACGCACAATAAACACTGGGGTTTCTGTGGTTGACACTGTGAAAAATCTCACAACACCAGGTTAAAGTCCAGCCAGTTTATTTGATAGTAAACCCACAAGCTTTTGGAAATGTTGTTCCTTCGTCAGGTGTGTGGAAGGTTCTACAACAGTATTCCCAAAAGCTTGTGGGATTACTATCAAGTAAACTGGTTGGACTTTAACCTGGTGTTGTGAGACTTTTTACAGTGTTTACCCCAGTCCAATGCCAGCATCTCCACATCATTTCTGTGGCTGCCAGGACTCTCCGCCATGCATTAAGGAGCCTTGACAGTCAGCTGCTGGTGCTGATGTGACCGAGAATAATCCTGAGGAGGCAACTACTGACCTCCCGCATCTCTCTCTTTGGTATTGTAGTGAGGAGACGATCAGGTAGATGGAGCCTGATGATTTTTCTGTTTGCTTTATTGCATTGAGGCAGGAAAGAAGGAGGAGAAGAAGAGTGCAAAATCGAGGAGTAGGACCCTGAATATCAGTGGGAGGCAGGACCTCCTCCACACACAGAAGGTGAACCACACAGAACCATTATTTACGCATATATTGCTGGACCCAGGATGGAATCACATTTTCTACCTGTAAATGAGAAGAAAGCAGTGTTGCCAACATCTGTGCAAGGTCAAGCACATGACTAACTCCCTTGAGGGTGGCACAGTGGCACCTGCTATCTCATAGCATCAGGGACCTGGGTTCGATTCCAGCCTTGGGTGACTGTTTTCCCTGTGCCTGCATGAGTTTCTTCCAAGTGCCCCGGTTTCATTCCACAGTCCAAAAGATAGGCTGGTTAGGGGGACTGGCCATGTTACGTTGCCCCTTGGTGTGCAAAAAATGTGTAAGTTGGATGGATTAGTTATAGTAAATGCATAGGGTTATGAAGATAGGCGGAAGGCGGGCCTAGGTAAGACGCTGTGTAAGAGAATCAGTGCAGACTTGATGGGCCAAATGGCTTCCTTCTGCACTGAAGGGATTCTATGATTCAATGATCTATGATATGCTACCCTCTGTAGCATTTGGTCTCAGAGGGCATCCAGTGGCCATTAAAGTTACCACTGCACTTAATCTCTGAAGCAGTGGCTCCTTCCAGGGCTCCACTGGGGATCTTTGTGGCATCTCCCAAGCTCCCACTCACAAATGTATCCAAGCAGTTATGGATGCACTTTTTGCCAAGGTACTGCCACTTCTGTCAGCATCAACAGAGATCGGGCAAATCAGGAAGCCCTGGGTTTTGCTGTGATTTCTTGATTCCAATGGGTGCACAGTGCCATCGACTGCACTTATGTGCCTCTTAAATCTCCCTGGCAGCTAACAGCTCAGTATGTGAATGGCAAAGGGTTCCACTCCTTCAATGTTCGGCTCGTCTGCGACTATAACAAATAGATCATACAGGTTTGCACAAGAGACACCAAAAGCATCCATGACTCATACAGCATCAGGTCCCTGACATCTTCCAGGGACACACAGACTGCAGTGTAAGCTCTTCAGGGACAAGGGCTACCCACAAAGGACATGGCTGATAATGTCCATACGGCAGCCTCAGACTCCAGCTGATAGAAGGCACCACAAGACTCATGCTACAACCCAGGGTTTGGTGGAGCACACCAATGACAATGACAATGAAAATAAGGTTTTGGTGCCTCAACAGATCTGGCAGAGTATTCCAGTACATTCTACGGAGAATGTCACACATCATTGTGGCTTGCTGCGTCTTACACAACCAGGTGATGTAAAGGAGGGGAGGACCTGAATGATGAGGAGCTGGCAAACTGTGCATGGCTTCTAATGAGTAGGAGGTCAAAGGAGGTGAGGGTGCTGAAGTCCTGGAAGGTGAGGATGCAGGCAATGTGCGATTGCACTGGCCAGATGAGGCAGGTATGCTCATGGCATCCTCATGGCCAGAAGGCTTCAGGAGGATGATAGCAAGATGCAGTCAGAACACTCTTAACCTTGTTTCTGCAAAAGCCCCTCACTTGTCTGACTGAGGGCAGTGCACATACACTCTGTGTATGTCATAGAGTTATATCATAGAGAAGCTGTGAGATACTACAGCACTTGGGCAGGCTTTGTTACCCTTCAACACCTTCACCTATCAAAAATGCTGATGAAATGGGGTAACCCTGTCTCTAAAGTGCTGAGAGTACACAGAGGACATCACAGAACCCTGTGACACGAGGATGAGATTCCTGCAGCAAAGACAAACCATGTTAAGATGCAGGCATTACTGATCTGGAGAATGGCTTTGAAATCAGACAGTCACTACCCTCAGTGTAACACACTCCACAGAGAGAGGCCCTGGACTGAGATCCTTGCCTTCACTCTGTGCAGGAACTAAGCTTTCACACCTGATGGACAAGAACATGAAACAGTCCATGTCCAAATGCAGCAAGACCTGGACAATATCAGGGCTTGGGCTGACATAACATGTGCACCACACAAGTGCCAGGCAATGACCATTTCCATCAAGAGACAATCTAACCATGACTTGTACCACTCAGGGGCATTATCATCACTGAATCCCCAATATCAACATCCTGGGGGTTACCATTAATCAGAAAATGAGCTGGACCAGCCATACAAATACTGTGGCTAATAGAGCAGGTCAGAGGCTGGGAATCATGTAGCGAGTAATCTCCTGACTCCCAAAGCCTGTCCACAATCTACAAGGCACAAACCAGGAGTATGATGGAATGCTCTCCACTTGTCTGGATGAGTGCAAGAAGCTCGACACCATCCAGGACAAAGCAGCCCACTTTTTGCCATCCTATCCACTACCTTGAACATCCACTTCCTTAACTACCCAGGCACAGTGGCAGCCATGTGTACCATCTACAAGATGCACTGCAGGAAGTCACCAAGGCTCCTTAGGTGGCACCTTCCACACCCACAACCACTACTATCCAGAAAGACAGGGGTATCAGATACTTGGGAACACCACCACCTGGAGGTTGCCCTCCATCACTCACCATCCTGACTTGGAAATAAATCACCGTTCCTTCACTGTCACTGAGGCAAAATCCTGGAAACCCCTCCCTAACAGCAATGAGGGTCTACCTACACCACATGACTGCAGCAGATTCAAGAAGGCAACTCAGTACCACTTTCTCATAGAATCTCTACAAATACAGAAGGAGGCCATTCGGCCCACTGGGCCTGCACCTACAACAATCCCACTCAGGCCCTACTCCCGTAACTCCACATATTTACCCTACTAATCTCCTAACACTAAGGGGCAATTTAGCATTGCCAATTAAACTGCACATCTTTGAATGGGCAATTAAGTAGGGATGGGCAATAAATGCTGGCCTAGCCAGCATCATCGACACCCTGTAAAAAATGTATTAATACAGTTTTTCTTTTAACTTTTTAAGAGTTGTTGGCTAACCGCTGAGAGTGAGAAAGGGTTAAATTTAGTTCCAGGCACCATGTGTTCCTTTAGCGCATCTATCAGATTGGACTTTGATGTTTAAAGTCTTGCTGTCACTACCTTGATCTCTGCCCCATCGCCTTAATCACATTAGCATTTTAACAAGTAGAAAAGGTGTGGCAGTGCTGGCAGGATGTCCCCTGCTGTGTCCTCCTTTCCGTCGAGGCTTTAATAAGTACCAGACCTCAGAGAGGTCAGCTCTGCGGTTTGTCTGCTGCTCAGGGTTTCACTGAGTTCTGCTGTAGAGGGAGTACCCAGCTCCTCCCTCCTCACTCTCCAGCTTCATCAGAAGCTTTCAATATCAATTTCTGGAGTAAAAATGCCACCCGTGTCACAAATTAATGAAACATGGGGAACCTTCTAACTCTAGGTTACTCACAGACACTGCTCTCTGACAGGGGATCTCACTGAAAGGATCCATCCGTGAATCCAGAGATGCCAAAACCATCAGCAATAAAACTCATTAAGTTTATTTACATCCAGAGACTGCCATCTTAATGTAGAACCCTACTTAAAGAGACCACATGAGCCTCTGTTGAAAAGATACAAAGACTAATTGAGGAAGAGAGCAGAAAAAGGATATTGTAGATAGATCAGGATAATCAAACTTTGAAAGGATAAAACACCTTTGGTCTGGATAGATTGCATCCCTGTATATTGAAAGATATTAGATAGGAGACAGAAGTGACATTATTGCATGTACTTGGATGATGGCCTAGTGGTATAATTGCTAGACCATTAATCCAGAAAATCAGCTAACATTCTGGGGACCCAGGTTCGAAATGCTGCCATGATAGCTGATGGAATTTGAATTCAATAAAAAAAAATCTGGAATTAATAATCTACTGATGACCATGAAACCATTGCCGATTGTGGAAAAATCCATCTGGTTCACTAATCTCCTTTAGGGAAAGAACTTTGCCATCCTGACCCGGTCTGGCCAGAGCCACAGCAATGTGGTTGACTCTCAACTGTCCTCCAAGGACAAGTAGGGATGGGCAATAAATGTTGGCCAGCCAGCTACACCCATGTCCCACGGATGAATAAAAAAAAACATTTATTAGAAAGAGGAATAGTGCCAGAGGGCTGGTGAATGGGTAATGTGTCTCCAATGTATAAAATAGAGATTCAACAAACCCAAGGATCTATGAGTTGTAAGAAAGGTAATGGGATCCTCAATCAAAACAAAGGTAAAATCGGAAAATAAAATAAGTATATTTCAAAAGGAAGTTTTTCTTCTTTCTTCACGTTTTCTTCCAAAAAAAAGAAACAGTCTTATTGAATTCTGTTGAAGGAGTGACAGAAAGGGAAGATAAAGGTAACATGGTGGATATTATATACTTAGATTCACAAAATATCATTGGTAATGTGCCACACTCTTAACCAAACAGAACACGAGGAGTCAAGAGACATGCAGCAGAGCAGGGAGCAACGTGGGCTACCAAACAGAAAAGGTGGGTTAAAAATAAATTCTCAGGTTGGGTAATGGTGGAAAGAGATATTCCACAGATATCGCGATTGGATCATATTGTCCAAGTGTTTTACAGTGTTGACGTGGAGTAACTGGAGATGTTTATTACTGTTAATAATATCCTCAATGAGAATCCAGCTGTAAATCAGACAGTGGGGGAAAGGAAAAGGATAATCATTCTGATGGAAGGAGACTCAGAAGTATGAAACACTCAAGGAAGTACTCAACCCTGCTAAAGCCAAAAGACACACAGTTCTGTTGGATGTTTTGGCCCATAACTTCTACATTCTGCAGCCTTGGATTCGGAGCTTACATCAAAGGTGCACCAGGGTTTCCCTTTAGGATGTTCCCAGGTAAAGGTTTACCCATCAATTGTCCAAAAGCACTAACTTCCCCTGGACAATTGCACTCAGCTGGGAAGCATCCAACAGAGCAACTTAAATCATTAACTTCAGATGGTTCTGTCAGTTTTATCCTTATAGTTACTAGAGAGTCAGAAGAATAAAAACACTTCAGAGTAATTATCTAAACAGCCAGATCCAGTCTTGCAGTCTTCACACACACTAACCCCACAGCGGAGCCCTCACAATCCCTCCACCATACCCCCCCACCCCCCCCTCCACCTTAGGCCAGTCCAACATGGATAGCCCTGCTGGACTAACCCAACACAACCATCCACCACCACCACGTCCCCCCCACCACATCCCCCCCACGCCCACCCCCCCTCCTCCCATCCAGTTCAGACCAACCCCTCTGAACTGACCACCTGCTCCCCCACAACAGCACTGCCTGGTCCAATCCCTGACTCTCTGATCCAATCCGCTCCCCTCTTACAACCTCCCTCCACCCATTCCAACTTCATCCCCACCCCCACTTCTGCTCTCCCCTGATTGTCTGAGCCACTTACCTTCAAAACTTACTTTCTCCCTTTAAACATCTCCTTTACGGCCACCAATGCTGTAGGGGGATTCCTTTGTTCTCTGCAACCTTGTTAGTTTATACCTATACAGGCATAGACAAACTTCACAGCTCCTGTCTCGCCCAGCCTGGGGAGCAGGATTAGGCGAAACAGGCTGTGGAATTTTAATGTGGATAAGTTCTTCAAGAGTGACACTCCACCAGAGTTTGCCATTCTGAGGAAGTTACGGATTTTGGTGTAAGCTGGAGCTACAGTGACAAGCTATCAGAAATTGCTGCAAGTTAATGGTTTGGAGCAAGGACTCTGTTTGCTGAATGAAAATATTGGAGAGAGTATTGTGCCTTTTAATAAGCTGTCCATTCATTGTGAGTTTGGAGAATTTCAAGAGAGGGGTTTGATCTGTGTGTAGTTTAAAAGTGAATGCATTCACAGTAAGTTACTGACATTGCCAAATGTTAAGTTTCGACATAGCTTGCCAAAGAGCATATCGAAACTGACTAACAGGCCTATGTGTATTAATTGTCAAATGTGACTTAGACTCGTCATCAAGTTACAGATAGACATTTGTCAGATTTAACTTTGATAAAATCTGGCCTCCTGACAATGTTGTGAAGAAGTTTTCTAAACAGATTTTCCACATTTGGCAGGGTATTGGGTGGATTACATTCTACTACCTGACTTGTGATTACCTTATAATCCTCACATCCTTACATTACCATCAGACTTCAGTACTGGCACAATGGAGGTAGTCAAGTTATTCTATTCTATTTTACATGAGCTTGACAAAGAGTCTAGAAAGAAGCTATCTTTGGTGACCAAGGCTAGATAAGGACATAGGAGAAAAGGTTTAAAGTATGTCCAAGTGTTAGCATCTTGGTCTAGAACTCCAAATTACATTAGGAAATCAGACTAGACCCTAGCAACTTTTCTCTTTTGGAATAAAAGTGAGAATAGGATATTTCTTTCTAGGAATAATTCCACTGACAGTGTGAATCTTTTATAGTAAAATAAAGTTTATTTAATAACACAGTTTAAATATAACTCTAACAAATGAAGCAGCTTAACCATTAACAGTTCAACAATATTTCAAAATGAAAGGAATCAACTTTACTTTCTAAATTATGAATTGTTCCAGTTCAAAATAAGGTCAATTCATGCATAGGCCAAAACCACTTTCAAATAAATACAGCCAGCAAACAGAGGCATACTTACTATAAATATGGATTGGCCATGCTAAATTGCTCCTTTGTATCGGGGGTCTGGCTAATGTAAATACATGGGGTTATGGGGATATGGCCTGGGTGGGATTGTCGTTGGTGCAGACTTGATGGGCTGAATGGCCTTCTTCTGCATTGTAGGAAACTATGATTCTGTGATTCTAAATTGTGTTAACAGACTTGAAACTTTCAGACAGTTTTTGTGGAGAAAGAGAGAGTTCTCAGGAACAACCTGTACATGCCTCTGGCTTTAGCAGATCTCCAACAGCAACTGCCTAGTTTATCCCTGCTCCTCCCATTACCACACCAGTACCTAATGGATAATCCATGATCCTTTCAATCAACCTAATCAAACTCCCCAGGGAAAATTGCCATCTATATCAAAAATCCATTAGCTCTACCCTAAAAAATACCACATGGCTAAAATGAGAAATTATTCTGCTCTCCTAAAATCTGGGTTGCACTTCCTCTCACACATACTGACTGCCCATAGAACAAAGCTGAATTTTAAACAGTCCCCTCAGACATAATAAAACAATATATATTAATCACATCACTATCATCACACAAGCAGTAGAAAATACAATGACACTTGTACCTTAGCAATCATTATAATAGTCAACTAGAGTATGGCACAGGCTGCACATAGATTGAGTGGATTATCAAGGGAATAGCTGTTCAATGTAATGGAGAGACAAAGTGGGTTGAGAGGTTTCCGATGAATCAAACAACAATCTGTTATTTTGTGTAGCTTGTTTGCTGTTTATGAGTTCCCAGAGGAGACTGTGTCCAAAGACAGGCCTCAGGTTTGTTCAGAAGAATGTGTAGCATTTCTGAGAATTAAGTTTATTTATTGGTGTCACAAGTTGGCTTACATTAACACTGCAATTAAGCTGCTGTGAAAATCCCCTAATCGTCACACTCTTGAGTACACTGAGGGAGAAGTTAGCACAGCCAATGCACTGAACCAGCACATCTTTTGGACTGTGGGAGGAAACCAGAGCATCCTGAGGAAATCCACAAAGACAAGAGTTGACCAATCTCCCTGATCTCCTTTTGAGGTTAAACGTACTTGTTATGTTTGTAGTACAGGTACCTTTCAAGGTCAATCAGTACACATGTAGGCACAGGAGGTGGTGAACATTGCAACTCCCTTTATTTCTTCAGCAGTCAGACTAACAAGAAAACATAGATCCTACTATCCCATAATGCACTGGCTTGCAAAGTATGGCAAGCCAGACAAGACATACAATACCTCCCCACTATCTATTCAACAAAACACTTTCTGAACTAGGGAAAGAGGGTAGACTGCCTCAGGAAAAAAAACACATGTTTGTCTTAACTCTTTACAGTTCCATGGAATGGTCATCATGCATATAGTGCTCCACCATGCAGGCTTGCTACTTACAGGGTGGTGTTTCTAGACTGTTCCCTCAGACTGTCTTACCACATGACTATATAGATCATGCTTTCTGCATTCTCATGTTAACCCTTGCTTGACCGAGCACCTTTATATTATAATTCATGAAGGCACATTTCACCACATCTCCCTTTCTTTTCAAAAATATTTTCCTTCCTTCTGACAGAGTATTGCAATACAATTTTGATCTCCGATCGCAATACAATGTTTTTAACTTTTTACCCCTGCTCCCCCAACATTAAGTCCTTGAGATGACAATCTGGGGGATATAGCTGCATCTCGGGGATGAATAATCTGGCGTTATGAGAATTCTCCTGACAGTATCAACAGATTCTGCTGGGGAAGGTGTCAACATCTGTATGATCTTTACTGACATTTTCTTTCTATCTTCTTTATGCTCAACATGCGGCACGGTGGCATAGTGGTTAGCACTGCAGCCTCACAGCGTCAGACACCCAGGTTCGATTCCCAGCTTGAGTTTGCACATTCTCTCTATGTCTGCATGGGTTTCCTCTGGGTGCTCTGGTTTCCTCTCACACTCCAAAGATGTGTGGTTAGGTGGATTGAACATGCTAAATTAACCCAAGTGTCGGGGGAATGAGCTATGGTAAATGTGTAGAGTTACGGGGATAGGGCCTGGGTGGGATTGTGATCAGTGCAAACTCAATGGGCCAAATGGCCTCTTTCTGCTCTGTAGGGATTCTATGAATTAATAAAGACTGATTCTGAGAGCAGAGGGCCTTTCTAATTTGAGCTGTGGCCACAGAATTACCTTCCGTGCCACACCCATCCGCAATGCTGATTCCTAACACCCTTACACCAAGGTGCTTTTCATATTACAATGTCGCTGCAACATCAAATCGACAAAATCTCATTTATTGCATTAACTCAAGTCACCAAGAGGTTAGTCTGGTTAGCAGTCAGAAACAGAGATGAGAAACTGACCCTGGTATTTACTCCAAGCATGGAAGCGAATAAGGGGGGAAGGATTTCTGGTTGGGAAGCAACTTTCCTCGAGAGCCATGATTGGCCAGTTTTCCACTGGTTGGCCACTGATTTATTGATGTGTACGAAGGGCAGAGTGGGCATCAGCGGACCGCGTGCTGCCAGGACAGACTCCCGCATCCTGTCAAGGAATGGAAAATTCACCCTGCAGCATTCTTCCTACATAATTTAACTTCGGTTGCTTATCTGATGTCTAGTACTGGATGAGCTTAACTTTCTCCAGTTGAGTATCAGGAAATGTTGTCTTTGGCCCCCATTAGATTTCCTCACCATTGGGGGATGGCGCAGTAGTACAGTGGTTCGCACTGCTGCCTCACAGCTTTAGGGACCCGGCTTCGATTCTTGGGTTGGGTGAATGTTCTCCCCGTATCTACGTGGAAGGTTTCCTCCCACAGTTTGAAGAAGTGTAGGTTAGATGAGTTGACAATGCTAAATTGTCCCTTCATGTTCCAAGATGTGTAGGTTAGATGGATTGTTGGGGTAATCTGTCAGGTTAGTGTCTGAGTGGGATACTCTGCCGGAGAACTGGTGTAGACCTGATGGTCAAATGGCCTCTATTTTTACTGTAGGGAATCGATGATTCTATGTACATGCACATGTACACACAAGAAAAAAATGATTGCTGAAGATGTAACATATAGTTAGATTTATTAAAGTCTCTGAAGTCAATATATTCTGTTTTCTCAAGAAAGTTTTCAGAAGTGTTGTAGACATGGAAATTCTCTCAGTTCACTGAATAAAAATGAAGGTTGGATGCGTTCAGTGATGAATTCACAATGGTGCTTTAAGCAAAGCAGCTTTCTGGTTTTTCAGCAGGATTTGTGGCTGAGCCTTCGTAGTGAAGAAGTATTATCTTGCAGGTAAAGTAAATTAGCCCTACTTTGCTGTCTAGAGTGGACATTTCAGTCACAGTACCCTTTTGTGCTTGGCGAGATGACTTCCTTCTGGTCTTCATGTCTAGGCCTAATTTTCCCTGGCCTTCTTCTGTGTGTTAATAAGATAGTGGCACAGTAGCACAGTGGTTAGCACTGCTGCTTCACAGCTCCAGGGTCCTGGGTTTGATTCTCAGCTCAGGTCACTGTCTGTGTGGAGTTTGCACATTCTCCTTGTGTCTGTGTGGGTTTCCTCTGGGTTCTCCGGTTTCCTCCCACAGTCCAAAAATATGCGGGTTAGGTTGATTGGCCATGCTAAAATTACCCCTTAGTGTCCAGGGTAGCAGGGGTTAGTAGGTATAATATATGGGGGTAGGGCCTGGGTGGGATTGTGTTTGGTGCAGACTCGATGGGTCAAGGGTCCTCTTTCTGCACTGTAGGGTTCTATGATTTCTTCTTTGTACTTCCATGGATGTCATATCACAAATCAGTTTCCATCATGTGACCATTGTTTCAGTGTTTTTCACTGTCTATCAGTAAATTGATGGCTAAGCAGGTTGCCACATAATGGAGGATGGTGGATATAATTTGCACCTATTTGTGGTAAAGTGGTGTCTTCACAATGCCTCTTTTTTGGATTTCATCTTTGCAGACATCAAGTCTGGGCTGATCATTTTATTTGAATTTTTATAAATATCCAGAAAATAGTAACTGTAGATTCCAAGTGGCCTTGTTGCAGCGTGATTCTCTTCAATAGAAGAACCTTCAAAAGGGTATTTACATATTAATGTCTTGCCAGAGGCGTATCCAGACATGAGCTAATCCTCATCTGCATAGAAGTCTTATTCCTGAAGTCCTTTTTGTCAAGATAAACCATCCAAATCCATGTTGCATTTTAAAAGTAGTTCCATTTCTCTGATAGGTTTTATGGATATATAACCTGACCAAACAAAGCACATTGTCTGGGCTTCCTGTGTCTGGTGCAAAAGAAATCCCCAAGGAACTGTTCTGTGTAGTGCATAATATACAATATATATAAAATATATAATGCAGCCTCACAGTGCCAGGGATCTGGGTTCAATTCCTGGCTTGGGTCACTGCCTGCGTGGAGTCTGCATGTTCTCCCTGTATCTGTGTGGGTAAACTTGAAATGTTTCAGTTTCCTCCCATCGTTGCATGGAGGCACAGTGGTTAGCACAGCTGCCTCACAGCGACAGGGGCCTGGGTTTGATTCCTGGCTTGGGTCACTGTGTGTGTGGAGTCTGCATGTTCTCCCTGTGTCTGCGTGTGTTTCCTCCCCACTCCAAAGACATGCGGGTTAGGTTGATTGGCCATGATAAATTGCCCCTTGTGTCAGAGAGATTAGCAAGGTAAATATATCGGGTTATGGGTATACAGGGGGTTATGGGGTTATTGTGCATGCTCGATGGGCTGAATGGCTTCCTTCTGCATTGTAGGGATTCTATGATTCTATGCATATCAGTCATTTATGTGAAATGATGTGAATCATGGTCAATATTGCTTTGAGAAGACCAAACATGAGCATCTGACTCACTCACCACCTGGGTTTTACAAAGTTTATATTCCGAGCCTCGTTTCAAATGATCAGCATTTGTTCCAGATTGACAAAGCAAATTAGAGAGAAGACAATAAACAAGCTTAAAGTCTCAATACGGAACATTGCAACAACCCTACAAAATGCATCATTCTTGTGGAAGCATTATTATAATCCCCAGTCAGACAATTTGGATTCCCATTGATGAACTTAAGGAATTGCATGGCAAGATTTCAAGTTTTAACACTTTTACTGTAACAAACCAACTAAAAGCAACATCGACTAAAATGACCCAGTAGGCAACGAATATTCTAAATGACAGAAACTATAACCCTCAAACAAAGAACAAAGAACAAAGAAAATTTACAGCACAGGAACAGGCCCTTCGGCCCTCCAGGCCTGTATCAACCATGTTGCCCGACTGAACTAAAACATTTCTGGGAACCATATCTCTCTATTCCCATCCTATTCATGTATTTGGCTAGATACCCCTTAAAACTCACTTTCGTATCTATTCCACTACCTCCCCCGGCAACAAGTTCCAGGCACCCACTACTCTGTGTAAAACATCTGCCTCTCCTTTAAACCTTGCCCTTACACCTTAAACCTCTGCCCCCTAGTAATTGGCTCTTCCACCCTGGGAAAAAGCTCCAGACTATCCACCCTGTCCATGCCTCTCATAATCTTGTAGACTTCTATCAGGTTGTCCCTCAATCTCCGTCGCTCCAGTGAGAACAAACCAATCTCTCCTCATAGCTAATGCCCTCCATGCCAGGCAACATTCTGGTAAATCTTTTCTGTTCCCTCTCCAAAGCCTTCACATCCTTCCGGTTGTGTGATGACCAGAATTGAATGCTATAGTCTAAGTGCAACCTAACTAAGGTTCTATAAAGCTGTAATATAACTTACTAATTTTTAAACTCAATGCCCCAGCTGATGAAGGCAAGCATGCCATATGCCTTTTTGACTACCTTCTCCACCTGCGTTGCCACTTTCAGTGACCTGTGTACCTGTACACCCAGATTCCTCTGTCTATCAGTATTCTTGAGGGCTCTGCCTTTTACTGTATATTTCTATCCTTATTAGACCTTCCAAAATGTATTACCTCATATTTGTCTGGATTAAACTCCATCTGCAATCTCTCTGCCCAAGCTTCCAACTGATCTATATCCTGCTGTATCTTCTGATTGTCCTCATTGCCATCCGCAAATCCACCAACCTTTGTGTCATTCACAAGCTTACTAATCAAACCAGTTACATTTTCTGCCAAATCGTTTATATATATTATGAACAGCAAAGGTCCCAGCACTTCCATTGCTACCCTCTGTCACCTATGACCAAGCTAGTTCTGTATCCACTTTGCCAGCTCATCTCTGATCCCATGCAACTTCACCTTCTGCACCAGTCTGCCATGAGGGACTTTGTCAAAGACCTTACTGAAGTCCATGTTGACAACATCCACTGCCCTACCCTCAGCAATCATCTTTGTCACTTCCTTGAAAAACTCAATCAAGTTAGTGAGACACGACCTCCCCTTCACAAAACCATGTTGCCTCTCACTAATACATCCAGTTATTTCCAAGTGGGAATAAATCCTCTCTCGAAGAATCCTCTCCAATAATTTCCCTACGACTGACATAAGGCTCGCGGGCCTGTGATATCCTGGATTATTCTTGCTACCCTTCTTAAACAAAGGAACAACATTGGCTATTCTCCAGTCCTCTGGGATTTCCCCTGTAGCCATTGAGGATACAAAGATTTGTCTCAAGGTCCCAGCCTCTCTCAGTATTCTGGGGTATATCCTATCAGGCCCTGGAAACTTCTCTACCTTAATATTTCTCAGGAACTCCAATACCCCCTCCTTTTTGATCTCAACATGACTCAAACTATCTATACACTCTTTCCCAGATTTTTCATCTACCAAGTCCTCATTGAGGTTTTATTATGACCAATACATTATAGTACCCTACCCACAGCATAGTATTGATAAGAAACAGCCCACAATTACTCTCTTCCTGTTCAAAAGACACTTCCTTCTGTTATGGAGAATTTCCAAACCCATTTTGTATTTATACAAATCTTCCAGGGGCTTCAGATTGCCATGGTATGTGTCTCTTCATGCAGAGACCAACATTCTTCCTACATCCTGCCTGGTAGCTGGCAGTGAACTCAGCCTTCTCCAGTCCGCGCTGATCATACCAGTTGCAGCCTGTTGTCTCTATCTCTCTCTCTCTGTCAAAAAACTCAGACAGCCTTTGTTTGCAAGTGCATTTTCAATAGCCTATGACCTGGGCTCCTTGTCTCTATGGTAACCAAGCCACATAGGTTTGTTGTAAGATAGAATTTATAGCAATCTGCATGACTCCCTTCATCCTCCATTTCACCTTGAATTAAAGAGACAGTTCAAAACAATCAATTTTTTAAAACCTGACATTCAATAATATTCATATTTTTCCCATATCACTTGCTCTTCATGCATCTGCTGTAGTAATGGCTTCAAATGAACCTAATTATTCTCCAACACTTTGCTTCTTGGCTTAAGTCTTACATTTTTGTTAGATTTATTAGTATAATATGATGGTTCACATCTAGTTTAACAGATAAGTTACCTACAACTTCAACCGGGTGACATTGAACTCAGAACAATGCATTGATTTTTTTTATTTTGATTTATTATTGCCAGATGTATTATCATACAGTGAAAAGTATTATTTCTTGCATACTGTACAGACAAAGTATACTACTCATTGAGAAGGAAAAGAGAGAGTGCAGAATGTAATATTACAGTCAGAGCTAGGGTGTAGCGAAAGATCAAATTAATACCAGGTAGATCTATTCAAGAGTCTGCAGCAGCAGAGAAGAAGCTGTTCGTGAGTCGATTGGTACATGATCTCAGTCTTTTGTACCTTTTTCCCGTTGGAAGAAGGTGGAAGAGAGTACGTCCAGGATGCTTGGGGTTCTTGATTATGCTGGCTGCTTTTTTGACTAGGCGCATTGCTCAAGAGGGTTTTCTGAACACTCATCTTCTTGGGCAGTATTCCTTTGCTACCAGTTATCACCAGACTGGCTAATTTCACCATCTTTCATCCTTTCTCAATGCTATGGACAGCATGTGATTGTTGGCATAACCCTCAACCACTCCTAGTTTGGCTATTGAGCTGTCAACTCTCCTTTGCTTACGCTTGGGTGACAAGTTTTCATCCAGTAATTGTTCTCCTCTCCCTTTTACAGTAATATTTCTGCTAATCTTGACAAAACATATACCTGCATACTCATTATTTCAACAATTCTAACAGGCTGCGGTTAACCACAGATATTAAACAAAACTCGAGTGCATTGAGTGGTTCTGCTGATGCACACTGGCCTTTTCAAGCTATCTCAAATGAGTAGTTAGAAATTCCTGTCACTGGACCATAGAGACACGAACAGATCATTCAGTCTCTTAAGCCTGGTTTTCTCTTTTTAATGATAGATCTGCATAACGACTCCACTCACCCAACTTTGCTAACAAGGACATTAACAGCTTTTAAGCTATCAATTGAGTGAGCACTCATTAGGTGGCACAGTGGTTAGCACTGCTGCCTCACAACACCAGGGACTCTGGTTTGATTCGGCCTCAGGCTGCTGTCTGTGCAGGGCTTGCAGGTTCTCCCCGTGTCTACGTGGGTTTCCTCCAGGTGCTCCAGTTTCCTTCCATTGTCCGAAAGATATGCTGATTAGGTGTATCAGTCATGATAAATTCTCCCTCAGTGTAACTGAACAGGTGCCAGAGTGTGGCGACTAGGAGATGTTCACAGTAACTTCATTGCAGTGTTAATGTAGGCTTACTTGTGACAATAATAAATGCATTTTATTGCTTTTTTAAAGGGAAATATTTCAAAGTTCACTCTTTGCCAACATGTTCATTGACTTCTCTTTTAGTCTGCTTGTCGATGTTAAGTTCCCATCCCATTGCCCTATACAGATGATTACTTGAGCACATATAAAGAAAGCCTTATTGACACTGCTGGGTTTTAGAGTTAAGAGCCATACGTTTGTAATGGTTCACTCTGTGGGTAGCTCTAAAGATTGACTTCTGGTCTCCTCTTTTGCCAACAACCAGTCAGATGTTTAACATCCTAGACTCCCATAACTGCAGGAGGCATTTCTCTCCATCTACCCTATCTATCATTTCCAAAACCCCTATAAGATTCAATTAAGTTATCCCTTAAACAATGTTCCTTCTATTTTTACAGTCGATATACAAAATGTTGCGCACTAATACCAAGGGAATGTGTGGATGTGATTCAACATCTATACTCCAGGAAATGCAAGCCTAGTCTCTAAATCCGCTTCCTATCTGATCACTTGAAGTCTTGGTAACATTCTGATGAATCTACGTCTAATTCCAATATTGTCCAGGAATCTTTCCCAGAAGGAGCCTAACCAAAGCTTCAAACACCTGCAACACAATGTCCTCTTTCCAACTGTTTTGTCTCTCTTTGCAATTCTCTATGTAATACTCCATTGCTCTGGATTTAAGCTATTCTTTGTATTTTGTATGTCCCTTTGTGTTATCTTTTACCTCCTTTTGTTACTTTTTTTGGTAAGTAGGAGTCTTCCCTGTTAGGTTCTGTAATCAGCCAAATTATTTTCAGTTTTACCTGACAACAATTTTGACATATGTTGTTATTAAGACAAGCTGTATGGAAACAATTGGACATCAGTATAAAGCTTAAAGCCTGAGGCATTATATCTGTGCCTGTGTGCTCTGCTCAAAACAAAAGTGAAACTAAAACTGGATCACACTTCATGATACAATCCTATTGATGAGAAATAACTACACCCTCGGCAGTAGGTGCATCATCTCATTAAAGTTACCCTCTCTGATCTTCATTTACTGTCTAGAGGTACTGCTTTACAAATCATATCATGATCGCTATTCGATAAATATTCTCTTCTTATAGAGTATTTACAAAGTCTGGCTCAATAAGCTTGCTCTCTCCCTAACAGCATTGTGGGTGCACCGAACTTTCAGGTTCTGCAGTGATTCAAGAATTCAACTTACCACCACCTTCTCAAGGGCAACTAGGGATGGGCAATAAATGCTGGTCTAGGCAGTGATGCCCACATACCATAAATTAATTATACAATTCCCTACAGTGCAGAAGGAGGCCATTCAGCCCATCAAGTCTGCACCGACCACAATTGTACCCAGGCCCTATCCCCATAATCCCATGCATTTGTCCCAGCCAGTCCTGCTCACACCAAGGGGTAATTTACTATGGCCAATCCACCTAACCTGCACATCTTTGAACTGTGGAAGGAAACCGGAGCACCTGGAGGTAACCCATGCAGATGGGGAGAACGTGCAAACTCCACACAGACTGTGACCAGAGGCCAGAATTGAACATGGGTCCCCAGTGTTGTGGGGCAGCAATGCCAATCACTGTGTCACCATGCCCACCCCAAATGAAATGAAAATAAAGCAGTGTCCGAGATTCAACCATCTTCAGCTCCTCCATCAATGACCTTTCACCACTAGGTCAGAAGTAGTGCTGTTGGGTGTGATTTTCCAGCCTGCTGCACTGCTTGGGTAACGCAACGGGCTGGGAGCTGTCAGCAGGAGGGCTGTAGTGTGCTCCATGATTGGTCCCCAGGCAATCGCAACTTCCCCGGGCCAATTTTTATGACATAATCAGCCAGAAAACAGCACGAGGCTGATTAACATATTGAAATTGACATTTAAATATCATTAGTGAACCCAGGACCGTTCCCACCAGAGGACAGGCCTGATGATCTTGCTGGTGGGACAGAGGCCATTGAGACCTTCCCAAGAAGTTGGGGAGCAGTGGTGTGCCCCTTAGGCAGTGCCAGCTTGAGGGGACAGACTGACCAGTGGTAGTGGGGAGGCGGGAGTGGGGTTGGGGGTGGGAGGTGTGGCAGGGAAACCGCTGCATACTCTGACCAGCAACTGACCTGGACTAGCCATATTAATACCATGGTTACAAGAGCTGGTTAGAGGCTAGGCGTCCTGTGATGAGTAACTCACCTCCTGACTACCCAAAGCCTGTTCATCATCTATAAGGCACAAGTCAGGAGTACGATGGAATACTTCCCACTTGCCTGGATGGGTGCAGCTCCAACAACACTCAAGCAGCTCAATATCATCCACAACAAAGCAGCACCGCTTAATTGCTACCCTTTCCACATCAATCCCTCATCACAGATGAACAGTGACAACTGTGTGTACCATCTACAAGATACACTGCAGGAATTCACCCAGGTTCCTGAGGTAGTACCTTCCAAATCCATGAACACTACCACCTAGAAGGACAAGGGCAGCAGATAACTGAGAACATCACCACCTGTAGGTTCCCCTCCAAGCCACTCACAATCCTGACTTGGAAATATCAATCGCTGGTCAAAATCCTAGAACTCCCTCCCAGCGCTAACGGTACTGTGGACGTACCCACGTGGACTTCAGTGGTTCAAGGAGGCAGCTCAGCACCATCACTTTCTCAAGGGCAATTCAAAATGGCAACAAATGCTGGCCCAGCCACTCACATCTCATAAATGAATTTTTGAATATCTAATATGGTCCATCCTCATGTTGATTCTAAAACACACTGCTTAGAAAATGATCTTGACCATAAGATGTAGGAGCAGAATTAGGCCATTCGGTCTATTGAGTCTGTTCCGCCATTCAATCATGGCTGATATTTTTCTCATCCCCATTCTCCTACCTTTTCCCCATAACCTCTGATCCCCCTATTAATCAAGAACCTACCTCTCTCTGTTTTAAAGACCTGCCCTCCACAGCCTTCTGCGGCAAAGAGTTCCACAGATTCACCACTCTCTGGCTAAAGAAATTCCTCTTCATCTCTGTTTTAAAGGATCATCCCTTTAGCATCATGTTGAGCCCTCTGGTTCTAGTTTTTCCTACTGGTGGAAACATCTTCTCCACGTCCACTCTATCCAGACCTTGCAGTATCATGTAAGTTTCAATATGATCCCCCCTTATCCTTCTAAACTCCAGCTAGTACAGACCCAGAATCCTCAAATGTTCCTCATATGAAAAGTTCTTCATCCCAGTCATTTCTTGTGAAACTCTTCTGGACCCTTTCCAAGGTCAGCACATCCTTCCTTAGATGTGGGGCCCAAAACTGTTCACAATACTCCAAATGGGTCTGACATAGAGCCTTATACAGCCTCAGAAGTACATCCCTGTTCTTGTATTATAGGTGGTTAGGGGGTGGCATGGTAGCATAGTGGTTAGCACTGCTGCTTCACAGCACTAGAGAACCAAGTTAAATTCCCGGTTTGGGTCGCTGTCTATGTGAGTTTGCATGTTCTCACCATGCTTGCGTAGGTTTCCTCCAGGGGCTCCAATTTTCTCTCGCATTCCAAAAGATATGCTGGTTAGGTGCATTGACTCAAACAGGCACCAAACTGTGGCTACTCAGGGAATTTCACAACAACTTCATTGCGGTGTTGATGTAAACCTGTGACTAATAAATATGCTTTAAAAAAATGCTAACATTGCATTTGCCTTCCTAACTGCCGACAGAACCTGCACATTAACCTTAAGGGAATCTTGAACAATGACTCCCAAGTTCCTTTGTGTTTTTGATTTCCTAAGCATTTCCCCATTTAGAAAATAGCCTTTGCCTCCATTGCTCCTTCTAAAGTGCATAAACTCACACTTTTCCACATTGTATTCCATCTTCCACTTCTTTGCCCACTCACCGAACCTGGTCAAGTCCTTCTGCACCCCCCAGCCCCGCTTCCTCAATATAATCTGTCCCTCTACATATCTTTGCATCATCTGCAAACTTAGTGCCTTCAGTTCCTTCTTCCAAATCATTAATGTATTTTGCGAAAAGTTGTGGTCCCAGTACCGACCACTGAGGCACAACACTAGTCAATAGCTGCCACCCTGAAAAAGACCTCTTTATCCTCACTCTCTGCCCCCTGCCAGTCAGCCAACCCTCTAACCATGCCAGGATCTTACCCTTAACACCATGGGCGCTTAACTTATTTAACAGTCTCCTATGCAGCATGTTATGAAAGGCCATTTGGAAATCTAAATAAATCATGTCCACTGGTTCTCCTTTATCTAACTTCCTTGTTAGCTCCTCAAAGAACTCTAACAGATTTGTCAGACATAAAGCCACGCTGACTCATGCATTTCCAAGACTCTGCAATCTCATCTTTAGCAATGAACTCTAAAATCTTGCCAATGACCAAAGACAGGCTAACCGGACTATAATTTCCCATCTGCTGCCTCGCTCCCTTCTTAAACAGCAGTGTTACATCAGCTACTTTCCAGTCCTCTGGAACCTTCCCTGCTTCCAGTGATACCTAAAAGATCACCACCAATGCCTCCACAATTTCCTCACCTATCTCTTTTAAAACCCTGGGGTGTAGTCCATCCAATCCAGGCGATTTATCCATCTTCAGACATTTCAGTTTTCCCAGAACCTTCTCCTTAGCAATGGCCACTACACTCATCTTTCCCCCTGATTCTTCTGGAGCTCTGGCATCCCACTGGTATCCTCCACCGTGAAGACTGCTGCAAAGTATCATCAGCAGTCAGTTGGAATGCTGTGGGTCTGCCCTGTGTTATGACATTGGAGGATGTAATAAAGAGGTTGTCTCTGTCCATGACTAGGTTTGGCATCTCAGAAGCAGCAACACTTCAACAAAATAATTTTCTACAGACAATTCTCATTAATGTTTCTATATCTCTAATTGAGGTGAGCTACAAGTGCTCTTCTGAGACCTAATGAGGGCAAAAGATAGTAGGTCTTCACAACCATCGATTAAATGTGCGCATTCTGTTCTTTTCTGTCCATTCACTCTTTGGAGGTGGCAAGGTCAGTATTTATTGCCCCCCCCCCCCCCCCCAAGTCAATATGAGAAGGTGGTAAGTGCCCCAGTCCTACCTGACATTTGGGAGTGAATGACACACTTGTTTCATTAAACTGCTAACCGTTTCGGAAAGTGTAGGAGACAGTCTGAGAATTAGCCTGATATTGGGAGTGGCACAGTGACACAGATGATAGCATTGCTGCATCACAGCACTATGGACATGGATTCAATTCCAGCCTTAGGTGACTGGCTGTGCGGAGTCTGCACATTCTCCCTGTGTCTGTGTGGGTTTGCACTGTCTGAAAGATGAGCTGGTAAGATGCATTAGCCTTGTTAAATTGCCTGTTAGTGTCTCAGGATGTGTAGCTTAGATGGAGTGGACATGTAAAATGTGTGGGGTTACAGGAATAGGGTGGAGGATTGGGCCTAGTCTGGGTGCTCTTTTGGAGGGTCAGTGTAGACTCGATGGGATGAATGGTCTCTTCTCCACTGTAGTGATTCTGTGGTTCCCGATGACTCTGAAGCTCCTCTGCATCCTATTCTCCGAGATGTATCCATACTTCTCTCTTGTCAAATATTCTATTTTCAGACAAGAATAATACAAACACTCCCTCGATGACCATCGACACCTCTGCATAAACATACTACAATTCAAATAAGCTCATCAGCAGACGTATGGAACAAAGTAGAAATTTTACTGAGAAGTCATTAGTGCCGTTTAATACAAAATGCAATAACTCTATAGATGCCCATTTAATATAAAGCTGCTTGTCTGAAACACTGGAGATTGACAATAATACATTGATTGAAGATGGACTATGGAATGAAAGGATAATCCCAAGGTAGCCTTTAGTAAAACTGGTGTTAAGTATGAGTAATATTGGAAACTCGTTCCTGACTGGATTTGCTTCAAGTTGTCCCTGAACCAGTTTGAGAAATACATACTGGCCAAAGCTCTATTGAGGCAAATTTAAAACAAGCAAAATTTACCACTGCAGATTGAATTTTAAGAAAACTATCAGTTACCAGTCAAAAGATAGAATCATAACACAGCAGTAACAGAACAGGAGGCTGTTAGTTTCTGATCTCTGCCAGCCCTTTGATAGTTTTCCCATTAATCCCCATATTTGCTCCTTCCCCATAACCCTGCATGTTCTTCCTTTACAAATGGTTATCCAATTACCTTTTGGATGTTAGTATTGAACCTGCTTCCAAGGCCTTCCAAACAACACATTCCAGAGCACTGCAATCCTCTGGAAAATCCATTTCTCCTCACTAAACTCAAACCCTGATCCTACAACACAAACTCCTTTAACAATGTCCCCTGAACCCATATCCTCTGGTCGTAAATGTCCCTCCTCCCTCCATGCCACTTGGAGGGGAGAAAAGAGAAGAAAAAGAGGAGAGCAGGGGGAAGGAGAGGGGAAATGGATGGGAGGAGTGTGGAGAATGGGAGAAGAGAAGGAGAAAAGAGAAAGGGCGAGGAAAAAATGGAGGGGAGGAGGGACATGGGGGAGGAGAGGGAGGGAAGTGGAGGAGAGTGGAGGAGAGGAGGTGGAAGAGGGGAGAGATGGGGAGGGGGGAAGAGGGGAGAGGGCGGGGGAGAGTGGGGAAGGAGGAAGGGGAAGAGGGGTTTGGGTGGGACGGAGGAGGCGGGGAAAGGAAGGGGAGGAGATTGGGAAAGAGGGGGAGGGGGGAGAGGAAGGGGGGAGGGGAAGGGGAGAAGGGGAAGGGGAGGGGGAGGGGAAGGGGAGGGGACGGTGAGTGGAGCAGAGGGGGCCTGAAGATGAGGGGGAGGGGAAAGGAAGCGAGGTGGGGAGGAGAGATGGAGAGAAGAAAGGAGGGGAGAGAGGAGGGGGAGTGCTTTAAATTTGGAGTGAGCATGTGGCCTGTTCTAGAAGCTCGAGTGGAGGTGTTGATCCAGGTTTGCAGTGTGACCTCGCAGTTTGTAAACCAATTCAGAATGCCTTTCCAGCCTAAATTTCTCCATCATTAATCCCCTGACTGAAGGCGAGATGAATCAATTTACACACAGCCCAAGCTCATAGCAAAATCCTCATTCCCATTCCCAGCCACAGCACTGGTAATTTTCAGGCATATCCCTGCAGCAATGATGCCACATTGATACTGCATTCTCCATATGGTGACATGAGTTAAAATGCTGCCAACATGGCTCATTGAGAGCAAGGAACAGAAACCCTGACTGCATGGCCAGGTAAAATTGTGTAGGATTAACACAGGGACACACTTCCAGGCTGGAAGCGTAGGATGTCTTTCTCTCTCTTTGTATATAAAGTACTGTAACAGAATGACACAGGAGGAGTGGGATTTAACTTGTATCTTGAGGCAATAATGATTGCTGAATGATGATATCTTCCCATCATTGTGATTCCAGAATACCACGCAGTTAAAGAGAGGACAGAGTGCTGACAGAGAGGGAACGTTTCGGAAAGGGTGGGGACTGACAGACAGACAGTGCGAGATGGCTGATGGAAGGAGAGAGACAGTCTGAGACTGTCTCCCTGTCTCAACCAATTATGACAGTGTTGCAGGCAGATACATCTGCCACTTTCCTAGTCCGGCTTGTTGCGCTTGAGGAGTTAGATGACCAACTGGAGAGGGTATTGAAGAGGTTTGAAATGACAAGACCCTCCAGAATTGTGCTGAGACTCAGGTTGTTGGGAACATGCTAAAAATGGCCAAAGATTCTGAGTCTAATCCCCGTTCCTCCGCCCCCACGTGCCACCGAACAGGGACGTCCCACCTTGGTGGGGGCAGTCAGGCTGTGCTGTCTACTGAGGTAACTGACCGATTGAATCACCAGCTTTCTCCAGTGAAATGGGATTGCAGTTGAACTAGGGTGGGATTTTCTGGTCGCACTCACCCCCGATGCCAGAAAGTCACCCGAGGTCCACGGACCTTTGCATGGTCCACACGCCCCCCCACGACAATTCCCGTGGAGTGTGAAACCGCAATGTGCAGGTTAAACCAGGGGCAAGCTTGGCAGCATTGTGCCCATGATTAGAGCCTGCCCACCATCCTTCACTGGACAACAGGCAGGTTTGGAGACAGCGAGGGTATCCCCTGTAAAAAACTGCCCAGCCGCTCTGTCTGTCTTCTGCATGTGGGATCAGGATAACATTTTGGTTCCAGTATAAGACTCTGAAAATCTGTGTTAAATTCAGTAAATCAAATTCCAGCACCGAGTTATTGCTATGATAGGGTGGAGAGAAGGATCAGTATTAGATAGGTCCCACATGCTACCTCGCAGGCTATATTTCCCATCCACATGAAATCCTGTCAGCATTTCGGAAATTTTCTCCTGCGTTGATTGTCCCATTTGTGGATCAATTTGCAGAGAAGGGGTGGTCACATGACCCAGGGAACCAATCAGGGAGCAGATTACAGGATCACCCTGGTAACCACGAGCTTCTGTGCTCACCTGGGGAGCTGATTGCAGCCACCAGGTTGGGAGACCCTGTATAGTTTTAACCTGTCAATAAACGAGCTGTGTTTTCCCTAAGCTGATGAATGAGCTTTTTTAGTGGTACTGGAGGTGGTCAACCAATCAGATCAGTAGGTTTGGCAGCTGTCAGAACCAATTGGGTCATTTCTGTAGGCAGCGTGTGCGTACCAGACTGATGTGACACGTATCCAAGTTCACACTGAGCCCCTCACACTTCTTGCCTCTGTGTATACTGACCTCAAAAGATCAGCCACGAGGCTGTTTCAAGTAAGTCATGTTAACTGTTTCTCTCTCCACAGCTGCTGGGTTTTTCCAGCATTTTGTTTTTATTTCAGTTGGTAACCTCCAGAAATACTCAATGCAACGGTGACAGCACAACTGGGTAAAATTAACATTTTGAGTGGTCTTGTGTAAGATTAACACAGGGACATATTTATGGGTGAGAAGCCATTAGTATATAAAACACTATAACTGAATGTTGCAGGAAGGATGGGATTTAACTTGTCCTTTAAGGCACAAATAGTTTGTTGAACCATCATAAATTGGGCTTCCAATGTGGCAATGTTTCACATATAAAATTCTCATTATTGTTTTCAAATCCCTCCACGGACCCCACTTCCTCCAGCCCAACCTTCCACAAGACCAGTGTTCCTCTAATTCAGGCCTCTTGCAAACTCCCTCTTAATCACTGCAGTTGCCTGCTGTCCCAAAGCTTTGGAATCCTCCACCTCTCTGTAATGATGCACTTTGAGAGACTGTCAGGAGAAGCAGCATGCGTATTCGCTGCGAGCTCTGTCGAGGAGAACTCCTCACCATGGGATGATTCCCTAATCTGAGTCCCAATTAGTCACTCAGGCAACCTTAACTTTGCTGTGTTGCCCCTAAAAGACAATCATCACACTCTACCTCCATCTTTAAGATGATCCTGAAGATATAATGCTTTGATCTGCATAAGTTCACCCATCCTAATGTATCCTGCAGCCCCCTGAGAGGTTTTGCTTAATTAAGTTTCTGTAAAGCACTGTAGGATGTCTTATAGCATGAACAACACTGTATAAATATAAGATGAACCTTCACAATGGTAGCCAGGTTTCTGTGTATGTTACAGAATCACGGAAGGAAACAATTTTGCCCATTATGTCGGTGCTGATTCTTCGAATGTGCAGTTCAACAACAACCATTCTGCTGCCTTCGATCTGTAGCACTGCCCATTCTGCCTTTCAGGTAATAATCCAATTTCCTTTCGAGAGTCTCAATTGAACCTATCTCCACCACACTGTCAGACAGCACATTCCAGATCCTAACCACTCACAGTGTGAATCTGTCTCCACCACACTCTCAGACATCACATTCCAGATCTAACCACTCACTGTGAATCTCTCTCCACCACACTCTCAGACAGCACATTCCAGATCCTAACCGTTTGCAGTGTGAATCTATCTCTGCCACACTCTCAGATTGTACATTCCTGATCCTAACCATTCACTGTGTTTATCTGTCTCCACGGCATTCCAGATCCTAACTACTCACTGTGTGAATCTGTCTCCTCCACACGGGATATACTAAGCTCCTTTTGAGATGGAAATATCCTATCTTACCCTGGTCTGGTGACTCCAGGTCCACAGTAATCTTGTAGACTCTTAATTGCATCTGGAAAAAAAAATGGCCCAGGGAATGAGTCCATTGGGATGGGCACTAAATGCTGTGCTTAGCAGTGAGGCCCACATCTCACGAAAGATAGTTTTAAAAAGTGAAGAATGAAACAACGTTGGAGAGAGTGGACTTCCTGTTCTCAGTTGTTGTACTGGTGATCAAACTGGAACAAGAGGAGATATTTCTGTATCTGATTGGACCACCCTCTCTCTTTTCAGGCACCAAAATGAAAGGTGGGAGCACTTTTCTTGGATATTAATCCTGAGAGTGGGGTGAAAGGGAAAGACACTTTTCAGCCCAGGTGTATTTTAGATCTTCCTGAATTCTGCTCAATCCTCAGGCAGTCTTGATGGCTAAAGTTTAAAATTCAGGGAGTTTCCATTCAAGAAAGGAGACCTGAGTTCTTGAGGGAAGGTCAGAGTTCAAAAGTGAAGCTTGTGGTTTCACATAGAAGGTTAGAGTTCAGGACTGAGGGTCATAGGTTAAGGGGGCAGGTCAGGGCTGGAAGGAGGTAGTAGTACTGGAGGAATGGTCAGAGTTTGACAGCAATGATTGTGGTTTGAGACAGAAGATCAGACTTTGGGGCCCAAGTTCATGGCAGGTCAGGGTTCAGGAATGGAGATCGTGGTACTGAATGAAAAGTCAAGGTTCAGGAGGGAACACTGTGGCTTGGGAAGAAAGTCATGATGTGGATGTGCCGGCGTTGGACTGGGGTAAACACAATAAAAAGTCTGACAACACCAGGTTTTAGTCCAACCGATTTATTTGATAGTAAACGCACAAGCTTTCGGGTCATTCACCTGACGAAGGGACTAACCCGAAAGCTTGTGCGTTTACTATCAAATAAATCGGTTGGACTAAAACCTGGTGTTGTCAGACTTTTTATTGGGAAGAAAGGTCAGGATGCAAGAGTGGAGGTTGGGTAACTGAGGGTCAAGTCAGAGTTGAGGATTGGAGGTCATGGCACTGGAAGAAAGGTCAGAGTTTGAGAGCAAAAGTTGTGGTATGAGACAGAAGATCAGAGTTGAGGAAAGCAGATCAGTGTTTAAGAGGGAGGATCAGGGCTCAAGGGGCAATCTTGGAATTTGGAGTGTTTGGGAGGGAAGGTTAAGTTTCGGGATGGAAGTTTGGAAGGAAGACCAGATACTGGGAGAAGATCAGTAGTTTGGGGGTGAAGGACAGCTCCCAGGTGGGAGGAGCAGATTTGGGGAATGGGAGAGTAATTTTGGGAGGGTAGTTTGAGGTTTTGCAAGTGGGCAGGAAAGAGGAGATAACTCTGTGATGGCAGCCCACATGAGCTCTGACAGACATTACTCATAGAACATAGAACATTACAGCGCAGTACAGGCCCTTCGACCCTCGATGTTGCGCCGACCAGTGGAACCAATCTAATGAACCTCTAACCTAAACTATTCCAATATTATCCATATGCCTCTCCACTGACCATTTGAACGCCCTTAAAGTTGGTGAGTCCACAACTGCTGAAGGCAGGCCATTCCACGCCCTTACTACCCTCTGAGTAAAGAACCTACCTCTGACATCCGTCCTATAATTACCACCCCTTAATTTAAAGCTATGTCCCCTCGTGTTAGCCATCACCATCCGAGGAAAAAGGCTCTCATTGTCCACCCTATCCAATCCTTTGATCATCTTGTATGCCTCAATTCGGTCACCTCGTAACCTTCTTCTCTCTAATGAAAATAGCCTCAAGTCCCTCAGCCTTTCTTCATAAGACCTTCCCACCATACCAGGCAACATCCTGGTAAACCTCCTCTGCACCCTTTCCAATGCCTCCACATCTTTCTTATAATGCGGCGACCAGAACGGTACGCAATACTCCAAGTGCGGCCGCACCAGAGTTTTGTACAGTTGTAACATGACCTCACAGCTCCGAAATTCAATTCTTCTACCAATAAAAGCTAACACACCGTACGCCTTCTTAACAACCTTATCAACCTGGGTGCCAACTTTCAGGGAGCTATGCACATGTACACTGAGATCTCTCTGCTCATCGACATTACTCCATTTGATCCACTAAGCTGCACATTAAAGCTGACAAATTTTCAGCTTTTGCCCTCCATGATGATGTTGAAATTGCTGCTCAGAAGCTGCCTTGAGTAATTATTTCCATTGATTAAATGTTCCAAACTCAGGATTGGATTTGGGGCCAGGATGAAGACAACAGACCATCACTGCAGGTTTCAGCAGAGACTGGAACATCAGATGTAACCTGACACCATGGCGCCGCACTGCAGGAGTGCCCACACTCCAGCGCTGCGCCGCGGGATTGTCCATATTTCGGCGCTACACTGCGGAAGTGTCCACACTCCAGTGCCACGCTGCAGGACTGTTCATATTCCAGCGCTGTGCTGCGGGAGTGCCCACGCTCCAGCGCTGCACTGCAGGAGTGCCCACACACCGGCGCCACGCTGCGGCAGTGCCCGCGCCCTGGCGTTGCGCTGCCGGGGTGCCCGCGCCCTGGCGTTGTGCTGCGGGAGCACTGATGCAGTGCTGCCTTTTGAACAAAACTTTAAACTCAGGCCGCATCTAAGGTCTGGGTGAATATCGAGAATCCCTTGGGACAATTTAAGAAGTAGAGTAAGAGTGTTTGTTCCAGTGTTGTGGCACTCATCTACCCTTTCAAATAAATCACTGAAACAGATCACCACATCATGACCACACTTCAGTGTGTGTGGGATCTTGCTGTGCATTAATTGGCCCTCATGATTTCTAAGTTGCCTCTGCGGCTACACTTGCAAAGTAATCTACTGAGTGGAAATGCCTTGGGAAGTCCTGAGGGTACGATGTGCACTATATAAATGCAAAGACTTTCCCCTGTTGGCTGTCCCTCAGTGATTGCCGAGTGTTGTCATTACCAGCTCTCCAGCATAAGTGAACTCTGTTACTTCCTCTCACGTTTCTGTGCTGCTCCCTGTGTTTCTTTCCTCTCTCTGCTTGCTCTTCATTGCCAGAGGCAAGCAAGCATGTGGCAGCTTTAAGAGAATGCGAATGGTGTCGGAAGGGATTTGGTCAGGGTCGAAGCAGCAGTCAGACGCAGACCGTCAAGGCTTTAACCCCTCCCAGCTATGTTGGGGGGGTAGTGGGGAGGAAGGTCTGCTGAGCAGAGGCTGGAGGTGGATTGAGACCCTCTCTTCACACTTGTGACCGGTTCAGGAACTGTCACATTCGATCAACGCTGGTCCTGCTGCGATGTGAATCATGTCACTTCTCATTTGTGGCTGGCAGTCTCTGTGTGTGTGTGCTGTTTAACTTTGTCGAACTGCAAATCTGCCCACGGTCTCCTAACCTCTAGCAGCTGTCCTCACACAGGAGATTGCAAACAGCAAAAACACACCCAATGAAATCTTTGTGTAACACACAAACGCAAATACACAATCGAGTGAAAAGCGGTCATCTTCTTCAAATGCCAGCTTTTGGCATCTCATGCCTCCAATGGTAGCCCTGACTATCCAGCAGCTGACTCTTCCACCATGGACCCAGCTTCAGTTTCTGCTGACTTTGTATCCAGCCTTCTCTCGCTGTTCCTAGGACATCCCAAGGACGTCACCATTTCTCTTTATTGATCACAGAAATAATCCCAGATTTACATTTAGACATTTAACCCATCTTTAATGAGAAATCTGCAGCCTTTCCCGTCACTGCTTCCAGGTTTTGTCCACATTAATGCACCACATGATAATCCCATTATACTAAAAGCTTCCTCCAATGTTTGTGAGAAAAAAAAATCTGGCCTCAGAAAATCTTAAGGTGGAATCAGTATGTGTGGAAATGAGGAATAACAATTTCTAGAAAACAATTTTGGGTACAGTGCAGAAGGAGGACATTTGGCCCATTGAACCGGCACCAACAGCCACCTAGGTCTTATCCCCGTAACCCCACGTATTTACCCTGCTAATCCCCTGACATTAAGGGATAATTTAGCATAGCCAATCAAACTGACCTGTACATCTCTGGAGTGCGGGAGGAAACTGGAGCACCCAGAGGAAACCCACGCAGACATGGGGAGAACACGCAAACTCCAGACAGACAGTCACCCAAGGCCAGAATTGAACCCAGGTCCCTGGAGCTGCGTGGCGGCAGTGCTGATCTCTGTGCCACCGTTCAACATTAGTGAGAAAGAAACTGGCCTCAGAAGATCGTGAAGTGGAATCAGTTTGGGTGGAAATTAGGAATAATAATTTCTGGAAAACTGTTTTGGGAATATTTCATCGAACCCTGACTGTGGTTATGCTGTTGGATAGAATATTATACAAGGTATTGTTGGAGCTCATAACAATGGCAATGTAATAATTTTGGTTGAATTTAATCTGTGGACAAAGGGGAACAATTAAGGGTAGTCTAGATGATGGGCTTGTAGCATGTTTTAGTGACAGTTTCTTGGGGGATACATGATAGTAGTGGCTCCCACCCTTTTCAGCAACACTTTAATGAGGCAAACACTTCCAAGGCACACCCACTTATTTCAGCTGAACCGATTGCTCAGAAACATCACCTTTACTAATATTACAACCTTACTCGAGAGGATTGAAGCATACAACTGAAATCGATGGATCAGAGCAAAACACAGTAAACAGCGACTGGCTGGGTCAGTGGGAAACCTGGGCCTGCTGGTGTGCTGGCCTTTCAATCCAGGGTGGAAATGATGAGATGGTCACCTACAAATCCCCGGCAAGCCCCTCAAATATAAACACACTTCCCGATGTCAGTGAAAACACATCTTCATCAGCTCCTGAAAGCCTCAGTTTCCCTTTTCAAATGAAGAACTTGATTCCTCTGTGTTAAAAATATTCAATGACCTCATTTCTTTGAGGTCAAGATTTCTGAAGTCACACAACCTTCTGAGGAAAAAAAAATCTCCATCCTACGACCGCAAAGTTGAACAGATTGCCACTTATTTTTGGAGTCATCCCACAAGGGTAAATATCCACCTATGTCAAGGCCAGTTCAGAATCTTTTATCTTTCAGACAAGTCACCCCCATGCCCGCCCCTGTGAAAATGTACTCACTCAATGGAAATTGTGCAGATGCCTGAATGAAACAGGCAAACAGACCAATCATAGCCAAACTGGCCAATTAAACATTACGAAAGCAACATTAATGAGCTATCTGGAGACTCAGAAAACAACTGTGTCACCATCACTGTTAATGGGGAAGATCTGATGGGAGGCAAGCAGGAATCAAGCTCCTCCAAAAGCACCAGTGCACGCCTTTGGCTATCCAGCTATTTAGAAATGTTGATGCCTTAAACCAAATATTACCATGGGGAGGCAATGCCTAGTGGCATTATCTCTAGACTATAAATCCAGAAACTCAGCTCATGATCTGGGAACCCAAGTTCAAATCCTGCCACAGCAGATGGTGGAATTTGAATTCAATTTAAAATAATCTGGAATTAAGAATCTAATGATGACCGTGAAACCATTGTCGATTGTCCATCTGGTCCTTTAGGGAAGGAAATCTGCCGTCCTTACGTGATCTGACCTATATGTGACTCTAGAGCCGTAGCAATCTGGTTGACTCTCAACTATCCACTGATAAAGGGCAGTGAGAGATGGGTAATAAATGCTGGCCAGCCAGCGACACCCATGTCCCACAAATGAATCAAAATAATTAATGTAAATCATTTTTCTTTTCTGCCATTTTTCCTTGATTATTTTTTTCAGGCACTTAGTTTTCTCTGGAAAGGGAGGGCTGAAAGGTTACTCCACACAGGCACACAATTAACTGAAGACTAGGGAGCAGCAAAATATGCAAAACAAGCTCTGAAACAGGAATTGTACATGACAAGGAAAGTGGAGAAGAACCACCTTTCCAGTTCATTCTCCTACACGTGCTGCCCACCCCGAGGGCAGGTGGAGCACGGTGAAAGATTGAGTATAAATGTGCAGCTAAACTGCCACAATCAGCCACTACCACTACAGGTCAAAATATCACATTTGGGTCCTAGGTCCGTGTTTTAACTCTTCAAGATCTTGTGTGTCCACCATCAGGGCACTCAATCATTTATGGCAGCAGCGAGGCAGGCTCACAGAAAAGTATAAGGTATGTTAAAAAAACTGCTTGGTCTTATCAGCTGCAGTAATTTCATTTCCATCCACCCATTGAAGAAAAGGAGCCAAGGGGTTTGGTGGGAAAATGCAGAGAGACCTTGTACAATTTCATTGTGTCAGGCCTTGGAATCTGACCCACAGCAACACCTGTGCCAGACTTGCACACTTCTCACGGCCAGACCAGTTAAAAACCATTGCATTATGGAACTAACTAGGTTTAAAGCTATCTTAGATCTCATACTTTTTTATTCAATGTGGGATGGGGGAGCCGCTGTCTGACCAGCATTTATTCCTCATCCCTAGTTGCCCTTGAGAAGGCGGTGAGGAGCTGCCTTCATGAAACATTGCAGTCCACGTGCTGTGAATTGACCCACAATGCTGTTAGAGAGGGAATTCCAGGATTTTGACCCAGTGGCTACTAAGTCACTTTCTAAGTCAGGATGGCGAGTGGCTTGGAGTAATGAAGTGAGTGACTTGTGTAACCAAGCAGGGCTAATTAACAATGTTGCAGTAAAAGCTCCACTGGGCAATAGTGATCATAATATAAAGGGGTTCCATGTTCAGTTTGAAAGTGACATATGCCAATCACAAACAAGGGTCTTAAACTTAAATGATCAACAAAAGTTGTATAAGTCATTGGTGAGGCCACACTTAGAGTATTATGTACAGTTTTGTACATAATAAACTGTACATTGATAAACTGGAAAGAGTACAGAGGATATTTCTAAGGATGTTGCCAGGATGATTGGGCCTGAGTTATAGGGAGAGGTTGGCCAGGCTAGAGCTTTATTGCTTGGAACATAGGAGCATGAGGGGTGACCTTATTGAGGTGTATAAAATTATGAGTGGTATAGATAGGATGAACACATTAGGCAGGAGTTTCCAATCACACTCACCCCAAAACTGGAAAATCCCACCCTTTGCATGGTCTGCTCTGCCCACTACAATTCCCATGGAGGGTGGGACAGGAAAATTTGCCCCTTTTTTTTCAGGGAAGTGGAATTGAAAACTAGGATTAAGGTGAGAGGGAAAAGAATTAAAGGGACCCAAGGAGCAATTTCTTCATGCAGAGGGTGGTGCATTTATGGAACGAGCTGCCAGAGAGAGTGGTTGAGGCATGTACAATAGCAACATTTAAAAAGCATTTTGACAAGTACATGGATAGGAAGGTATTAGAAGGATATGGGTCAAATGCCGACAATTGGGACTAGCTGTGGTGGCAAAATGGTTGGCATGGACTGGTTGGGGCCTGTCTCCGAGCTGTATTGTTCTATGAGCCAAGAAATATATTTCATTTAAAAACAAAAACTCAGCAAGAAAGATCCATCTGTGACTCACTCAGGAAGCTGTTAAAACTAGTAACAAGTCTAAAGGTTCATAAGGTTTTAACAACCATCAAAGGCCAGCAAAATGTTGATTAAAGGGAAAAAAATAAAATGAAATAAAATAAAATGGCTGCACAGTGGTTAGCAGTGCTGCCTCACAGTGGCAGGGACCTGGGTTCAATTCCGGACTTGGGTCACTGTCTCTGTGGAATTAGCACATTCTCCCCATGCCTGCATGGGTTTCCTCTGGGAGCTCCGGTTTCCTCTCACGGTCCAAGGATGTGCAGGTTAAGTTGATTGGCCATGCTAAATTGACCCTAATGTCAGGGAGATTAGCAGGATAAATATGTGGTGTTACAGGAATAGGGACTTGGTGGGATTATGGTCAGTGAAGACGGGATGGGCCAAATAGTCTCTTTCTGCACTGTAGGGATTCTATGAAAGCGTAAAGAGTGGGCAAAAATATAAACACAAATTCAAAGTGCTTTGATTTGTACATTAAAAATGTTAGGAAATAGAGATAGTTTAAATAATTTATATTTGCTCTGCACGTGTTCAGGGTAAGTAGCAAGATTAAGTTTAATTTGTGTATCTTTAAGCAGAGGTATAGGGAAAAGGCATGAGAATGTGACTAAGCCAAATGCTCATTTGGTGAGTTGGTGCAGATATGATGGGCCAAATGGCCTTCTTTGGCACATTAATCATTTTGTGATTCTCTATTTGTGTGCTGAGCAAGGGCAAACCTTTATTTTAGCTTCATGTTAAGCAAAGGTGCCTTCAACTTTGCCTGTATTGTAATAAAGACTTTACAGCATAACAGCAGTTACAGATTTTCAAAAAAATGAAGCTTTTGCTTAGCACTGGAGGCTCGCTCAAAAACAGAAGAACTTGAGTTTTCAGTTTGAATCAGATAGCCTAGAAGCATTCCACAAACTTCTAGTACAGGCAAAACAGTACAGAAGTATGGATAGAAAAATCCCAGAAGCTGTAGCAGAAAGTTCCAGAAATCAGTGAAAAATAAAAGTCCCAGGGAAACTGAAGTCAAAGCGGACAAAGAACCAGAATCTAAAGAAGGGTTCTGTTTGGTGAAGTCATGAGTAGAGAGAGAAAAGACAGGGCTGGAGACATCAGCTAAAGAGGAGCCAGACATCTATGGTGATCCTAATGTTCATGACACCTTAATACAAAGCAGTGGTGTTCTGTTCCTGAGAGATTGTGTGGCAGCTTGAATACACAAGTTGTTCCAGGGTAGAGGAATGTTGAAAGGACAAATTGAAATCCTGGATGTGGATCCTTGGTGAAGGCATCTGAGAGAAAACATTGCTTGGGAGATGACTTCAAGCATGGTCTTTGAGACCAAGTTTTGAAACCCTTGTGTGGAAATTACTGTTCCGGTGAGACTAGTTGGTTCACTGTGACAAGCGTCTTGGGAGATTTCATGAGAATCCGCAGAAATTGCTTTGGATGGTGTCTGCCACTTGGTTTGAGAGTGGGGGTGTCTGACCACATTCTTACTATCCTTTCTGTGGATTGTGTACATATGGAGAACATTAGAGTACAAGACAGATTTTGTAACTTGTGTCATTCTTGTAAGTCCATGTATTCCTGTAAGGGTATAGCTGGGGTGAAGGAATAGGGTTTATGGTGATATGTTTTTGTTTAATATATGTTTTATTATCACCACATAAAGGGTGACGACAAGAGCAGGTCAAAGGCTAAGAATAGTGTGGTGAGTAATTCACCACCTGACACCGCAAAGCCTGTCCACCATCTACAAAGCAAAAGTCAGGAGTGTGGTGGAATACTCCCCATTTGCCTGGATGGATGCAGCTCCAACAACACTCAAGAAGCTCAATACCATCCAGGCCAAAGCATCCTCTTCTTCCACCACTGACACTCAATGGCAGCAGTGTGTACTATTTATAAGATACACTGCAGCAATTCGCCAAAGCTCCTTAGATAACACTTTTCCAAAGCCATGATCACCTCCATTTAGAAGGATGAGGGCAGCAGGTACTTGGGAACACCAACACCTGCAAGTTCCCCTCCAAGCCACAGACCATCCTGACTTGGAAATATAGCAGCTGCTCGTTCACAATACTGGGTCAAAATCCTGGAATTCCCTTCTTAATGTGGGTCAACCCACAGCACATGGACTGCAGCGATTCAAGAAGACAGCTTCTCAGTAAATGCTAGCCAGCCAGGGATGCCCATGTTGAAATAATTTTGTTAAAAGTTAATCGAAAGTTTTGAGCCTGTTAATCCACATAATTAAATAACAACAAAAAAACTAAAAGCTTGGATCTATCAAGATGATAATCTGCGCACTGACTGTCTACTGGTAATATCAATTGGATTGTAATGAAAGGAAGACAGTAGTTAAAGGAAATGTTGGTCCCTCAGAAGCTGAGACAGGAGAAATCATCACGGGGAATGAGAAACTGGCGGAGGTATTGAACAAAGATTTTGGGTAGAAATTTTTTTGGGGCGGGAAAAGTGGTGTATAGCCCATCGGATTTCTGGACATTCTGAAAAGCAAGTCCAGAAGGCAGGTCATGATATCACACTGGCAGAGCTTGCCCCACCAGCAGCTTAGGCTCCAAAGAGATCTGGTCACTTTTCTTTTTAAAACGTGCCTCAACGTTAGATAAAATTTAATAAATTGAATGACGGAAGCCAGAGGATGGTTGTAGAGAGTTGTTTTTCAAACTGGAGGCCTGTGACCAACGGTGTGCCTCAGGGATCAGTGCTGGGCCCACTGTTATTTGTCATTTATATTAATGATTTGGGTGAGAATATAGGAGACATGGTTAGTAAGTTTGCAGATGACACCAAGACTGGACAGTGAGGAAGGTTATCTCCAATTGCAGTGGGATCTTGATCAATTGGGCTAGGGGGCTGACGAATGGCAGACAGAGTTTAATTTAGACAAATACAAGGTGATGCATTTTGGTAGACTGAACCAGGGCAGGACTTACTCAGTTAATGGTAGGGCATTGGGGCGAGTTACAGAACAAAGAAATCTAGGGGTACATGTTCATAGCTCCTTGAAAATGGAGTCACAGGTGGACAGTGTGGTGAAGAAGGCATTTGCTTGCTTGGTTTCATCGGTCAGAACATTGAATACAGGAGTTGGAACATCTTATTGAAGTTGTACAGACATTGGTAAGGCCACACTTAGAATACTGTGTGCAATTCTGGTCACCCTATTATAGAAAGGAGATTATTAAACTAGAAAGAGTGCAGAAAAGATTTACTAAGATGCTACTGAGACTTGATGGATTGAGTTATAAGGAGAGGCTGAATAGACTGGGGCTTTTTTTCTCTGGAGTGTAGAGGCTGTGGGGTGACCTTATAGAGGTTTATGAAATAATGAGGGGCATAGTCAAGATAGATAGTCAATATCTTTTCCCAAAGGTAGGGGAGTCTAAAATTAGAGGGCATAGGTTTAAGGTGAGAGGGGAGAGATACAAAAATGCCCAGAGGGGCAATTTTTTCAAACAGACAGTGGTGAGTGTCTGGAACAAGCTACCAGATGTAATAGTAGAGGCGGGTACAATTTTATCTTTTAAAAAGCATTTAGATAGTTACATGGGTGTGATGAGTATAGAGGGATATGGGCCAAATGTGGGCAATTGGGATTAGCTTAGGGTTTAAAAAAATAAGGGCGGCATGGACAAGTTGAGCCAAAGGGCCTTTTTACATGTTGCAAGCCTCTATGACTCTGTGACACCACAAACATGGAAACTATCCTCCCCCCTGTTCCCAGGGAACTTCCCCAATCCTGAACCTTCCCAATAGAAGCCCATACCCCAGGAGCACTGCTCTGACATGACCTTCTCCACCCCTGCCCACTCCCCCCTCCCCATCTCCTGCATTTGCCAGCTCCACAGTTTAACCAACTTGTTGTGAACTCCATCATTGATGGACCTGTGATTGGGGCGGGGGGGTAGTTTGCAGGGGATGGATCTTGTCTACGCAGGGATATTTTCTAGTAAGGATGCCCACTAATCGTATTTAAATGTATTGAAATGGGATTCCCATCATTGCATGGCAGTAATTGCATTATACCAATGGTGGTGGGGGGAGTGGGACAATTGAGCTGGGAAATCCCACCAGTGTAAAAGCCATTTGGCACATCCCTTTGATCCTGTCCCCTTCACCATTTCCATCTGCCAAAAACAGGGGCAGAACACCCACCCATCCACCCCCCCCAACTTTGTTTTAACAGTCAATGACATTTTTCATTCAAGAAATTGATGGTAACCCAAAAGAATGATCTTAATAAGAATGTGGAAATGAATATTAGCAGTGAAAAAAAATTCATAGATCATAGGCATGGAGACAGGCCCTTCAGCCCAAACTGGTCCGTCAGACCAAAAATATTGGAGAAACTTAAGGAACTAAAATCCTGCTGGTTAAGCCCTAGGGTTCTATAAGAAAAAGCTGCAAAGTTAGCAGGCATGCCACCTATAAATTTCCAAGATTCCTTAGATTCTGTAATGTCCCAAGTTGAAAAATGCTCCGCTTTTCAAAAAAGGAGAGAAAGAGAAAACAGCGAACTACAAGCCCGTTAGCCTTACATCAGTAGTTGGGAAAACGCTAGAACTTATTATTAATGTCTTAAAAGAATAGTATGATTAGAAAAAGCCAACATGGTTTTACCAAAGGTGAAATCCTGCTTTGACAAATTTATTCAAGCTTCTGAGGATGCAGCTAGCAAGGTCATCTTTTTTATATTTGTGGGACATGGGCATCACTGGCTGGCCAGCATTTATTGTCCATCTCTAGTTGCTTTTGTTCAGAGGGTAGTTCAGTGTCAACCACATTGCTGTGAGCCTGGAGTCACCTGTAGGCCAGACCAGGTAAAGATCGCAGATTTCCTTCCCTAAAGGACATTAGTGAACCAGATGGGTTTTTCCCGACAATGGTTTCATGGTCATCAATAGATCCTTAATTCTAGATTTTTTTTGGTAAGATAGGATTTGAAATCAGATCACCAGAGCAATAGCTGAGTTTCTAGATTAATGATCTAGTGATAACACCAGTAGGACACCGCCTGCCCCCCTCCAAAAAAAAGGATAAAAGTGGAGCCAGTAGATATAGTAAACACAGATTTCCAAAAGGCTTTAAGTTTATTTATTACTGTCACAAGCAGGCTGGCACTAACATTGCAATAAAGTTATTGTAAAAATGCCCCAGTCACCATACTCCACCGCCTGTTCGGGTACACTGAGGGAGAATTTTTATTAGCAGGGCCAATGCACCTAACCAGCATGTCTTTAGGACTGTGGGAGGAAACTCTCCCTTGCTCTCCCACTTTGAGCTAAGGTGAAATGGAAGCAAATTATGTCAAATTTATTTCCTTTTCTCACACCTTTTCATTCAGTTTGTCTGAGGGAGGGAAGAAAGGAAGGAACAGAAACAGAGGAAGGGAGGGAAAGGAGGGAGTAGCGCTATCACATCATCTTCTGTGACTTCAGGACAGCCCAAAGGGCTCTACACTGCTTTGAGCTGTGATTTCTGGTGCAAAGAAGATGAATAAAGTATGGAATTGACCTGAGATTCCTGAAGGAAAACAAAACAGTTCCGATCAGAATTCTTATTTCCCCATTTTATTGTTTTTTTTTCCTCTGAAATGAAAGAGTTCTGATGTGGAGATGCCAGCGTTGGACTGGATAAACACAGTAAGAAGCCTCACAACACCAGGTTAAAATCCAACAGGTTTATTTGGTAGCAAAAACCACCAGCTTTCGGGCCTCTGACCCTTTGTCAGGCGAGTGGAGAGTTCTGATCACAAACAGGGGATGTAAAGACACACATTCAGTTTACAGAATACTGATTAGAATGCGAGTTTTTACAGCTAATCAAGTCTTAAAGGTACAGACAACGTGAGTGGAGGTAGCATGAGGCATAGGTTAAAGAGATGTGTATTGTCTCCAAACAGGACAGTCAGTGAGATTTTGCAAGCCCAGGCAAGTCATGGGGGTTACAAATAGTGTGACATGAACCCAAGGTCCCAATTGAGGCCATCTTCATGTGTGTAGAACTTAGCTATCAGTTTCTGCTCAGTGACTCTGTGCTGTCGTGTGACGTGAAGACTGCCTTGGAGAACACTTACCCGAAGATCAGAGGCCGAATGCCTGTGACCGCTGAAGTGTTCGCCAACAGGAAAAGAACAGTCTTGCCTGGTGATTGTCGAGCGGTGTTCATTCATCCATTGTTGTAGCTTCTGCATGGTCTCCAATGTACCAAGCCTCAGGACATCCTTTCCTGCAGCATATCAGGTAGACAACGTTGGCCGAGTTGCAAGAGTATGTACTGTGTACCTAGTGGATGGTGTTCTCACGTGAGATGATGGCATCCGTGTCAATGATCTGGCATATCTTGCAGAGGTTGTTGTGTCAGGGTTGTGTGGTATCGTGGCCACTATTCTCCTGTGAAGATAATAACTGTTCTCCTGTGAAGACAAAATTAGGGTCAGTGTAGAGGGAGCTTTAGTCTGTATCTAACCCCGTGCTGTACCAATCCTGGGAGTGTTTGAATGGCACAGTTAAAGGGAGTTGACTCTGTATCTAACCTGTGCTATACTTATCCTGGGAGTGTTTGATGGGGACAGTGTGGATGGAGATTTATTCTGTATCTAACCATGTGCCATTCCTGTCCTTAAAATGTTTAATGAGGGATAGTGTAGAGGGAGATTTAGTCTGTGTCTAAGCCCATGCTGTATCTATCCTGGGATTGTTTGGGGACAGTGTAGAGGGAGCTTTAGTCTGTAACTAACCCCGTGCTGTACCACTGAGTGTTTAATTGGGGCAACTGGAGGGAGCTTTACTCTGTATCTAACCTGTATTGTACTTACCCTGGGAGTGTTTGATGGGGTAGTGTTGAGGGAGCTTAACTCTGTATCTAACTCCGTGCTGTTCCTGTCCTTGGAATGTTTAATGAAGGAGCTTTAGTCTGTATCTAAGTCCATGCTGTATATGTCATGGGAGTGTTTGATTAGGCTTAAGGAACTCATGGTTAGGAGACTACATGAGGGTGAGCCATAGGCAGAGTAGGTGATGAATTAAGTTCATGTGGTAAGTTCTGGTAAGTCTTTTACCAGTTTAAATATAGATTGAGAGTCAAGTTTTGATTTAGAATTACCAGCCTACATGTAAGTTAGTCTACCTCGTTAAACATGGTAGCCATGGTAAATGCACAGGGATAGGGCAGAAAAATGAGTGTAAGTTGCTCTTTCAGAGAAGGTGCAGACTTAATGGGCTGAATAGCCTCCTTCTGCACTAAGGTTTCTATGAAACAGGGGACATCCTGATAGTGGCAGGTAACTGTCAATCAGCTGAATGTCATTCAAAGAACAAAGAAAATTACAGCACAGGAACAGGCCATTCAACCCTCCAAGCCTGCACCAACCATGCTGCCTGACTTAACTAAAACCCCCTACCCTTCTGGGGACCATATCTCTCTATTCCAATCCTATTCATGTATTTATCAAGACACCCCTTAAAAGTCACTACCGTAGCTGCTTCCATTACCTACTCCGGCAACAAGTTCTAGGCACCTGCTACTCTGTATAAAAAATCTGCCTCGTACATCTCCTTTAAATTTTGCCCCTCACACCTTAAACCTGTGCCCCCTAGTAATTGACTCTTCCACCTTTGGAAAAAGCTTCTGACTATCCACTCAGTCCATGCCTCTCATAATCTTGTAGACTTCTATCAGGTCGCCCCTCAACCTCCATCGTTCCAGTGAGAGCAAACCAAGTTTCTCCAGCCTCTCCTCATAGCTAATGCCCTCCATACCAGGCAACATCCTGGTAAAATATTTTCTGTACCCTCTCCAAAGCCTCCACATCCTTCTGATAGTGTGGTGACCAGAATTGAACATTATATTCCAAGTGTGGCCTGACTAAAGTTCTATAAAGCTGCAACATGACTTACTAATTTTTAAACTCAATGCTCCAGCTGATGAAGGCAAGCATGCTGTATGCCTTCTTGACTACCTTCTCCACCTGCATTGCCACTTTCAGTGACCTGTGTACCTGTACACCCAGATCCCTTTGCTTATCAATACTCTTAAGGGTTCTGCCATTTACTGTATATTTCCTATCTGTATTAGACCTTCCAAATGCATTACCTCACATTTGTCTGGAATAAACTCCATCTGCCATTTCTACGCCCAATTTTCTGACCAATCACCTCTGATGGTCCTCATTGCTATCCTCAAATCCACCAACTTTTGTGTCATCCGCAAACTTACTAATCAATCCAGTTACATTTCCTCCAAATCATTTATGTATATATTACAAACAGCAAAGGTTACAGCACTGATTCCTGAGGAACACCACTTGTCACAGCCCTCCATTCAGAAACGCACCCTTCCACTGCTACACTCTGTCGTCTTTGACCAGGCCAGTTTTGTATTCACCTTGCCAGTTCACCTCTGATCCGTTCGTTGGTGAGTTGATTCAAATGAGTTGAGTCATTCGTTCAATTTGGGTTAATTACTTTGAAATGTAGACTAAGAGAAAAATGAATTAAGTTGCATGGAAATTCAGTGCTTTAAGTTAGGTTTATTACACTTTATTCATTGTGTTAATTATCAGCCAGATTCATCAATACTGGTAAGCTTTATTAAGCAATAACCAAATAAGATAAAGTTAATGTAATTGAAGTAAAGCTAAGCTATGGCAGGGTCACTATGTCATTTGGAATGTGAGTTCTGTGGTATGTGGGAAATGATGGATCCTACCCATGAGCTAAACAACCACAAGTACAGTACATTTTACCAGCTGTAGAGACTTAAACTTCAGGTATCAGAGCTTAAATGCTGGATGGTGCCACTGTAGCGAGGCCGGGAGCTGCTGAACGGGAATCCCCTGAGGCCCTGCTCATTTCTCAGCTTTCCTTTTTGGGTACTGGTGAGAGCATGGGTTCCTCGGAGTGAAGCCAGAGCCATGTTTGTGGCAGCTGAGCTGTACAGGAATGAAACAAAACAGGAAGAGCAACAGTGATAGGAGATTGAGCATTGGAGGAACAGACGCATTTCTATCAGTAGAGATGTGAATCCAAGATAGTTCATTGCTACTCTGGTGCCAGGGTCAAGGACGTCTTGGAGCAGCTGCAGTGCATTCGACTTAGAATCCTACAGTGCAGAAGGACGCTATTTGGCCCATTGGGTCAGCACCAACTCTCCGAAGGAGCATCTTATCAAAGCCCTTCCCCCGTAACCCCACGTATTTTCCCCACTAATCCCCCCAACCTACACATCTTGGGGCACTAACAGACAATTGAGCATGGCCTATCCACCTAACCTGTATATATTTGGACTCTGGGAGGAAACTGGAGCCCCCGGAGGAAACCCATGCAGACACAGGGAGAACATGCAAACTTCACACAGTGACCAAAGGCCGGAACTGAACCAGGGTCCCTAGTGCTGTGAAGCAGAAGTGCTAACAACTGTGCCATCCCATGTCCTTCATTCTTCTGGAGGAGGGTGGGTACAAATGATTAAGGTAGAAAAGGGAATAAGGATGTTAAAGCAGATTTTAGAGAACTAGGAAAGAGATTGAAAAGTATGATGTCTAAAGCATTAAATACCCCCAGTCCCACATTCTAGTCAAAAATAGGAGAAGACAGAGATTAAGCATGTGCTGGAAAGCTGGTGGAGGATGGAGAGCATCAGCTTTGGGGTATTGAATCGAAACTATCCACAAAGGGGATCACTGGCTCTCAATTATCACCCTCAAGTGAATGCTACCAGATTAATCTAAGCTATTACTAATATAACAAACCACTAATCTTAAACTAGCATGGGACACTGGAGGCCACTGCAGCTAAGTTCACACAGACAGAAGGAGCTATATTGGCCAAGCCTTCACCAACTTGCATGTCAAGTGGGGGCAGTACGGTGGAACAGTTGTTAACACTGCTGCCTCACAGTGCCAGGGACCCGGGTTCAATTCTTGGCTTGTGTGACTGTGTGGAGTTTGCATGTTCTCCCCATGTCTTCATGGTTTCCGCCAGGTGCTCCGGTTCTCTCCCACAGTCTGAAAGCTGTGCTGGTTAGGTGCATTAGCCATGTTAAATTCTCCCTCAGTGTACCCAAACAGGCACCAGAGTGTGGTGACTAGGAGATTTTCACAGTAACTTCATTGCAGTGAGAATGTAAGCCTACTTGTGATTGATAAATAAAATTTAAGAATCTAATTAGAACAGAAGTGCTCACAGCAGCTAAAGTAACGCTAGGGGTCAGTACAATTAAATTAACGGCAAAATAAAGCAGCCTTGCAGCTAAAGCAACATCGACACGAGGCGTCAGTGCAGCTAAATTAAACTAGTTTTGCTTCCCTAGCCCCAGCATCCCTGAGGGCTTGTGTCCGTACAGAGTTAGGATCGCTTGTCAAATGTGTCAACAGCTGTATTACTGTGCTGGGTAGGTCCTGTCAATCTGAAACAAAGCTGTGAAATAAAAGCATTCTTACTCACAGCAACTCAACTGTGCTCAAGAGCTTCCAGAGCAGCCAGGAGACAATAAGGTGGCCGAGAGACCATGTCTTTCTGTTTCGCAAACACTCGATCGAATACCAACTGTTAGAGCTGGTGATGAGTGATATGGAATCCAGGACCTGCTCCTTCTACAGGGCTGTTACAAAAACTGAACTAAGACAATAATAAATTCCTGTCATGGATCCATCTGTCATCACTCACTTAGAAATGAGGATAGAGATTTAAATTACTCTGCTCTTTACAAAAAAGACGAGGAGATTTACTGTACATTTGTGAAGAAATTATTTTGTTTACATAGAAGTCCTTTGTTTTCATTGCTTGTCATGCTGCGTGGGGAACTCAAACACCATCACATGCCAAAGTGAAATGGATCTTTCTATTGCCCAGTTGTTGCTGGTTGACATTCCTTTAAACGTTTCAAGGCTTCAGGTATCAGGACTTGAAATGTTTAAAGCAGCGGTACCTAATTGCGCTATAGAAGTTCAGAGGTGTTTGCACTGCTCAAGGTATCTCACCCAAAATGAGATGGGCTCCTCCATGACTTCCCTGAATGTTAGGGAGTGGGATGGAGGGAGGAGCGTGCGCAGAGGGATCGCATCCCTGGTTACATCCATGTGAAGTGGGGTCAGGTGTCAACATGACAGGCCACTGGACTTCAGCTCTTCAAACCCTTCGTCCAATGCCAAGAGGACCCCATTCAGAAATAAAAGCAAACGCGGCGATATCAAAATTGCTCTGTCAATTCACCAATCAGGGATTGGAAATGGGAGCGGCAGGCTCAGGGTTACCCAGAAGGCCTTGATAATGTGGAGAGTGAGACTCGCTGCTTGGTTTTGACCGTGTGATTGGGTTAGATGTATTTCACTGGGGCAGGCGGTAGCGCAGTGGTTAACACAGCTGCCTCACAGCCCAGGGATCTGGGTTTGAGTCACTCTCTGTGTAGAGTTTGCATGTTCACCCCATGTCTGCGTGGATTTCCTCTGGGTGCTCTGCTTTCCCCCCACACTCAAAAGATGTGTGGCTTAGGTGGATTGGGCATGTTATATTGTCCCCTGGTATCAGGGGGATTAGCAGGGTAAATATGTGGGGCTACAGGAATAGGGCCTGGGTGGGATTGTTGTCGGTGCAGGCTTGATGGGCTGAATGGCCTTCTTCTGCACAGTAAGGATTCAATGCAAGTTCTGATCCCTTTCTTGTTCATTGCACTGCACATGCTCCTAAAGCTTTGTCAAAAATAATTACTTTTCACCATCTCTGAACTTGATTCTAAAATCCTACACTTGTCAAAACATTCCCTTATTTTTGTTGCTACCATTTACAAATGGTTAGACCGACCTGTTGATCTCAAATTGTTCAGTAAATGAAAGTAAAGGCGAATAAGGTATAATAGTGATTCTGCACTGGGCTATTAGATCTTGTTCTTGCCCTTTATCTGGTGACTCCTGTTCAGGGAATATTTTGGGGGCTTCACTCTGGGGGTCTTGCATTCAGCCAAAGCTATTACAAAATTTGAGAGACGGTGTAAATCATAGAGTCAGAGGTTTACAGCATAGAAACAGGCCCTTAGGCCCAACTTGCCCATGGCACCCAACAATGGCAGCCAGCTTGGGTCATGCTCCACCAACTGAGCTAGTCGTATATTCATACAATATATACAGTCAAAGACGTTCTTTATTTAACCAATACACATTGGGAAAGAGGTGCCGGATGGATTCCAACTTCTCTAAAGTTACATTACATGAACACATTTGATATACTATTTTTGAAGATTCGTACTCCCCACCCAATCTGTCATAGAAACTGGATGGTCCAATTACATTAATGCACATTATCCACCCGGACCAACTATCTGTCATAATTAGGAATTCATTGGTTATTTGGACCAAAAGTCTTACCTCCATTGCCTATCAAATGACTTATGCATATCTGACAGATTCAAGATTCACTCCTGCCACCTGCATACTGTGAGAACTAAGGGAACCATGCTGTCTAACTGGCTACACCTTATCAGGCCAAGTGAGGAGCGGAATGCTCCTATTCATTTTAATTAACATTGATTCCTTCTATTCATTCCATTATCTAGTACCTCAGCTGCAAGGTCTTCCAAAGCCTTTCACTGATTAAGTTGGATACTTCATTGTTCCATTTGAATGTGGCCTCTTGGTTCTGCTTTTTCCCATCATTCTGTGGGGTAGTTGCTTTTGGCCAAAGCTCACAAACATCTTTAAAACTACATTTCAAAGTTAAAACACTTGTTAAAAATTCATTACTATTGGTTATATATGTGGTTAAGGCAATACCTTCATATGATATATGAAGGAGGCACATTGTGATACCTTTGGTATATATGTACAAGGCACATTATGGTCCCTATTTTAAACTAGCCTACTTTGTTTTAAAAACTCCTTAATGGCAGGGGTTTCAGCACCCCCTGCTACAGCTCCATTACTGGCACCTTCATCTCTGGAGTTGGATGGTTTGGGATGATAGGCCAGCTCTGAGACCAGGGCAGGTAATGTAAGCTGATACCTCTATACGGTTCTGAGGGGATCCTGTACTGCTGAAGGATCACATTTGAGTGAAGGCATTTAGATGGGAACTTGAAATGCTATAGCATACAAGGCTATGAACCAAGTGCAGGGAAATGGGATTCAAATTGATGGGTGCTAGATGCTGGCACAGACAAAGGGCTGTAAAACCTTTTAACTATGAAAACATTCAATGAATGCCTTTGCCACCGGTGATTAAATGGGTTCACTCTATTAAACAGAGCAGGGCATTCTCCCTAGCATCAGTCCTCAGGTGTTGAAGTTCATAGGATTATAGAATAATGCAATACAAAATGAGGCCATTCAACCCATCATGCCTGTAATAGTTCTTTAAAAGAGCTATCTAATTAATCCCCACTGTCTTTCCCTATAGCCCTGCAAATCCTTTTCTTGTAAATATATATCCAATCCCCTTTGAGGTTCATTACTGAATCTGCTTCTAGTTTTTTAGGCAGAGGAGCCCAGATCATTAACAACTCACTAAGTGGAATAAATTCTGCTCTGCTCACACAAAACTAAAGCACTGCAGATGCTGGAAACATGAAATAAAACCAGAAGATGCTGCACACAGCAGGCCTGGCAGCATCTTTAGAAAGATACAGAGTATCAATGGGCTGAATCCACATTGGGAGAATGAAATGAGAGGTGTGTACAGCCACGTGCAAAAGGATGTTGGGTTCAGTGTTTAAATGTTTACTCAGAATTCAACTTTCCCTGTTTTGCTATTTTTGTAGAGGCGAGTATGTTCCTGAAAACTGTGTGAGCTACAAAAGATAAGTCAGTTTGTAAACCTTGGGAGAAGCTTGCTTGGATTTGACATGGAAGTGTAGAAACTCTTACTAACTTCAACTATCAAAATGTAATGGTGTATGAGAAATTTCAATGCAGTGATCGATCATAGGATTTTATCCTTAAAAGGTAAGAGACCAACTGGATGTAAGGATTCAATTGTATCAAGGCACTTTATCAAGTGGATAAAGTCCTCTCAGCATTCTACAGAATAAAACATGAATGTTTGTGGAGAACCTTGTAGTTTGATTTCCACATTGATTACAGGAGAGTAAATGGAATAGTGAGCATTTTACCAGGTGAGTAATCCAGGGATTGGGAATAACTCACTGGGGATAAAGATTTAAATCTCATGCGGCAATTGATTAAATTAACTAATAAATCTGCTATGCAGAGCTAGCCCATGAAACTATAAGAACCATGAGACTATTGTTTTTTTAATAGAACATAAAACATAGAAAAACTACAGCACAAATAGGCCCTTCAGCCTACAAGTTGTGCCGATGATGTCCATACCTACTAGGCTTACCTATAACCCTCAATTGTATTAAGTCCCATGTACTTATCCAGAAGTCTGTTGAAACACCCTATCGAATTTGCCTCCCCCACCACCGATGGCAGCCGACTCCACTCACCCACCACCCTCTGAGTGAAAAACTTACCCCTGATATCTCCCCTGTACCTACTCTCCAGCACCTTAAACCTGTGTTCTCTCGTAGCAACCATTTCAGCCCTTGGAAAAAGCCTTTGAGAATCCACCCAAAGTCTTGTCAGCCCATCTGGTTCGCTAATGTCCTCCAGAGAATGAAATCTGGCATCTTCACCTAGTGTACCCTACATGTGACTCCACAGCCACAGCACTGTGTTTGGCTCTGAAATGTCTAAGTAAGTCATTTACTTCTTCCAAACTGCTACAAAAAAGTAAAAAAAAATTGAAACTAATGGACTAGCTGGTATTGATCTAGGCATTGGAAATTATAGCAGCGCATCCATCCCCATCAATCCTGCATAGCACTCTGTACAATATATGGACATATTTTCCTCAAAGTTGACTCCAGATACCATGAGGTTTTATGGCACCAGGTCAAATATAGGCAAGGAAACCTCCTGCTGCTTACCACATGTTCGCTCTAACCCCACTCCCCCAACTGATGAATTAGTTTCCTAGATATTGAACAGCACTTGGAGGAAGCACTGAGGATGGCAAGGGCACAGGCTGTACTCAGGGTGGGGACTTTAATATTCATCTCCAAGAGTGATTTGGTAGCATCTTTATTGACCAAACTGGGCAAGTCTGGAAGAACATAACTGCTGGACTGGGTCTGTTTCAGGTGGTGAGGGAGCCAAGAAGAGGGCAAAACCTCCTTGACTGTGCAGGTTCACTCAGCAGTTAGGAAGGCAAATGCAATGTTAGCATTTATGTCGAGGGGATTAGAATACAAGATTAGGGATATACTTCTGTGGCTGTATAAGGCTCTGGTCAGACCCCATTTGGAGTATAATGAATAGTTTTGGGCCCCATATCTAAGGAAGGATGTAATGGAGGTTCGCAAGGATGATCCCTGGAATGAAGAACATGCTGTATGAGGAACGGTTGAGGACTCTGGGTATGTTCTCATTGAAGTTTAGAAGGATGGGGGGGGGGATCTTATTGAAACTTCCAGGATACTGCAAAGCCTGGATAGAGTGGATGTGGAGAGGATGCTTCCACTAGTAGAAAAACTAGAACCAGGGGGCTCAACATTAGGCTAAAGGGACAATCCTTTAAAACAGAGATGAGGAGGACTTTCTTCAGCTAGAGAATGGTGAATCTGTGGAACTCTTTGCTGCAGAAGGCTGTGGAGGCCAGTTTGCTGAGAGTCTTTAAGACTGAGATAGATAGGTTCCTGATTAATAATGAGATTAAGGGTTATGGGGAAAAGGCAGGAGAATGGGGGTGAGAAAAATATCAACCATGATTGAATGGCGGAGCAGACTCAATGGGCCATGTGACCTAATTCTGCTCCGATGTCTTATGGTCTTAAAAGTGTCATTTGGATTTCAGAATGGAAACTGCGAAGAGAAAGCATAATTATGAGAGAAGATTTTAAAACCTGTTTTTGGGATTGGAGTTTGGAAACTCTCATGTGACAATCATCTGGAATGCTTCTGAGGAGAAATCTACAGACTCTAACTTGGGTTCAGAGCAGAGTGTATGGCCATAGTCATCTTGTGCTTAAAAGGAACTTTGTGTCAATGTGACCATTGTAGCTCAAGATCTCCATTAGGTAGCACAATGGCACAGTGAACTGCATAGCTGCGTTGTAGTGCCAGCGACCCAGGTTCGATTCCCGGCTTGGGTCACTGTCTGTGTGGAGCCTACACGTTCTCCCTGTGTCTGTGTGAGTTTCCTCCGGGTGCTCTGGTTTCCTCCCACAGTCCAAAAGATGTGCTTGTTATGTACATTGGTCATGCTAAACTCTCCCTCAGTGTACCCGAACAGGCACTGGAGTGTGATGACTGGACAATTTTCACAGTAACTTCATTACAGCGTTAGTGTAAATCTATTTGTGACACACAATATAAGTAAAATAAAATAATCCATGTTAATCTTTAAATCTGCGTATTGTTAAGTAGATTAACAATAATAGTGTACAGTTGGCCCATCGAGTCTGCATGACCACAATCCCACCCAGGCTCCATTCCTGAAATCCCACATATTTACCCTGCCCCCTCCCTCCCCAAAAGTAGAAATGGTCAAAAGCTTCAAGTGTTTAGATGTCCAGATCACCAACAAACTGTCCGGGTCTCGCCATGCTGGTTCTCTGGCACTGTGAGACAGCAGTGCTAACCACTGCACCACTCCTTTAGTTTTATATAAGCCCAGTTATAACAACTGGGATCGTAACAACAGAAAACAGACAGCCAGGGTAAATGGGTGATGTTAATGTTTGCAAATTGCAAAAAATGGGAGTGCCACAAAGATCTGGGACTTCAAATATTTACAATCTATATTAATGATTTGGATGAAGGCACTGAATGTATTGTAGCCAAATTTGCAGATAATATAAAGATAGATAAAAAAGCGAGTTGCAAAGAGGAGTCTGGAAACTAAATGACAGATGCAGTATAATGGGGGAAAAAAAAATGTGAAGTTGTCCAGTTTGGCAGGAAGATTGGAAAGGTAGAATATTACCTGAGTGGAGAGAGACTGCAGAATTTTGTAGCACGTAGACACTGGGTACCCTTGTACACAAATCACAAAACATTACATGAAGGTGCAGCAAGCATTTAGGGAGGCTAAAGAAATGTAGGACTTTATCACAAGAAAGATTCTTGCTGCATTTAGAAACAGTACAGTGAAAGTTCACTCGGCTGATTCCTGTTCCTCCCACACTCCAGAGATGTGCAGGTTAGGTGGATTGGCCATGTTAAATTGCTCCTTAGTGCCTGGGGGATTAGCAGGGCAAATACGTCAGGTTATGGTGATAGGGCATGGGTGGGATTATTGTCAGTGCAGGCTCAATGGGCCAAATGACCTCCTTCTGCACTGTAGGGATTCTATTCCTGCATGAAAAGGTTGTCTTATGAGGAAAGGTTGTAAAGGTTGGGCCAACACTGGTGAGAGTTTAAAAGAATGAGATGTGATCTTATTGAAAGTTTTAATATCTGAGGGGGCTTAACAGGGTAAATGCTGAGGGGATATTTCATTTCATGGTGGAATCTGGAATGAAGATACATAGTTTAAAAGTGGGAAGTCTCAATTTAAGACTGAGCTGAGGAGAAGCGATGGCCGAGTGGTATTATGTGGACTATTAATTCAGAAACTCAGCAAAAATTCTTGCGACCCAGGTTCGAATCCCATCACTGCAGATGATGGAATTTGAATTCAATTAGAAATATCTGGAATTAAGAATCTACTGATGACCATGAAACTATTGTTGATTGTTGGAAAAACCCCAGCCTGGTTCACTCATGTTCTTTAGGGAAGGAAATCTGCCATCCTTACCTGGTCTGGCCTGTTGATTCTCTGGAATAAACTAGGCAGCCATAGGCAATAAAATAAAACAACAGTTATTCCAGTTTATAAATCAAATAAAAAAGTTTTTAATAAAGAAATTTCATTACTCCAACACTTGAGACCTCACCCTGGGCCATTCCAAGCTTCCCACAATTCCCAACAGATTCTCATCTATACTGAGTCAGTTGGTCGGAAGACCATCAAATGTTGCCATTTTCTTTATTTTAGGACAAGAAATTTACTAAGTTTCCTGTCTTAAAATAAGTTCCAGCCATCGATATCCCCTCCCTCAGCTTCCAATTGATTCTTCTATCTTTAATTTGGCTCCTCTCTTAACTTCTTGTCAAATTCAAATTGGGTTTTCCTGGAATTGAGCCCCCAATTTCTGTTGCAGATAAGAGGGGTGGTGGAGTGGGGGCTGATTTAAACAGCCCTGGTTTCTTTTCTCATTACCCAACCATAAACAGAAAGATGGTTTTAATTTTTGATTTTCCCCTTTATAAATGATCGTATTTTCCCCTTAAATTTGGAGTGGTCCAATCCTCGATGAATATCTCGACAGCAAACCTGAGATAGGATAAAACAAAAGCGTTGGTTTATTTCCCTCCGTCCCTCCGAAAGGGGCTTCACAACATGCTCCTCTTTTGCACTCACAACAAAATAAGAAAACCTTTCATGAAACTTCACTGCAAATTCACAACTTAACCAAAACTTTACTCGCACTGCACAATTTTTTGCTTAAAAACCTGTCAGCTCTATGGATGGTGCAAAATGTCTGGCAGTAGTTAGCATGTGAACACACAAAAGCAAAAAAGATGAGGAAAGAAAGGGATGCAGGGTTAGGTGACAATAAAAAGTACAAGTTATAGTTTTATCTGAGTACAGAATCAAAAGTCCAACAGAGTGTTTCTTAAGAAGGTAAGTTGGTTGACTGCCCAGGGTGATTTGAATTTCCAGAAGTCAGATCTCCACAAGGGGAGAACACGTGTCGAGTTGAATTGGTCTTGAAGTTCCAATGTTCCAGTAATTCGCTGTGTAGATGGGGGCCAGGTGATTGCAATCGGACAGAGCCCCTTGTGCTGTTACCTGTTTGATGGTGAGATAATGGACAGACACAGGCTGGTGTCTTGTTCTCTTTGGAGGTCAAACAATGACTGAAGGTAAAATCTACAGCTTATTGATTAAAGGAATTCAGACAGCTCTGGTCTCAGTCATGTGACAGGGTGGTTTCAGGTAGATTAACAAGGCCCATAGTTGAAACACATTGCGTTTTGTAGCAGGTAATGGCTGGGTTATTAACACCACATTGGGTATTAGGAGTCTTTGTTCTCGGAGATGCAACCATCTCTACTGGCCAGAATTCTTCTTTAGAAATGGAAATAAGCTTTGTGCAGTGCCAGGAAGGAGCATTAGCAGCTGTTTGAAAAGATACAAAACATCACTGGTTTGTGTGTAGGTTAGAAAATCCTCTGGCATGAGCCATGGCTACTCAGGGTAATGCCTTGCCCATTTAAAAAAAAAATGATAATTTTACACTGATGGAGAACTTAGCATGGCCAATGCACCTAACCAGCATGTCTTTCAGACTTTGCGAGGAAACCAGAGTACCCAGAAGAAACCATATAAACACAGGGAGAATGTGCAGACTCCACATAGGCGGTGACCCAAGTTGGGAATCGAAGCCAGTTTCCTGGCGCTGTGAGGTATCAGTGCTAACTGCTGTGGTACCATGCCATATACAGATAAAAATCTATGATTCCAACTTTGGAACGTCCCAAATTACTTTCCAGTCCAGGAAGTACTTTTAAAATGTTATGTCATTTTAATGTCAGATATTCAGTAGCCAACTGGCGCACAGCATGATCCCACAAACAGAAGTGCCATATTGGCCAGCTAACTGGATTTAACAATATGCATTGAAGGATAAGTGTTGGTTAGGACACTTATCAGAGTGCCCTGCAGCCTAGAATTTCCATTCAAAGTGAGGACGCTATTGAGTGACTATTGTGCAGGAAGTGTAGACAAATATCTTTTTGAGATGTTCATGCTGATAGGACATTTCTATTGCTTCCTGATGCTTGATCCTTCAAACTCTTCCTTCCAGCTGAATATCCCCCTGGCTGCAAAATATCTTCAGATAGGAACTTGAACACGAGTTTTTTTTAATGAATGAACGGTAGTTTATAAAGTCACTAGTTCCTACATAAATAAATTGGGAGCAATGACTTGTATCAATAGGTATTATATTGGGTGGAGCAGCAATCTCTCCATCTTTTCTGGGCGATGGCAATCTGTTCCATTGTTTTTTCTAGCAAGATCTCACTGTTATTAAATGTGATGTTGCAATAGTAAGTGACTGATAGATGGATGTCAGTTCTGGGTTGGGCTGGTAAACATTGCAAATTCAAATGTGGGCCTGAAGCCAATCTCTCTAGTAAGGTTATCCTGAATGCTGTTACCTTTATTTATTCAAATAATCTGGGCAGTCACTGGACTACTACTGAAGACATGCAACCATTGCTTTAAAAATCACCACAACAAAGAGAGTGCAACTGAAGTGAGGAGTTGTTCAAGGCCCCATGCTACTTCATCTCATAGCATCATAGAATTCCTATGTGCAGTGAGAGGCCATTCAGCCCATCGAGTCCACACCAACAATTCCACCCAGGCCCTATCCCCATAACCCCATGTATTTACCCTGATAATCCCCTGGCACTAAGAGACAATTGAACATGGCTAATTAACCTAACCCACACATTTTTGGACCATGGGAGGAAACTGGAGCACCTGGAGGAAACCCACGCAGACACGGGGAAAATGTGCAAACTTCATGTAGACAGTTACCCTAGGCCAGAATTGAACCTGGATCCCTGACACTGTGAGGCAGCAGTGCTACCATGTGCCATTGTGTCACCATGCCATCTGTGTTGATCAGACTAACATCTCGCCACTGTGAGAGTGAACATACACTGATAAAGCACCATTCACTCTCAGTATGTAGATAGGGAAGGGATTGCATGTACCTGCTGACTAATTGCCCTCTCTGAAGGGAGAGCCCATAGCCATGGTAAGCAGATTTCAAGTGTGAGTGCGGTTAATCGCGGCGGTAAATAGATTTGCTGAAAAAAATCAAGAACAGAAAATGCTGGAAAATTTCAGCAGGTCTGACAGCATCTGTGGAGAGAGAATAGAGCCAACATTTCGAATCAGGATGAGCTTCTGTCAAAGCTGGCTCTGAAGAGCTCTGAAGGAGGGTCTTCCAGACTCGAAAGTTTGGCTCTATTCTATCTCCACAGATGCTGTCAGATTTCCAGCGTTTTCTCTTTCTGTTTCAGATTCTGCCATCCGCAGTATTTTGCTTTGAGCTTGTTGGAAGAATTCATTGTTAATCTAACATCGTGTTTCTCAGTGTACATAAATCTCACCTAGGTGACTGTATTCAGCAGAAAGAAGCAAAACAGTTTATAAGCAATATTACATCCAACATATATCAGCTCATCAACTATCAATCTACAAAACAGGCAGCTATGGGTTTGCTGGACTGGATCATCAGCAACTAAGATTTATTGTCTCTGTCTCAGGCATTGACTTCATATTCCATTTAAATTTACAGCAATATCCTTTGGTAAACCTCATTATTAACTTTTTATAATCTTCTCTCTGTGAAGTTTAAGTTTATTTATTCATCACAAGTAGGCTTACATTAACGCTGCAATGAAGTGAAAATCCCCTAGTCACCACCTCCCGGCACCTGTTTGGGTGACACTGAGGGAGAATTTAACATGGCCAATGCCACCTAACCAGTACACCTTTCAGACTGTGGGAGGAAACTGGAGTACCCAAAGGAAACCCTCGCAGACATGGGAAGAACATTGACCCAAGCCAGGAATCGAACCCGATCCCTGGCGCTATGAGACTGTAATGCTAATCACTGTGCCATGATTAGCTACTCGTTTTATTGGTTTAACCATTGTTTTTATTTGACTCACCTTTCTTGATCTCTAAACCAATAACTGTTCACTTCCAAAGCACTTGCTGAATTCGGAGCAATATCCCCTGTCGCACCCGTTTTCAAGAGGAAAAGGGCCAATAAAGAAGAGGGGCCCAATGTTCACTCACAGCCCCAGAATGTTCCCAAATTCTTTGTCACAGAAAGACCACAGTTTTCGGGAGTGGGAGGTGGGAGGTGGGGAGTGTTGGGGGAGAGGAAGGGAAACCCTGAGGCAAGGGAGGCCCCATGTCTTTCTGTGTGGCTGATAGAAGAGGTGGTATTGCGGTGGGGTCCAAATAAAATGATTGACTCCCTACATTTAATTGTTAGCAAGACAGTGGCAGCCCCAGTAATCTAGACCGAAAAGTCTAAAATGATGGAATAATAAATTTTCAGTAACATATATGATGATAGTTATGCCTCTTATACCATGAGAATGTGGATAAGGTGTGATTTATTCAGCTGGACTGGCCACTATTGAACTTGTTCATAGAATAGAATCATAGGATCCCTTAGTGTGGAATCAGGCCATTCAGCCCATCAAGCCTACACCAACAACAATCCCAACCAGGCCCTATCATTGTAACACCACATATTTATCCTGCTAATGCCCCTGACACCAAGGGGCAATTTAGCCTGGCCAATCCACCCAGCCTGCACATCTTTAGAGTGTTAGTTTGATCTTTGTGGGAACACAAGGGTCAATGGAGCGGAAGTATTATGAGGATACCTGGTCAATTCACCTGAGTATGGAACACCTTAAAACAGGATATAGGCAAGGTAAGAACTGAAATCCTGTAATTAGAAGAGCTTGGTAAAGGGTGCCAATGGTGCAAATCCCAATGATTAACTAAACGGAAGAATCTCATGAAGGAAATTTTGGAACAACTACTGCTTTCAGGATATCATAGAATCCCTACAGTGCAGAAGGAGGCTATTTTGCCCATTAAGTCTGCACTGACCACAATTCATCCAGGCCCTGTCCCGTAACTCCACGTATTTACCCTACTAATCTCCTGAGGGATTAAGTCCCCATGAGGGGACTTAAACTGAGGGACCCTGCTCAACATCCTGGCACTAAGAGTCAATCTAGCATGGCCAATCAACCTAACCTGCACACCTTCAGAGTGTGGGAGGAAACCCACACAGACACGGGGAGAACGTGCAAACTCCAAACAAACATTGGCCCATAGTCAGAATTGAACCCTGGTCTCTGGCACTGTGAGGCAGCAGTGCTAACCACTGTGCCACCACCGTCAGGAAGCAAGGTCCCTTGAAATGGTGTGAAGATGCATCTGAATGATGTTTATTAAATGTGGAATATTTGGGAGTGCAGTAACAGTCAAAAGAGGTATTTCAAAACAGTTCCCACAAGGGGGGACATCACCTTTTGACGACTTGGAGCTGACCATGCAGAGAGCAACCAGTCCCTGACCAATACAGAATTTGAACACATGGCCGCAGGTGAGATAGGTGTAGCTTTCCTTTGCTTCTTGCTGTATAATTAAACATTGGCCAACACGGGAGAAGTTAGATCCTTTCCTCTGGTGCCTGATCAGCACTCCAGGTGCAAACCAGGAAGGGAACATTGTTGCTGGTAACCAAGAGTTTAATCAAAGGTGGAAGTGTTAAGGAGCACCTTAAAAGTGGAATAATGGCATCACACAATTCTTACAGCACAGAAGGAGGCCATTCAGTCCATCATGTCTGAAATTGCTCTCTGAATAAGCAATTAACTTTATGCCATTCTCTTGTCTTCTCTCTGTAACTTTACACATTCTATATTTTTCAGATAACAGTCATCTCATGCTGTGCTTTTTAATGCTTCAATTGAACCTTTCTCCACCATACTCTCAGGCAATGCACTTCAAACAATAAATCTGTGCCCTCTCATCCTTAATCTTTAAAGAACAAGAAAATTACAGCACAGGAACAGGCCCTTCAGCCCTCCAAGGCTGCACCGACCACGATGCCCGACTGAACTAAAACCCCCTACCCTTCTGGGGACCATAATCCTCCATTCCCATCATATTCATGTAACTGTCAAGATACCCCTTAAAAGTCACCATCGTTTCTGATCGAACTACCTTCCCCGGCAGCATGTTCCAGGCATCCACCACCCTCTGTGTAAAAAAAAAAGGGAAGGCAAATTACAAAGAATAGTTGAAATCAGGAATCCTCTCCTCCAAAAAGCTGTTAAATTCAGATGAATTTCTCAAAGCTGTGATTGGTGGATAGGCAGATAGGTTACAGAGTCAAATTAATATTGAAATGTGGCACAGGTTTTGATTTGGTTTGATTTATTATTGTCACAAATTTTAGTGTACAGTGAATAGTATTGTTTTGTGTGCATGATAAAGACAAAGGATACCATGCATAGAGAAGGGAAGGACAGAGTGGAGAATGTAGTATTACAGCTAGGTTGTAGCGAAAGATCAACTTAATATGAACACAGAAGGAAGCCATTCAGCCCATTGAGTCTGCACTGACAACAATCCCATACAGGCCCTAACCCCAAACTCTATGTATTTACTCTGCTAATCCCCCTGACATTAAGAGGCAATTCAGCATGGCCAATCCACCTTATCTGCACATCTTTGGAGCGTAGGAGGAAACCCATGCAGACATGGGGAGAATGTGCAGTGACCCGAGGCTGGAATTGAACCCATATCTCTGGCGCTGCGAGGCAGTAGTGCTAACCACTGCATCACTTGCATCGAAGCACCTCAGAGTGTTACTTGATGCATGTAAAGAACCTGAATATTATTGCACTGTGTGTGATGGCCATTATGGAACAAAAAAGACTTCAACAGCAGAACTGCTTTTGCGAGATTCAGGGGCGTTAAATTCACCGACATTTATCTGAGGCTGCAGACGTCTTTATATTTCTTTCAGTGCTGGAGGTCACATTTGCCACTGCGTATCTGATGTTCTGCCACCTGACAGACTTTTTCTGCGGGTTCAGCTTTTGGCCTGCAGTATATGTCCAGCACTGTGCCGTCACATTCCCTTTCATCCAGCCAGACCACTTTGCCTGCCAGTATCTGTCAGATTGTCATTTCCAGGAATCTCAATCTGAGGGAAACAGAATTATCACATTAGATCTTGTGAGGGCTGCTCCCTGTGCTCGATAGCACCAAATACACCTGGGGTCATGGTGACTTTTCCTGCTGTGACTGGGTCCACATTACACACGTTTCAATCCACGCCTAACACAAGATCGAACCCAGGGCCACAGGGCTTCAGCACACCATGAGACATTCTGCATTAATCGAGTTTATCAAGCAACACTTCATCTTGTGGGACATCCCAAAATGCTGTACAAAAATCAATTACACTTCCTGCAGTGGTTACGTGGTAGCTTATTCACGTATGGCAAGACCCCCAGAGACAGCAATGAGGCAATGGAGGGTGGGGGAGGGGGGTGGGGGGGTTGGTGTATAGCGGGGACAGGGAGATGGGAAGAGAGGTGGTGTGGGTGTCAGCGAGAGGTGAGGGTCAGGGGGAGTGCTGGGGGCAGGGTGTGGGAAGGTAGGGTGGAGGGGTGGCACTGGGTGTGGGGTCGGGGATGGCAGGGTGATGGGGATGGGGGGGTTTGGGGTGTGGTGGGTAGGGATCAGAAAAGAGGTGGGGTGGGACTGAGGGAGAGATGAGGGTGAGGGGGAGGGGGTGGGATTCACGGGCACCAGGGGGTTTATGGGGATAGGGTTTATGGGGTAGGGTTTATGGGGTGGAGTTTATGGGGAGACTTATGGGGGTTTAGCAGGGGTGGGAATTACGAGGGCGTTAGTGGGAGGGCAAATGGGGGTTGGGGTTTACAGGTGGTATGAAGGTGGGGGTAACGGGGGGGTTGTCAACTACAGACCTTCCCAATAAATGTGTCCCTTCCAGCTCTCTAGCCAAGTGCCAGAGGTCCGTTCCCACAAGCGATATGGACATATTGCTAATTCCCTGGCCTTTCCCAGCTATTCTCACTCACACTCAATGAGATCAGATTACAACAATCCAGTGAACCACACTGAGAATTTCAATTTCAGCTACTTGCAGCACGGTAGCACAGCGGTTAGCAGTGCTGCCTCACAAAGCCAGGGATCTGGGTTCGATTCCTGGCTTGGTCACTGTGTGGAGTTTCTATGTTCTCCCCGTTTTCTCCGGTTGGTCCAGTTTTCTCCCATAGTCCAAAGTGTGTAGGTTAAGTGGATGCTAAATTGCCCCTTAGTGTCAGAGGGACTGGCTCGGGTAAATGCCTAGGGTTATACCTGGGTGGAATTGTGGTTGGTGCAGACTTAATGGGCTGAATGGCTTCTTTCTGCACTGTAGGTTGTAAATGATGGATAAGCCTTCCCTGCTTAGGGTCTGCATCCACCTCATCCCCAATCCACAGTCTGCCTCAGAATCTGCTTCCATCTCCCTCTCCCATACTTACCTTGGGGCCTTGTTGGTTTTAGTAGACAAGCAGTCCCGTCCCCCACTTCCCCCAAATTCCAGGCTATGTTGATCAGCAAGTCGGCAACAGTATGTGGCCCAGTTGTTAAAATGTTCTAGGCCTCCCACAGGCCTCATTAGGCCAGTTTCTTGCTGGGGAGATAAACTTCTCCAGCCTTCATTCAGAGCATTCTGCAGACAGCCATGACCAACAGAGACCATTCACTGGGAGTTCTGAGCCCATGCATACTATTTTCATAAGGGCTGCTGAAAGGCTAAAGTTTTTGTAAAATGTACTTGTTAGCATCACAAGTAGGCTTTCATTAACGCTGCAATGAAGCTAATTTTTCTTTATATATATTCACCTTCCCTAGCTTCCTTAAGAATGGCTTTTCTAAATGATTTGTACCATGGTTGCCACATGCCTGCACCTGTTTGGGTGCACTGAAGGAGAATTTAGTGTGGCCATTTCACCTAGCAGTGCACCTTTTGGACTGCAGGAGGAAACCGGAGCACTTGAAGAAACCCATGCAGATACAGAGAGAATGTGCAAACTCTGCATAAACAATGACACAAGCTGGGAATCAAACCTGGGTCCCTGGCACTGTGAGATAGCAGTGTTAACCACAGTGCCACCGTGTCACTCCAATAAAGGCACCCTCAATGTTTCACCCAATGTGATCTGTCCAGCTGCAATGCAACACACGTCCTCAATGTTGGATTGGCCTCCAGTTACTAAACACATCATAAGAAATCTGTTATGTGCCAGGTTAGCTCAATTGGCTGGGTGGCTGGTCTGTGATGCTGAGTGATGCCAATCAGCATAAGTTCAATTCCTATATCAGCTAAAGCTATTCATGAGGTGTGGTGATCCTCTGGTTAAATCTTTCCCTTTGTGGGGAGAGCAGTTTATGGTCACCTGGGACAATGGCATCTTCACCTGCCACCATTTTGGACATCACTAATGTAATGTTTGTAATGGTCACGGCTTGTAAGTGAGATATCATTGACAGCGATGTGTCCAGATATTTACAGGAATGAATCAAAGATATTCAGAGTAATCATTGCTGGGATTCTACTCATTGTAAATGAAACACCTCCATTCACATTAAGAAATAAAATCTCAGGCCATTTGTTGTAAATATTTAGATCCTGTTGGCTTGTATTCATTTCAATCAATTATGAAAGGGGAAGATGTAGGCTGAGAATCATTGGGTGTATACTTTCTTGTGGTTAGTGAGCCATCACTCTGGTTGTTATTGACTGAAATTTATATCCGTTGCAAGTGAACATTGTAGAATTCAATTCAGCCCTTGAATTTCTGAATGTAGCATTTTACATTTGGCAGAAATCTCAAAATGCTGGCTTGTCCAAGGGCCTAATAAATAGGTGATCGGCATATTACCACGATGTTGTTTGCTGGAGCTTGCTGAGAGTGAATTGGCTGCTGTCTTTCTAACGTTGTAACGGTGACTACACTCCCAAAAGTGCTTCATTCGTTGCAAAGCATGATGGGAATTTCCAAAAGCCATGAAAGGTTCAATATAAATGTAAATTCTTTTTTTTTCAGAATATCCCTCTCAACTCTTTGCAAGCTCCAACAAACTGCAGATTAGCACTCTCTATTAGTAGCACACTCAGAGGTTTCTGCTCAAAATGATTCCAATAAATTGACTCATTCAGTATGGCTGTTGGTTGACCTCATCATCCTGACAGTTGGCTTACCTGGTTGACCTTGCCAGCAGTGTTTGCTTGTCGCAAAAATTAAGCCACACATGTCTAAGTACACACGGCTGGTGATACTACAAATGGCTCATTAAATCAGTTAATATCAGTTTGATCGCTCCAACCATTACTTGGATAACTGTGGTAATTCCAGAGCCAATACTTGCAAACGGCGCTGACCCCTGTGTGGATGTGTGCATATATCAGATCAAAATGAATCCTGACTGCCTGGTAGCTTTGTGAATCTTGATAATTCTAGGAGGGTGGTGAAAAACGCTTTTTAGACACTCGCCTTTATCAGCAGAGGCATAGATTACAAAAGCAGGGAAGTCATGTTGGAGTGGTTTAGAACTTTGGTGAGACCACATCTGGTAAAGTGGATTCAAAATTGGCTCAGTTGTCGGAGACAGAGGGTGAAGATTGAAGGCTAATTTAGTGACTGGAAGCAGTGTCCTGTGTTGGGTCCCCTATTATTAGTCATTTATATAAATGACGTTGATGACAATGTGGGGTTAAGATTAGTAAGTTTGCAGACGACATAACGATTGGCCGGGTGGTTAACAGCGAGGCTGTATGTCTTGGACTATAAGAAGATATAGATGAAATAATCAAATGGACAAATAAGTGCAATGGAATTTAACTTTGTGAGGTGATACACTTTGAAAGGAGGAATTAGACAAGGAAATACTCAATGAATGGCAGAACACTAGGAAGTTCTGTGGAACAAAGACACCTTAGTGTGTTTGTCCATAGGTCTCTGAAGGCTGAAGGGCATGTCAGTAGGATGGCTAAAAAGGCATATGGGACACTTACCTTTATCAATCAAGGCATAGAATACAAAAGCACGGAAATCATGTTGGAATTGTATAACACTAGGCCACAGCTAGCGTACTGTATGTGGTTCTGGTTGCGGCATTATCGGAATGATTGCATTGGAAGGGGTGCAGGGAAGATTCACCAGGACATTGCCTGACTTGGAACATTTGAGTTAAGAATAGAGGTTGGATAGAATTGGGTTGTTTTCGTTGGAACAGAGAAGATTGAGGGCGACTAGATCAAAGTTATGAGGGGTATGGACAGAGTGGATAGCGAGCAGCTGTCCCCCTTCGTTGAAGGGTCAGTAACAAGGGGACACTAGTTCAAGGTGACAGGTAGAAGATTTAGGAGAGATGTAAGGAAATGCTTTTTTACCTAGGGGGTGGTGAAGGTCTGGAACGCGCTGCCTGGGAGGGTGCTAACAGTGGGATGCCTCACGTCCTTTAAAAAAATACCTGGATGAGCACTTGGCACATCATAACATCCAGGGCTATGTGCCAAGTGTTGATAAATGGGATTAGCTTGAAGACCAAGAGGAGAATTTTCCCATCCAGCCTACCATGGGAATCGTAGCAGCTGGAGGGGGTGGACTTGCAAAAGTATGTTGACCTGGATTGGATGAGCGCAGCCAGAAAATCCTGCCCCAAGTGTTTCATGTGTGATGGTGCAGACTCGATGGGCCGAACGGCCTCTTCTGTACTATATGATTCTATAACCTCTTGATAGTTCATTGCTACCAAAGAAAATTATGTTGCGGCAATGTCCCAGTGATACCACTAACCAGGTAACATCCATTGCAAACAAGATGATTGACTATAGCACTTTCCGGCTTGTGGATACTCTCTGAAAACAAGCATAAGCTCAGCTGTGTGGGCTCCCAATCTGTCCAACTCTGCACACTCTCCAGTATCACTGCTAGCGTTGTCCGGAGGCTGACAGCCTCACAATGTGGACACAAATTGCTACCCACGTTGACAGTCCTCAAACCCAACATCTACGTTCCTTGACTCAAGGCAAGTTGTGCTTGTGTGGGTTTTAATGATTCATTATTTGTGTAATCCTCTTGGACATGAGCTACTTCAAGGCGATCTGTCCAACAGACCGTGTAGAAATGGGACTGAAACATTGCCTGGCAGCCTATTTTCTCTCAAAGTCCCAATTGATGAAGTGCGTAAAGTTCCTATTTAATTCAGATAAACCTTCCGGTTCAACAGAACGGTATGAACAGTGCAAGGAGGAGGTATAAAACCTCTGTTTGGGAAGGTGAGGCAGGAGAATGGGATAAGGAAGAGAGGAGAGGAAAGGGTGGGGAGGAAGAAAGGGGTAGGAATGGGGATAGGAAGAGACAAAGAATTGTAAAAGGAAAATAAAAGGTATGTAAGAAGGGAACAGAAGGAGAAGGATATCAGGATAAGTAATGGAAAGGGAAAGGTAAGCGAAGGTAAAGAATAAGGATAGGAAGATGAAGAAAAGAAGGACAAGCAGCAGAACTTATAGAAAAGGAGATGGGGAGATACCTTGCCTTGGGCAACAGATTTGAATTGCAGTAGTTGCAATTGAGCTGTGGCTGAGGTATCCAGGAAGAGGAAATGTGCCTACTTTGTGAGTGGCTTGGAGATCCCTCCTGCGCGCTCATTGAATTCCACAGTGGAATCTGAGGAGAGTCAGCCACAGCCCCCACTGCTCCTGACAACCATCTCCCCTCACTGGGCAAGACTCTCAACGTCTTAAACATTATTTATTTGTTAGTCACAAGTAGACTTACAATAAATTTAATGTGAAAATCCCCCAGTCACCGCACTCCATGGCCTGTTTGGGTACACTGAGGGAGAATTTAGCACTGCCAATTCACCTAGCCAGCACATCTTTCAAACTGTGGGAGGAAATCAGGACACCTGGAGGAAACCCATGCAGACATGGAGAGAACGTGCAGACTCTACACAGACAGTGACCCAAGCAAGGATTTGAACTGTGGTCCCTGATGCTGTGAGGCAGCAGTGCTAACTACTGTGCCACCGTGCCATCTTTGTGTCTGTTAAATGGGTGAAAACAGAAGCATAGTGTAGACAGGCTTACCATTCATGTGGCTGTTAAAAACATAAGCACCTTTTATTCTGTGCCCTGATGATGATTTGATGCACTTGTAGCCTCGTCTTACCTTGCTGTACAGGTATATAAATATTCTGTTGGCCAAAAAGTCTTTACAGTTAAAGTCGTAGCAGGTTCACCTCAATCTATTACAAGAAATTTATTTCCAAATTTTCTAAACTGCTCTGAAATTTTCAAATAGCCTTTGTAGGATCTGAACTCATTATAATTACTGCAGCCTCAGCATTACATTGTGACAATAACCCTGAAACTAACCAACTCTAAAACTGACAAAACCCTGAAACTAACAAAACCCTAAACTAACAAACCCTGAAACTAACAAATCCTGAAGCTAATAAACCCTGAAACTAACAAAACCTAAAACTAATAAACCCTGAAACTAACAAAACCCTAAAATTAACAAACCCTGAAACTAACAAAACCCTAAACTAACAAAACCTGAAACTAACAAAACCCCAAAACTAACAAACCCTGAAAGTAACAAACCTGAAACTAACAAACCCCTAAACTAACAAAACCTGAAACTAACAAAACCCCGAAACTAACAAAACCCCGAAACTAACAAAACCCCGAAACTAACAAACCCTTAACTAACAAACGCTGTAATTAACAAACCCTAAACTAACAAACCCCGAATCTAACAAACCCTAAACTAACAAAACCCTGAAACTAACAAAACCTTGAAATTAACAAACCTGAAACTAACAAAATCCTGAAACTAACAAAACCCTGAAATTAATTAACCCTAAAACTAACAAAACTCGAAACTAACAAACCCTAAACTAACAAAACCCTAAACTAACAAAACCCTAAACAAACATAACCATGATCTTGACTCTGATTCCAGAAATCATGGACACAAGCGGTTCAGAATGGGTTAAATCAGGAACGTGCAGTTGGATTTATATCTCAAGCTATGGCCCTCCCTTTATGTTAATCTGCACACAAGAAACACAGTATGTCAACCTGAAATTTTGATGGGACCCTGACGGGAAATAACAGCCTTTTTTCCAACCGGCCTGCAATAAACACAGTGAGAAGCTCGCTGGCAGGTGAGACTCCATTTCGTTGAGGTGGGTCTGGTTACTGATGTGTAGTGAAGGTGGTTCAGCAGATGAGTTGGCAGTGGAAATCTAGCTCACATAAAGACTTCTGCATGTTGCAACCTGCTCACCTTCATTCAGTCTTTGTGTTATAATCAGTTCCAATCAAAATATAACAAGATCTAACAAAGAGGAAAGAGTAAATGAAAGTTTGGCCCCGTTTGTTTTGTAAAAGAATTACTGGTTGCGGTACTGGTCTGTACTAGAGGGACCTAGAGGGTTGTACTTGAGGTACTGGAGCATACTTGTAGGCTCTGGGTTACATTGGCTGATGCTGGGCTGTACTGGGAGGTGTTGGGCTGTACTGTGAAGTACTGGGTTAAACTGGGAGGTGTTGGGTTATACTGGGAGGTGCTGGGTTATACTGAGATGTGCTAGGTTTTACTGAGATGCTGGGTTATACTGGAGGTGCTGGGTTATACTGGGATGTGCTGAGCAATACTAGGAGATGCTGAGTGATACTGAGAGGTGCTGTGTTACACTGGAAGGTGCTGTGTTATACTGGGAGGTGCTGTGTTATACTGGGAGGTGCTGGGCTATACTGAGAGGTGCTGTGTTATATTGAGAGGTGCTGGACTATACTGAGAGGTGCGGGGTCATACTGGGATGTACTGGGTTATACTGGAATGTGCTGGGTTATACTAAGAGGTGCTGGGCTGTACTGGGAGGTGCTGTGTTATACTGGGATGTGCTGAGCAATACTAGGAGATGCTGAGTGATACTGAGAGGTGCTGTGTTACACTGGAAGGTGCTGTGTTACACTGGAAGGTGCTGTGTTATACTGGGAGGTGCTGTGTTATACTGGGAGGTGCTGGGCTATACTGAGAGGTGCTGTGTTATATTGAGAGGTGCTGGACTATACTGAGAGGTGCGGGGTCATACTGGGATGTACTGGGTTATACTGGAATGTGCTGGGTTATACTAAGAGGTGCTGGGCTGTACTGGGAGGTGCTGTGTTATACTGGGATGTACTGGGTTAAACTGGAATGTGCTGGGTTGTACTAAGAGGTGCTGGGCCTGAAGTATAAAGGGGTTATAGATGGGATATGCTCATACATGGCATAATAATGATGATGTGGGTATGCCGGCGTTGGACTGGCGTAAACACAGTAAAAAGTCTGACAACACCAGGTTTTAGTCCAACCGATTTATTTGATAATAGACTCACAAGCTTTCGGGGTTAGTCCCTTCGTCAGGTGAATGGAGGTGAATGGAGCACTAGTGCTCCTTCCGCTCACATTGTCAGCCACTTCAGGTCTTGAACAGCAGGTTAGGTGTAAGGATTCGCATTCTAATCAGTAATCTCTAAACTGTCTGTGCTTTATATGCTCTGTCTGAGGCCAGAACTCTCCATTCACCTGATGAAGGGACTAACCCCGAAAGCTTGTGAGTCTATTATCAAATAAATCGGTTGGACTAAAACCTGGTGTTGGCAGACTTTCTACTTTATAATAATGATGTACCACTGACATTAGCGGAGAGATTGGAACACCACCATGTTTAGAAGCAGCATGCTTACCCTGTAACCTGTTTAGATGTGGTACTAACAACCAAGTGTTAAACAGATACCGGAGCACATCTCAAGTCCCACATCTAGAGTTCAAAATAGGAAGACACATGGTGGCAGACATAGCGACGCTGATGTAAAAAAAAATTAGATTTGTGCTACCAAAGGAACTACAGAGTGAAGAAATATCAATAACGTCTTGTAACAAATCAATGGAAGAAGGAGGCACACTGGAGAGAGGTAACAATGACTGTTCCTGCTCTTCTCCCACCCATTTAACTCGTGGGCCCACAGAGAGGCCAGCAATAGGAATTATGGTAATATCATTGTCTCCAGTACCAAGAAGTATCAGGTCTTCAATAGACGGAACAAAATCTTTGGGTTAGTATCTTTCTTTATATAGTCAGTTCAGTAGCAGACTATAATTTCCTCAGGCACAGATACAAGAGTCCACTGTGGACACTTGAGACCATCCTCAAAGTCTTTGTCGCTTATTTTAACCCAAAGTGAAATGTAATCAAATGAGCCTGTTTGAATCAGCAATCACAATGCTCAGTGCAACTGATTGACTTATTCCTAACCGACTTCTAATACTTAGTTCTTGTGGACATGGGACACTGAAGGATGAGCTAATCCATGATCACATAGTCGTGATCGTGGGCCCAGAATAAAAACTCTTTGACGTACTGCTGATTAAAGATGACCTTATTTCAAATCAAGTGGTGCGGTTTGCAAGGCAGGCCAATCTTAGAGCATGTAATCAGGTTATAATTCATATGACTCCATTGACTGAGTTGGCCCAGAGGTAACAGCCCCATCCATAAGAAATCCTGTCAAACTAGGCTGATGTGGAACTCCACGCTGGCAGCCATTTTGAGATTGTGGCTTGAAAACCTGGAATGAATGGCAGGATTGTCCAGGGGAAAGAACATTCCAAACATTCTTACAAATCTAACAGTTTCAATGGAGGTCAAAGGCAATAAAATATTACTCTTGGAGAAGTGGAAAATAAAGACAAATTACAATGTTCCAAGGGGAAGCTGTAGTCCAGGCTATTGATCAGTTACAGTGTAAATTCAATACCACCTTTCAAATTGATACTGGAGTCACTGTTAATGTATTAGAAGATGGTGGTGATGGACTTTGTCCATTTGACATCTGGGAGGCATAGTCCTTCCCATCAGAGGCAGGATGATTGCTCCTCTTCACTACAAGAGGTGAAAGATCATTGATTGTTCTTCACAATCAATATACATCCTTGTTGGGTAGTGATTTAGGACAGCACAGTAGTTAGCACTGCTGCCCCACAGCACCATGGATCTGGTTTCAAATCTAGCCTCAGGTCATTGTCTGTGTGGAGTTTGCACGTTCTCCCCGTGTCTGCATGGGTTTCCTCCAGGTCCTCTGGTTTCTTCCCACAGTCCAAAGATGTTAGGTTAGGTGGATTGGTCATGCTAATTTGCTCGTTAGTATCAGGGGACTAGCTAGGGTAAATGTGTGATGTTATGGGAATAGGGCCTATTGAGATTCTTGTCAGTGCAGACTCAATGGGCTGAGTGGCCGCTTTCTCCACAGTAGGGATTCTATGATTGTATGCTGACATATTTCCAGGAATCCCAGAGAAAATAGATGATGTTCATCATTTGAATGGTGCCAAGAAAAAAAATGCAGGAAAATCTCAGCAGGCCTGGCAGCAATGCTGCCAAGCCTGCTGAGATTTTCCAGTATTTTCTGTTTTGGTTTCCAATTCCAGCATCCACAGTAATTTGATTTTATTTATTTGAATATTGACCCTGCTTTTCATGCAACAGACCCATAGAATCCCTACAGCGCAGAAGAAGCCATGTGGCCCATCATGTCTGTGCCGACTCTCTGAAGGAGTATCCCACTTAGGCCTTGGTTATAGGGATAGTAGATATTATAGCCAAGTTTGATCTGATTAGATTTAAATTACTATTGTCAAATGTATTAACATACAGTGAATAATATTGTTTCTTGTGTGCTATACAGACAAAATATACTATTCATAGAGAAGGAAACAAGACAGTGCAGAATGTTGTGTTACAGTCATAGCTAGGGTGTAGAGAAAGATCAACTTAATGCAAGGTAAGTCCATTCAAAAGTCTGACAGCAAGAGGGAAGAAGCTGTTCTTGAATCGGTTGGAAGGAGACCTCAGACTTTTGTGCCTTTTTCCCGAAGGAAGAAGATGGAAGAGAGAATGTCTGGAGTGCGTGGAGTCCTTAATTGTGCTGGCTGCTTTGCCAAGGCAGCGGGAAGGGTAGACAGAGTCAATGGATGGGAGGCTGGTTTGCGTGATGGATTGGGCTACATTCACGATCTTTTGTAGTTCCTTGCGGTTTTAGGCAGAGCAAAACCTACAAGTTAGTAAGATTACACTCAAGTAACATAGAAACATAGAAAATAGAAGCAAGCGTTGACCAGTTGGTCCTCCATGCATGCTCCGCCATTCATTTTGACCAAGGCTGATCCCACCTTCCCCCCATAGAAACATAGAAAATAAATGGGATAGTAAGTTGCAATGAGGAAATAAGAAATTTACAAAAGAGTATATATATAGGTTAGTTGAGCGGGACAAATGTTGCAGATGGAGTTTAACATGGGTAAGTGAGAGGTTACCAATTTTGGTTGGAAAAATAGAATGGCAACTTATTATCTCAGTGGAGGGAGACTTTGGGGTGCTTGGGTGCAGAGGGATTTGGGTGTCTTCATGCTTGAATTGCAGAAAATTGGTATGCAGCTGCAACAGGTGAAAAGGAAAGCAAATGGAATTTTGGCATTTATAACTAATGGAATAGAGTGTAAAAATAAAGAAGTGTTGCTGCAATTATATGAGCAGTGTGTACAGTTTTGTCTCCCTTATTTGAAGAGGGATATCATGGTATTAGAGGGAGTTCAGAGGAGCTTCACTAGATTGATTCCAAATTTGAGTGGTTTGTTTTATGAAGAGGGATTGAACAGTTTTGACCTTTACTCTCCAGAGTTTAGAAGAATGAGAGACCTAGTTGCATACATAGATGATAAAAGGTATTGATAAAGTAGACATAGAGAGGATGTTTCCTCAGGTGGGGCAATCTCAAACAAGGGGTCTCAGCTTTAGGACAAGGAGTGGCAGATCTAAAACAGGGATGAGGAGAAATTACTTCCCTCAAAGGGTTATGACTCTGTGGAATTCATCACCCCAGAATGTGGCGGATGTTGGTGCATTGAGTAAATTTATGAAATAATTTATTTTTAATTAGTGAAAGTTTGGAGGGCTATGGTGAACAGACAGGATAGTGCAGTTGTGGCCGAGATGAGGTCAACCATGATCATATTGAATGGTAGAGCAGGCTGAAGGGGCTGAATGGCCTACTCCTGCTCCTAGTTTATGTTCTTATATAACATTGAGAACCCCTTTTTTACGGAATTTTCCACAAAAGCAATACAAAATCCTGACCAATCCCTGCTTGCGATTGGATAGTTGAGAATGGCTTCTTCCAGGCTCCCTCCGGGTGCTCTGGTTTCCTCCACTGTCCAAAGATGTGTTGGTTTGGTGGATTAGCTACAGGAAATGCACAAGGTTATGGGGATAGGATGGAGGGGAGGTGGAACTGCAGCGTTGGACCTGAGTAAGATGCTTCTTTAGAGAGTCAGTGCAGACTTGATGGGCCAAATTGCATCTTGTTGCACTGTAGGGATTCTATGTTCTGTAAAGGTAGACCTTGTATGTGAAGCTTGCTGTGGGCAAACAACTTGTTGATACTCAGTTTCAAAGTTCCCTCTGATCTGATGCACAGATGAGCAACCAATCAGCAACCGTGCAGATGAAAGAAAGTTGCAATATGATGTGCATAGATCTTTCAAGGATCGTACCTTAAACAATTGTCAATCATTACCACCTCAACAGGATATGATGCATTAGTTCCATGACTTGCTGTCTGCAAGCAGTAGTGATTGAGGTCAGACATATGCCTCCCAGTGAATAGTAACTGGCGCGAGTCTTATGGGGTAGCACAATGGCACAGTAATTAGCACTGCTGCCTCACAGCGACAGGGATCCAGGTTCGATTCCCAGCTTGGGTCACTGTCAATGTGGAGTTTGTACATCCTCCTCGTGTCTGTGTGGGTTTTCTTCGGGTGCTTCAGTTTCCCCCCACAGTTCAAAGATGTGAGGGTTCGATGGATTGGCCATGCTAAATAATTATCCCTTACTGTCAGGAGGATTAGCAGGGTAAATACCTGGGGTCTTGGGAATAGGGCCTGGGTGGGATTCTGCTGGCACATGCTCAATGGGTGGAATAGCCTCCTTCTGTACTGTAGTGATTCTATGATTATCTTCTCACAAATCCTCATGTATAAATGGTAAGTTTAAATTGAAAGGAATAAAGAAACTCCAGCAGTTTGCTCACAAGCTATCCTCTTCCGGATAAAAAAAATTCAGGGAAACATACATTGAAATTAATAGGCTATACATGCAGCAAATCAAATTCAGAGGAATCTTTAATGGGGGCTTCGTTCTGGATTCAATCCACCAACAGAAGGTGGATTGAAGGGTAAAATGGTGAAACACATAAACCTCAAAGTCCAATCATCAATAGCTCTCTGGCACCACCAACTGTGCCCTTGGTTTCTTACCACCCTAATGAAAACCTGCCTGAGCAGTGTACAGCTCGGATTCTCTTCCGGGAGTGAGAAAATATGTGTAAATAACAGTGAGATTACCAAAATCTGACCTCAGATGCATTTCCTGCCGTTAAGGCCTTCATTCACTGTCAGGAACAACATCCCATGATGCAATGTCATGATAGCAACAGACAGCAGGATGTATCTCACATGGTGGACTCAATTATGTCAAGCAAGGATCGTAGGGACATTTTTCTTATTGATTCTCAGGATGTGGTCATCACTGGCAAGGCCAGTATTTATCGTCCATCCCTGAAGGTGATGGTGACCTGCTTCTTTGAACAACTGCAGTCTGTGTAATGTAGGCATATCCACAGCACTGTTAGGGAGCATATTCCAGCATTTTTACCCAACAATAAAGGGCTTAATGGAAAACATCGGAATTGAGTATAAAGAAGGCCATTTAGTTCATGTTTTACCATCCCAATAAGGAACCTCGGAGGGTTCCTGAAGTGCATCTGGTAGGTGGTACACATTGCATTGTCATTGAATGTCAAGGAGTGATGGTTAGTTAGATCCTCTCTTGATGGAGATGGTCATTGGTTAGCTCCTGTGTGACATGAAAATGATACTTGCCCCTTGTCAGCCCAAGCTTTAATTTGTCCAGGTCTTACTGCATTTGGATAGAGACTGCAGGAATGCCTTGATAATCCCTCCTTTGGCCTTGCGTGGAAGTGAGTACCGCAGTCTCTCATTGTGAAGAACTTAATGAAAAAAGTAGGTGTAATCAGAGACTTGGTGCCCAGATTCCAGTCAGCCCTGTAACTCCTTGTGCAGGTTAATAAAGGACCTGTTATCATCATATTTGGAGCTCCTTACTTGTCAGCTTTCTGCCGTTTTGGTGTGTGTTTTCTTTCAGTTCTTGCATTTCGAGGATTAGCTGTGTCTTAGCTTGTTATTTAAAGAGATCAGTGGGGGACAAAGTTAACGTCAGCAGTCACTTCTATTCACATTTATTTTCAATCATCTCCTGTTATAATCTTGTCAGCTGGTGCCTTGCCAATTCTTCGTTGACTACGCCCATGGTTTATGTCACAACAGTACAGCTCAGCGTTGCCATGGTTTCACCACAAGTTAGCATTTACCATTACAAAGAAGAAATCCATTAGACAGAATCTATTTTTTGCCCCGGTACTCTGTGCGAATACTTTTCAAATCTGTCTTCGGTCTTCAAACATGTTGAGCAAGGAGGCATCTTGCAGATTAGGTATGTTTTTATTCCCGATGACTGCGCCTTGACATTTAGCTGCGATCAGCACTTTCACATGATGATTAAGAGTGCAAAGGCAAGCTCTGAATGATCATAAAATTAATTGTAATTTACAAAGCAGAAACTTACCTGAGAATAGCAAGGTCTCACAGAAATCAAAGTGATAGTTATATGGAATGTACAGGACAGAAACAGGTATTCGGAGAAGCAGTTTGAATCCAGTGTTTATGCTCCACACGAACTCTTTCCTCTAATCATGAAGATAATCCCTTCTAATCCTTTCTCCCTCATGTCTTTAACTTCCCTTTAAATGCATCAGTGCTATTCACCTAAACAACTCCATGTCGATGCTATAGTTAAGAAAGCGCACCAACGCCTCTACTTTCTCAGCAGACTAATGAAATTTGGCATGTCTGCTATGATTCTCACCAATTTCTACAGGTGCACCAAGAAAGCATCCTTTCCGGTTGTATCAGAGTTTGGTATAGCTCCTGCTCTAACCAAGACCGTAGGAAAATACAAAGGGTTGTGAACGAAACCCAGTCCATCATGCAAACCAGCTTCCTATCCATTGACTCGATCTATACTTGTTGCCTTGGAAAAGCAGCCAGCATAATTAAAGACCTCACGCACCCCAGACATAGCCTCTTCCACCCTTTTCCGTCAGGAAAAAGGTACAAAAGTCTGAGCTCATGTATCAACCGAGTCAAGAACAGCTTCTTCCCTGCTGCTGTCAAACTTTTGAATGGACATAGTTAATATTGTGTTGATCTTTCTCTACACCTGAAACTTAACACTACATTCTGCACCCTCTCCATTCCTTCTTGGGATTCGAATTGGGTTCCCAGAACATTAGCTGAGTTTCTGGATCAATAGTCTAGCAATAAGCCATTGCCTCCCCTATCAACAACCTTCCAAAAACCTAAATGTATTCATCTACTATATTACAATTGTCTGCTCTACTGATTGGATCCCCTGTTTTATGGTATTTTCGGAGGATTTAATATTGGTCTGGAAATTGGAAGAAACCCCCTGCTCTTTTCCAAAACAGCACCTGAAATCTTCAGTATGACCGGAGTGAACAGGTGGAAGGTTGGTTTGATAGATGGTTGTTAAAATGCACCTCCAGCAGTCCTGCACTCTTTCAGTGCTGTACTGGGAGTGAATCATGAGGAGAAACAGAGTCATAGAAAATTTTAGCACAGAAGGAATCCCATCGGGCTTATTATGCTAGTGCTGGCCATTAAGGAGAGTGGTTATGTCTAGTCCCACATTTTTGTTCTTTGTCTGTATTCTAGGTCCTCATCTTCAATTATCTATTCAATCCCTTTTTCAAGTTACTTACGAATCATTAAGATTAAGTTTATTTATTAGTGTCACAACACTGCAATGAAGTTACTGTGACAAGCCCCTAGTTGCCACTTTATAGTGCCTGATGGAGAATTTTGCATGGCCAATGCACCTAAGCAGCCCAGCTTTCAGACCAAGGGAGGAAACTGGAGCACGCGAAGGAAATCCACGCAGGCACAGGGAGAACGTGGAGACTCCGCGCAGATAGTGACCAAGGACGGAATCAAACTCGGGTCCCTGGCACTGTGAGGCAGCAGCGCTAACCACTGTGCCACCATGCTGCCTTATCCATTACCTTTCCAAATAAAGTGAATCAGATCAGGACGACTCTGAGTGAAAACATTTCTCTATATGTCCACCTGAGATCTTTTCCTAATGATTATGAATCTGTGATCTCTAGTTATCGATGCACTCACCAGGTGGAATACTTTTTCCCTATCGACCCTGCCAAGACACCTCATTATCTTGAGAATCTCCATTCAGTCACCCCTTAACTTTTGCTCTACCAAGTCGAACTACCACAGACACGGTTACCTTCCTGAATTAGTGCCCCAGGGAAGCAGAGTTTGAATACCACCGTGGCACTTTGAGAACTTGAATTTAAAACAGCTCCCATCAAAAGCGGGTGTCAAGTTGTTTGATCGTTGTTATAACTCATCTCAATAATGAATGTTCTTTAGGGAAGGAATCTGCTGTCCTTACCCTGTCTGGCCCTGGAGGTGACTCCAGTTTCACAACTTTGACTCTTCACACTGCTCTCTGAAGAGGCTCAGCCGCCGAATTGAATGGTGGTAATATTCTGGCCTCAATCTCAAGGGTAACGCGGTGGCACAGCGAATAGCACTGCTGCCTCAAAATGCCAGGGATCCAGGTTCAATTCCAGGCTTGGGTCACTGTCTGTGTGGTGTTTGCATGTTCTCCTCACATCTGTATAGGTTTCGTCCGAGTGCTCCAGTTTCGTCCCACAGTCCAAAAATGTGCGGGTTAGTTGCATTGGCCATGCTAGATTGTCCCTGAGTGTCCTGGGAGTGTAGCTTAGAGAGAGTAGTGAGGTAAAAATGTGGGGTTACGGGGATAGAACCTGAGTAAGATTGCAGTTTGTAGTCACTGCAAATCCTTCACTGTCTGGTCTGGTTTTAGCACTGGCAGTATTGGCGTAGCCCACTCTATGATTTGCACCAGTTTAATTATTCCTGGAAAGACTATCCCCAGGTTTTCCAACCTCTTCAATTCCACCTCAGCTTTTTGATGTAGGGCATAAGGGACAAGCCAGGCTCTAAACAATTCGGGCATTGACCCAGAGTTTACGTAAAGTTTAGCCTTTACTCCCCATATACACCCCAGCTCTCTCTGAAAAACCTCTTGATGCATACACAAGAGCTCCAGGAAAACCGATTTGTGATGTTGAGTACCTCTAATCAATTCAATGTGATTTTCTTCAGTCAGTCTCGTCCCATAATGCTAGGCCTCTGTCCTTTCACTACCACCAGGAGTAGCTGAGCAGACTGGTGCTGGTAAGACACTGATGCTGACGTTGTGCCAATGTCTCCTCCGTACAGATTACCAAATTTGCCGTGGTTTTGCTAAGCCTCATTGGTTGCAAACCTCTCTGTAAGTACTTGTAGGTTTGTTCACTATTGGGCCCATTCATTTGTTCGAATAGACAAGGGGGCAGCACTGATATGAGTTTTAAAATTATTTTCCTTCATTTAATGGAGCTTGAAATATTAACATGATAGAAGCAATATAAAGAACACAAACTTGGAGACTGGCTTCTACTGCCAGCCTCTGTGCTGAACTTGAACACACTGAATGGATCTCAAAAACAAATTAAAAAAACATGCACTAAAATCCAAACTATATATCAACCATTATCTTATAATTGGAAATGTTTTCTTCTGGCTGGCTTTGTCTTAGAAAAACAATCCTTGCACTGCTATTATTAAAACATACTTGTTTGCCTGCATTACGTACCCTTCAGGAATGTAGTTAATTCCTAGCTCACTATTAACCTTCTGATTTTACATTTAGTCAAGTTAGCAGTCAATGTTTCAGCTTGGCATGATTAGTTAACCCCTTACAGTCTAGCATTTAAATGTAATTGTGCACAGAAAGTCTGAAAGTCTGCAAATTCTGCAAAAAGATATAGATAATCTTAAGTGAGTGAGTGAGGCTCTGGCAGATGGAGTACAATGTTGGTAAATGTGAGGTCATCTATTTTGGTAGGAATAACAGCAAAATGGGCTATTATTTAAATGGTAAAAAAATTGCAGCAAACTGCTGTGCAGAGGGACCTGGGTATCCTTGTGCAGGAATCTCAAGGAGTTGGTTTGCAGGTGCAGCAGGTAATTAAGAAGGCAAATGGAATTTTGATCTTCATTACTAGAGGGATGGAGTTTAAAAACAGTGAGATTATGTTGCAGCTGTATAAGGTGCTGGTGAGGCCTCACCTGGAGTACTGTGTACAGTTTTAGTCTCCTTACTTGAGAAAGATATACTGACACTGGAGGGGGTACAGATGAGATTCACTAGGTTGATTCTGGAGTTGAGAGGGTTAGTTTATGAGGGGAGACTGAGTAGACTGGGACTATACTCATTGGAATTCAGAAAACTGAGGGGGGATCTTATAGAAACATATAAGATTACGAAGGGAATAAATAAGATAGAAGCAGAGAAGTTGTTTCCACTGGCGGCTGGAACTAGAACTAGAGGGCATAGCTTCAAAATAAGAGGAAGGCAATTTAGGACTGAGTTGAGGAGGAACTTCTTCGCACAAAGGGTTGTGAATCTGTGGAATTTCCTGCCCAGTGAAGCAGTTGAGGCTACCTCACTGAATGTTTTTAATGCAACGATAGATAAATTTTTGAACAGTAAAAGAATTAAGGGTTATGGTGAGTGGGCAGGTAAGTAGACTGGGTCCACAAAAAGATCAGCCATGATCTTATTGAATGGCGGAGCAGGCTCAAAGGGCCAGATGGCCTATTCGTGCTCCTAGTTCTTATGTCCTTATAGGCAGATAGATCTTAAAATGAAGTCTTTGCTTAACCCTGAAGCAAACAGGGTTGAGCATACATAGGATCTCTCATTCAGGTATTACCATGACCAAAGTGCTTGTATCAACCAATACTTAATGGACACCCGTGAACCAGAAGGACAATTTTGATGTGGCATGTATTGTTTAACTTCTCAACATTGAGTTCATAAAGTTCGGATTTCTCTTCCGAGTCTTCCATAATCTTGTTCACATGAGTCCTTTTTTTGGGAAATAGTCACCAATGGTCTACTCTGCAGTTGGCTTGTTTGTGTCGCTTCCAATTACATATGAAAAGAAAGAGAAATCTTTACATTTGCACCTTGGGGATGGTCTCCCCCTTGTCAAACCCTTGTGGCTGACAATTCCTCTTCCTTCTCTTAGGTTCCGCTGGGCCCTCACTGTATTCCAAGCGGCCATCACTTCTCACATGTTCACCTCGCCTTGCATATCCTGCAATTGAAAAACACTCTGTTCAGCACTCTCAACCAAATCATTCGCTTTATCCAGGGGAATTTTAGTTTTGGAGGTCAGCTTCTTTTGGATGTTCAAACTGTTAATACTGCACAAGACGACCACGTAACATATCACCTAAGGATGGACCAAACCAATTGGCAAAGTCTAGCCACAAAATCAGAAACTGTCTCCCCGGGTCCCTAACCACCATTGATAGATTCAGAAAGAATGTTCCCCTTGGGGGGAAGGAGGGGGGCAGTCCAGAACTAGAAGTCATAGTTTGAAGATTAGGGGTAAACCTTTTAGGACTTGGGTGAGGAGAAATTTCTTCACCCAGAGGGTGGTGAATGTGTGGAATTCACTACCACAAAAAGCAATTGAGGTCAAAATTTTATCTGATTTCAAGAAGAAATTAGATATAACTCTCAGGGCTAAAGAGATATAAAGAGGGGGGATCAGGATAGTGATTTTGATGATTAACCATGATCGAGATGAAGGGCTTGAAGGGCTGAATGGCCAGCTCCTACTTCTAGTTGCTATGTTTCTAAAAGCTGAGTGGAATTTATATCGCTGAATAATAATGGAGAGTCGGGAATTATATTGGTCCCCTATTAGTGCAACTAGCAAGTCAGAGTATTTCATATCTGATGCCTCCGGAAATGGCTTCTGACAAGGTTGTAACTTTGAGGCCCACAAACTATGATTAATATAAAGCTTTGAATGACAGGTAGTTTGGAGCTGTATTTGACATGCCTTTTGAAGCATTGAGTAAATTCTCCTCAGGCTCCAATCATGATCTGCTCTTTATTAGTTGCCTGAAGGTCTCAGAAGGTAATCATTGGTCGCTGATCCCTCTTTGTATCGAATTAAAGTTTAAACTGTAAAATAAAGAACAAATTGTCAGTCAAGACAAGTTTTAAGAAATATAATTATACCTATGAGTGTTCTCAAGAAATAGACAATAAACAAAACATCCACAAAGGTTGCTTGGGAAGTTATTATGACACCCTATTATCAATGCTAAACCTCCATCTGGCCTAATGGGCATCATAAATTCTATGAATAAATCACAGAGAGCACATGATGGAAATTCCAATAGTCTTACTCACAAAACTGGCCTTCACTCAAAATGCAGTTTATTAAATTAGTCCTTTACATCTATCTCTGCTTTAATGTGTATGTGGCAATCTTGAAAAACTGGGAAAAGTTCACCAACTGACCCAACAGCATCAAGAAATGATGCAGAAATGGAAAAGAAGCCTGAGTTAAGGCCTTGAATCAAGGCCAATACTTCAAGGCAACTGAATTCATTAAATTCTTCAGTAAATTGGGTTTCAGGATTTGTTTTAACCTCAACTTGTTGAGACCCTATTCTACATTGCAATTATTTATTTCATGAACCTTTTTCCATCATCAGGAGTTGTCAGTCTTCTGAAGATGTAGTTACAAGGGCCTTTAAGATAGAGACATCTCCACTGACCAGAACTATTTACAGCAGATAGTCTTCCCAAAGCAACCCTGCAGAGCAGCAACAAGACTGCCAGATGTGGAAAACTGCTCAGAAATGTCCTCAGGTCCTCAGTGCTTAACGTTCAACCAGAAACATAGGATCCCTACAATACAAAAGGAGGCCATTTGACCCATCAAGTCTGCACCAACCACAATCCCACCCAAACCCTACCCCTATAACGCCATCTATTTACCCTGCTAACATCCTAACACTAAGGGGCAATTTAGCATGGCCAATCAAACTAACCTGTACATCCAATAGCAGCCCACACATGACCCACCGTATGCATGCCCCTCGTTAGACAACAAGGTGGACCGACACACTTGCGGAGTAAAAGAGACAAAACATCAACATGCAGCATTAGATTTCCAGTAACGTCCCAAGGCTCTGACCCTTTTTAAAACTGTCTCCTATAACCCTCCATCCCTGTTTCACTCATGTGCCTAGCTAAGTAAACCTTAAACAAGTCCAGCGTGCCTGCCTCCACCACCTTACTTGGTAGTGCATTCCATTCCCCCACGACCCTCTGTGTGAAAAACCTCCCTCTAGTATCCAAATTATACTTCTCCCCCCTCGCCCTTAGCTCGTGACCCCTCGTGATATTTGTCTCAATATCAGTGTCAGGGACATTAGTTCAATTCCCGGCTTGGGTCACAGTCTATGTGGAGTCGAAATGTTCTGGTTTCCTCCCTCAGTCCGAAAGACGTGTTGGTTAGGTGCGTTGGCCATGCTAACTTCTCCCTCAGTATATACAATCAGGCGCCAGAATGTGGCGACTAGGGGATTTTCACAGCAACTTCATTGCAGTGTTAATGTAAACTTACTTTTGACTCAAATAATTTAAACTTTTTTAAAAACTTATCACATTAGTGTTTGCAGAGGCTTGTACTCTGGTTGCCTACTGTGTTTCTTACATTACAGTAAGAAATCTCACAACACCAGGTTAAAGTACAACAGGTTTATTTGGTAGTAAAATCCATCAGCTTTTGGAGCGCTGCTCCTTTGTCAGGTAAGTGAGGGGTCTTTTCACAAACAGGGCATATAAAGACACAAACTCAATTTACAATATAATGGTTGGAATGCGAGTCTTGCATTCCAACCATTATTTTGCAAATTGAAATTGAATTTCAAATTGAATTTGAATATGCCCTGTTTGTGAACAAACCTCCCGCTTACCTGACAAAGGAGCAGCGTTCCAAAAGCTAGCAGCATTTGCTACCAAATAAACTTGTTGGACTTTAACCTGGTGTTGTGAGACTTCTTACTATGTTTACCCCAGTCCAGTGCTGGCATCTCCACATCATTTCTTACATTACAACAGTAGTAGCTACACTTCAAAAGGCACTTTCACTGACTGAAACATTTTGTGATTCCACCCCAGGCTGGAGTGAAATGTAAGACCTTCTTGATGGAGCTAATACACAAGCACAGTCGTGACAGCCAGTATACTGAATGATAGGAGGGGTAATTGTTACACATTTTGAGGCATAACCCATTAAAAGGAACAGGTTAGGTGACCCTGGGTGTGGAGTGATCTGCCTGGAAGGGCAGTTGTTGTTCGGAGTGTGGAATGAGTAAGACTGCAGTAAATAGTATTCCCTGAGGCCTGTCTGTGGTCTGAGTTCTTGAGGCCAACCCTCAGTAATAAAGAATAGAACAAGTTTGGGGAAACTATTGGTCTGCAGCTTACATTGAAATGAAGGAAGTCGATTGATGCTCACAAAATGGAATGTCTTCTCTCTCTGGCCTCATTGAAACATTCCTATATCGGATAAGGCAGTGCTGTCCGAAACGTCAGTTACTCGGCACATGAGAAATAAAAATGGAGTTCATTTCATTTCTGATCATCATATCAAAATCATAGAATCCCTACAGTGCAGAAAGTGGCCACCTCAGCCCATTGAGTCTGCACCAACTCTCCAAAAGTGCATCTTGCCCAGGCCCCCTTCCCCCTCTCTCCCTAGCCCCACCGTAGAACATAGAACATAGAACATAGAACACTACAGCGCAGAACAGGCCCTTCGGCCCACGATGTTGCGCCGACCAGTTTTTTTAAAAAAAAAACACTGACCCACTAATCTAAACCAAACCCTTTCCATCCATAAACCTATCCACGGATCTCTTAAATGCCCCCAAACTAGGCGCATTTACAACCGCAGCAGGCAGAGCATTCCAATCCCTCACCACCCTCTGGGTAAAGAACCTACCCCTGACATCCGTCCTATAACTACCCCCCCTTAATTTAAAGCCATGCCCCCTCGTGCTAGCTTTCTCCATCCGAGGAAAAAGGCTATCACTATCCACCCTATCTAAACCTCTAATCATCTTATGTGTTTCAATAAGATCCCCTCTTAGCCTCCTTCTTTCCAGCGAAAACAACCCCAAATCCCTCAGTCTCTCCTCATAGGACCTCCCCTCCATACCAGGCAACATCCTGGTAAACCTCCTCTGCACCCTCTCCAAAGCCTCCACGTCCTTCCTGTAACGTGGGGACCAGAACTGCACACAGTACTCCAAGTGCGGCCGCACCAGAGTTGTGTACAGTTGCAACATGACGCTGCGACTCCTAAATTCAATCCCCCTACCAATAAACGCCAAGACACCGTATGCCTTCTTAACAACCTTATCTACTTGATTCCCAACTTTCAGGGATCTATGTACACATACACCTAGATCCCTCTGCTCCTCCACACTATTCAAAGTCCTCCCGTTAGCCCTATACTCAACACATCTGTTACTCCTACCGAAATGAATTACCTCACACTTCTCTGCATTAAACTCCATCCGCCACCTCGCGGCCCAGCTCTGCAACCTGTCTAGGTCACCCTGCAAACTATGACACCCTTCCTCACAATCTACCACACCTCCGACTTTGGTGTCATCAGCAAACTTACTAATCCACCCAACTATACCCTCATCCAGATGATTAATAAAAATTACAAACAGCAGTGGCCCCAAAACAGATCCCTGAGGCACACCACTCGTAACCGAACTCCATGACGAATATTCACCATCAACCACCACCCTCTGTCTCCTATCTGCTAGCCAATTCCTGATCCAAGTACCTAGATTACCCCCAATCCCATACATCTGCATTTTCTGCAGAAGCCTACCATGGTGAACCTTATCAAACGCCTTACTAAAATCCATATATACCACGTCAACTACCTTACCCCTATCCACCTCTTTGGTCACATTCTCAAAGAACTCAATAAGGTTAGTAAGGCACGACCTACCTGCTACAAAACCATGCTGACTGTCTCTAATCAATTCATTACTCTCCAAATAACTATAAATCCTATCCCTAATAATTCTTTCTAAAACCTTGCCCACAACAGAAGTAAGACTCACCGGTCTATAATTCCCAGGGAAGTCTCTGTTCCCCTTCTGAAACAATGGGACAACATTCGCTGTCCTCCAATCTTCCGGTACTATACCAGAGACCAACGATGACCTGAAGATCAGAGCCAGAGGCTCTGCAATCACCTCTCTAGCCTCCCAGAGAATCCTAGGGTAAATCCCGTCCGGACCAGGGGACTTATCTATTTTCAAGCCCTCTAGAATATCCAGCACATCCTCGGTATCAACTGCAATACTTTCTATTTTACACCCCTGCACCCCAGTGTCCTCCTCAGCTACATTCATGTCCCCCTGCGTGAACACCGAAGAGAAATATTGGTTCAATGCCTCTCCAATCTCTTCCGGTTCCACACACAACTTCCCTCTACTGTCTGTAACTGGCCCTAATCTTGCCCTAACCAACCTTCTGTTCTTGACATACCTATAGAACGCCTTAGGATTCTCCTTAATCCTATCAGCCAAAGTCATCTCATGTCCTCTTTTAGCCCTTCTTAACTCCCTCTTCAACTCCCTCCTAGCCAATCTAAAGCTTTCTAATGCACTACCTGAGCCCTCAAGCCTCATCCGAACATAAGCCTTCTTTTTCTTCCTAACCAACGAATCAACTTTTTTAGTACACCACGGTTCCCTAGCCCTACCAAATCCTCCTTGCCTGACAGGGACATACCTATCACAGACCCGCAGTAGCTGCTCCTTGAAAAAATTCCACATTTCGGACGTTCCCAGTCCCTGTAATCTCCTAGTCCAACCTATGCTTCCCAATTCTCTCCTAATAGCCTCATAATTACCCTTCCCCCAGCTAAAACTACTGACCCGAGGTTCATGCCTATCCCTTTCCATCACTAAGGTGAACGTAACCGAATTGTGGTCACTATCACCGAAATGCACACCAACTTCCAAGTCTAGCACCTGGTCTGGCTCATTACCCAGCACCAAATCCAATATAGCCTCACCTCTAGTTGGCCTATCTACATACTGAGTCAAAAAACCTTCCTGCACACTTTGAACAAAAACTGACCCCTCTAACGAGCTAGAGCTATAGCAATTCCAATCAATATTAGTAAAGTTAAAGTCCCCCATGACAATTACCCTATTACTTTCACTCCTAACCAGGATCGTCTCCGCAATCCTTTCCTCAACCTCTCTAGAACTTTTTGGAGGTCTATAAAAGACTCCCAGCAGGGTGACCTCTCCTCTCCTATTTCTAATCTCCGCCCATACTACCTCAACAGACAAGTCCTCATCAAACTTCCTCTCTGACACTGTGATACAGTCCTTGACCAATAATGCTACCCCACCCCGCCTTCTACCTCCTTCTCTGCTCCAACTAAAACATTTGTACCCCGGGACCTGCAACATCCATTCCTGCCCCTGCTCTATCCATGTCTTTGAAATGGCCACAACATCGAAGTCCCAGGTACTGATCCACGCTGCAAGTTCATCCACTTTATTGCGAATACTCCTCGCATTAAAGTATACGCATTTCAAACCCTGCTCCGCCCCACCCCCACAATGCCGTGTATTGCAGTCCCCATCTATGCCCCCCTCACTTTCACCCCCTCTACTCAGGATCCCACCCCCCCTCACATTCCTCACATTTCCCACAGCTAACCCACCTAACCTACACGCCTTTGGACAGTGGGAGGAAACTGGAGATCCAAAGGAAACCCATGGAGAGAATGTGCAAATTCTGCACAGTAAGAAGTCTCACAACATCAGGTTAAAGTCAAACAGGTTTATTTGGTAGCACAAGCTTTTGGAGTGTTGCTCCTTCCTCAGTCTGCTCGTAGTTCTTGCATTCGACTTTATATGTTCACTGTGTAGTAATGGCCAATAAGAAATCTGGGAAATTGGCGAACGACAGGACTAATCAACAATTCCTTAACTATTTAAATTTGAGTGTTGAGAAATGGTGGAAAGAGAAATAGAATTGATGGGCAAATGTGTAGCAGGGTTTTGAATTGCATCTAATTTACAGGGGGTAGAATATGAAAGGCCAGACAGGAATATGTTGGAATAGTCAAGTCCAGAAATAGCAGGGTAATTATAAGACTTTCAGCAATAATTGGGCTGAGGCAGGGGCAAAGTTGGGAGATGATACAAAGATGGAATTAAGTAGTCTTTATTGATGACACAGATATACCTAATCCTGTTCCTAATTCACATGTTTGTATGTAGGGTCAGAAATTTATACTGGAATCAAATATGACCGCCTCAGACATTTGCCTGGAAGAACAATGGCGTGAGTGAAGAGTAGTGTTCACAAACAGGGCATACATAGACACAGATTTACAAAATAATGGTTGGAATGCGAGTCTTTACAGGTAATCAAGTCTTAAAGGTACAGACAGTGTGAGTGGAGAGAGGGTTAAGCACAGGTTAAAGAGATGCGTATTGTCTCCAGACAGGACAGTAAGTAAGATTTTGCAAGTCCAGACAAGTCATGGGGGTTACAGATAGTGTGACATGAACCCAAGATCCCAGTTGAGGCTGTCCTCGTGTGCGGAACTTGGCTATCAGTTTTTACTTGGCGATTCTGCATTGTCGTGTGTCATGAAGGCCTTGGAGAACGTTTACCTGAAGATTAGAGGCTGAATGTCATATCTGCCGATGTGTTCCCCAACAGGAAGAGAATGCTCCTGCCTGGTGATTGTTGAGTGGTGTTTATTCATCCGTTGTCATACTGTCTGCATGGTCTTGCCAATGTATGATGCTTCGGGACATCATTTCCTGCAGCATATCAGGTAGACAATGTTGGCTGAGTTGCAAGAGTGCGTACTGTGTACCTGGTGGATGGTGTTCTCACGTGAGATGATGGCATCCGTGTCGATGATCCGGCATGTCTTGCAGACGTTGTTGTGGCGGGGTTGTGTGGTGTCGTGGTCACTGTTCTCCTGAAGGCTGGGTAGTTTGCTGCAGACAATGATCTGTTTGAGGTTGTGTGATTGTTTGAAGGCAAGAAGTGGGGGTATGGGGATAGCCCTGGCACAATGTTCGTCTTCATTGATGACATGTTGAAGACTCCAGAGAAGATGTCATAGTTTCTCCAGTCCGGGGAAGTACTGGACGATAAAGGGTACTCTGTCCGCCGTGTCCTGTGTTTGTCTTCTGAGGAGGTTGGTGCAGTTTTTCACTGCAGCTCGTCAGAACTGTTAATCAATGAGTCGAGCGCCATATCCTGTTCTTATGAGGGCATCTGTCTGTAGATGTCTGTTGCCATCCTCCTCACCTGAGCAGATCCTGTGTATACAGAGAGCTTGTCCATAGGGGATGGCTTCTTTAACGTGTTTAGGGTGGAAGCTGGAGAAGTGGAGCTTATCCATGGGCTTGCAATACAGTGAAGTGCTAGGGTGACAATCCTTGATGGAGATACGTGTGTCCAAGAATGCAACTGATGAATCTGATGGTGGGATGGAACTTGTTGATGCCATCACATAGTTGTTTCAGTGATTGTTCACCATGAGTCCAAAGGAAGAAAATGTCATCGATGTATCTAGTATACAGCATCAGCTGAAGGTCCTGTGCATGAAAATGTTGGCATATTGAGGTGTGAATTTGGTCTCCATGGTTGTTCCGTGTGTCTGGATGAAGAACTGGTTGTTGAAGGTGAAGATATTGTGGTCCAGAATGAAGCAGCTGAGTTGTAAAATTGCATCTGGAGATTGGCTATTGTCGGCGTTGAGTACTGAAGCAGTTGTAGCAATGCCATCGTCATGGGGATACTGGTGTAGAATGCCAAGACATCCATTTGTGCTGAGTGTCTGTAGGAAGTCCATAGTGTCACGATAGAAGCTGGGGTTTCTTTGTACAATGTGTTTCAGGATGCCATCAATGTAGCCAGAGATGTTCTCACACAGGGTGCCATTGCCTGATACGATGGGACCCTGTGGGGAGTACGTGGGATGAGAGAACAGAGGGTGGCCTGACAGTCTGGATCAAAGGCCTTGATCAGTCTGTTGAGATGACAGGTGCATTCTTTGGTTTGATCTGTGGGTAACTGTCTGTAGTGTTCTTCATTGTTCAGTTATCAGTACATTTCTTTGCAGTAATCCATTCTGTTCAGGATGACAGTGGCTCCATCTTTGTCTGCTGATTTGATGACAATGTTACGGTTGCTCTTCTGAGTGCAGCTGATGAATCTGGCATTGACACACTTTCTGAAGACTTGGGCATACATGCAGCGGCCTCGGGAGGAGTCCAATTTGACTCTACTCATACTCAGCAGACTGGTCAAGACCTTTGAGCTGGACCTTCAGAGCACTCTGTGTTCTCATCCCACGTACTCCCCATGTTGGAGATCTCTACTGCCTCCCAAAGATACAGAACACCAACACACCTGATCGTGCCATTGTATCAGGTAATGGACCCTGTGTGACAACCTCTCTGGCTACGAGGGCATCCTGAAACTCATTGTATAAAGAACCACAGATTCTGTGGTGACACTACGGACTTCCAACAGAAACTCAGTACACATGGAGCAGTTGAACCAGGAGCACTCCTTGTCACAATGGATGTCTCAGTGCTCTACACCAGCATCCCCCTGATGATGGCATTGCTGCAACTGTCTCAGTACTCAATGCCGACATTGCCAATCTCAAGATGCAATTCTATAACTCATCCGCTTCATCCTAGACCACAATGCCTTCACCTTCAACAACCAATTCTTCATCCAGACACACGGAGCAGCTATGGGGGCCAAATTTGCACTTCAGTATGCCAAAACCTTCATGCACAGGTTCGAACAACACCTCCCCGCCGCACAGGACCTTCAACCGATGTTAGACACTAGATACATCAGTAACATTTTCTTCCTTTGGACTCATGGTGAACAATCACTGAAACAACTACATGATGACATCAGCAAGTTCCATCCCACCATCAGACTCACCATGGACTACTCTCTGGACTCAGTTGTATTCTTGGACACACGCATCTCCATCAAGGACGGTCACCTCAGCACTTCACTGTACCGCAAGCCCACAGATAACCTCACAATGCTCCACTTTTCCAGCTTCCATCCTAAACACGTTAAAGAAGCCATCCCCTACAGACAAGCTCTCTGTGAGGAGATTGCGACACCTAGACACTGAAAGACGCCCTAATAAGAACAGGAAATGGCACTCGACTTATCGATCAATAGTTCCTACAGACCACAGCAAAAAACCACACTGACCTCCTCAGAAGACAAACGTGGGACACGGAGGACAGGGTACCCTTTGTCTTCCAGTACTTCTCCAGAGTGGAGAAGCTGCGATATCTTCTTTGGAGCCATCAACATGTCATCGATGAAGACGAACATCTCGCCAAGGCCAACCCTACACCTCCACTTCATGCCTTCAAACAACCCCACAACCTCAAACAGACCATTGTCCACAGCAAACTAACCAGCCATCAGGAGAACAGTGACCACAACACCACACAACTCTGCCACAACAATCTCTGCAAGACATGCCAGATCATCGACACGGATGCCATTATCTCACGTGAGAACACCATCCACCAGGTACATATTCTTGCAACTCGGCTAATGTTGTCAGTTACGCTGCAGGAAAGGATGTCCCGAGGCATGGTACGTTGACGAGACCATGCAGACGCTATAACAACAGATGAATGAACACCGCTCGACAATCACCAGTCAATAGTGTTCTCTTCCTGTTGGCGAACACTTCAGCAGTCACAGGCATTCGGCCTCTGCTCTTCGGGTAAGAGTTCTCCAAGGCGGCCTTCACAACACACAACAACATGGAGTCACTGAGCAAAAACTGATAACCAAGTTTCGCAGACATGAGGACGGCCTCTTGGGTTCATGTCACACTATCTGTAACCCCCATGACTTGCCTGGGCTTGCAAAATCTCACTAACTGTCCTGGCTGGACATAATTCACACCTCTTTAACCTGTGCTTAACCGTCCCTCCACTCACATTGTCTGTACCTGTAAAAACTTGATTACCTGTAAAGACTCGCATTCCAACCATTATTTTATAAATTGAGTCTGTGTCTATTAATGCCCTGTTTGCGAACACAACCCTTCGTTCACCTGAAGAAAGAGCAACACTCCAAAAGCTTGAACTACCAAATAACCCTGTTGGACTTTGACATGGTGTTGTGAGACTTCTTACTGTGCTTACTCTAGTCCAACCAACATCTCCACATCACAAATCCGCACAGACAGGGACCCTGGTCTCTGGTGCTGTGAGGCAGCAATGCTAACCGCTGATTGGAGGATGAACATAAGAACATAAGAACATAAGAAATAGGAGCAGGAGTAGGCCATCTAGCCCTTCGAGCCTGCCCCGCCATTCAATAAGATCATGGCTGATCTGTCGTGGCTCAGTTCCACTTTCCCGCCCTCTCCCCATAACCCTTAATCCCTTCTCTTATCAAAAACCCATCAACCCGCTTCTTAAAAATATTTAGCGAGGCAGCCTCCACCACTTCAACGGGCAGAGAATTCCAGAGATTCACCACCCTTTGAGTGAAGAAGTTCCTCCTCAACTCCGTTCTAAACCGCCTCCCCTTTATCTTGAGGCTGTGCCCCCTAGTCCTACTGTCTTTTTTGAGCGGGAAGAGTCTCTCCACCTCTATCCTATCCATCCCATTCATCATCTTATACGTCTCAATGAGATCTCCCCTCATTCTTCTAAACTCTAACGAGTACAAGCCTAGTTTATTCAGCCTCTCATCATAGCTCAATCCCCTCAACTCCGGTATCAGCCTAGTAAACCTCCTCTGCACTCCCTCCAGGGCCAAAACATCCCTGCGCAGGTGCGGCGCCCAAAACTGCACACAGTACTCCAGCTGCGGCCTCACCAATGCCCTATACAGCTGCAGCAAGACCTCCCTACTTTTATATTCAATCCCCCTCGCTATGAAGGCCAGCATCCCATTCGCCTTCCTGACCACCTGCTGCACCTGCAAGCTGGGTTTTTGCGATTCATGCACAAGGACCCCGAGGTCCCTCTGCACCGTCGCCTGCTGCAGTTTTTCGCCACGTAAGTAATAGTCCTTCCTACCATTCTTCCTACCAAAGTGGACCACCTCACACTTGCCAACATTAAATTCCATTTGCCATTTCCTGGCCCATTCGCCCAGCCTATCTAGATCCTTCTGCAGACTCTCCACACCCTCCGCACAATTTGCCGTTCCCCCAATCTTGGTGTCATCAGCAAATTTCGACACCCTGCACTCGGTTCCCTCCTCCAGATCATCTATATAAATGGTAAATAGCTGAGGCCCCAACACCGACCCCTGGGGCACCCCACTAGTCACCATCCGCCAATCCGAATAGCACCCATTGACCCCCACTCTCTGCCTCCTATTTGACAACCAATCCTCTATCCACGCTAACACCCTACCCCCAACTCCATGTCCCCTGACCTTCTGCAATAACCTCTTGTGAGGTACCTTGTCAAACGCCTTCTGAAAATCCAGAAAGACCACATCCACCGGCTCTCCTCTATCCACTGCCCTAGACACATCCTCATAGAACTCCAGTAAATTTGTCAGACACGACTTCCCTTTCATGAAACCGTGTTGCGTCCGCCCTATCAAGCAATTCCCTTCAAGATGCCTCGCAATTTCCTGCTTAATGATGGATTCTAACATTTTACCTACCACAGACGTTAAACTAACCGGCCTATAATTCCCCGCCTTTTGCCTGGCACCCTTCTTAAACAACGGCGTAACATTAGCCGTTTTCCAATCTTCCGGCACTTCCCCGGAATCCAGCGACGTCTGGAAAATAACCACCAAGGCATCCACTATCACCTCCGCCATTTCTTTCAGGACCCTCGGATGCATTCCATCCGGTCCTGGGGACTTGTCCACAATCAGCCCCTCCAGTCTGTCGAGCACCACCTCTCTAGTAACAGTAATGTCATTAAGACCCTCCATTCCTACCACCTTTCCATCGCTAACACCCGGCAAATTATTCACGTCCTCCTCCGTGAAGACAGAAACAAAAAAGTTATTCAAGACCTTCGCCATATCCCCATCCCCTACCACTAGCTCCCCTTTCTCATCCTCTAAAGGACCAACGTTCACCCTAGCCAGCCTCTTCCTTTTTATATATTTATAAAAACTCTTGCTATCCTTTTTTATATTAAGTGCTAGCCCAGCCTCATAGCTTCTCCTACCCTCCTTTATCAACTTCTTTGTCAATCTTTGTTGACATTTAAACCTTTCCCAATCCTCTTCTCTCCCACTGCTCTTAGCTACTCTAAATTCCTCCGCTTTTAATTTAACACTTTCCTTCACCTCCTTCGTTATCCACGGCTTATTACCTCTCTTCCTACTGTCCTTTTTAACCATCGGAATAAATTTCTGCTGAGCACCAAGAAAGATCTCCTTAAAGATCCTCCACTGCTCCTCAGCAGACCTACCTTCCAACACATTCCCCCAGTCCACATTCGCCAATTCTTCTCTCATCCTACCGTACTCCCCTCTATTCAAACAAAGGACGCGTGTCCGGGAACCCACTTTCTCCTCCTCCATCTGCACCAGAAACTCCACCATACAATGATCACTCTCTCCAAGAGGATCCTTCACCGCAAGGTCCCTAATTCTACCCGCCTCATTACATAGCACCAGATCCAAGATAGCTTGCTCCCTCGTCGGCTCCAACACACACTGTTCAAGGAAATTATCCCGGCAGCATTCCAAGAACTCCTCCTCGAGCCCACCTCGTCCAACATGGGTCGACCAATCAATATGCAGATTGAAATCTCCCATAACTACTGCCGTCCCATTCCTGCACGCCGCACTTATTTGCGTGTTAACAGCCCGCCCCACCTCCAGATCATTATTTGGGGGCCTATAGACGACACCCACCAGCGTCTTCCTCCCTTTGCTGTTCCTAATCTCCACCCACAACGATTCCACGTTCTGCTCTTTGGCTCCGATATCATCCCTTGCTACCACCTTGATACTATCCTTAATCAGCAGAGCTACGCCACCCCCTCTTTCCTCCTGCCTATCCTTCCTAAACACTTGATAGCCCTGTACATTCATCTCCCAGTCCCTGTCACCTTGCAGCCACGTCTCTGTAATGGCCACCAGATCGTATCCATTTGTGTCGATCTGCGCCACCAGCTCATCCACTTTATTCCGAATGCTTCGTGCATTCAGATAAAGTGCTTTCATCCCAGCCTTCACCTGGACCCTATTTGCCGTAACGCCACCAATTGGGACATCCTCGGCCTCTTCCCTTACCTGTACCCTATCCTTAACTTTAGACCTCGTAGCTTCACCTACCCTCGCACCCTCCCCACCCCTAATTAGTTTAAAGCCCTGTCTACAGTCCTCTTTACTCGATTCGCCAACACTCTGGTCCCAGCACGATTCAGACCAACCCCATCCCGCCCGAACAAGTCCCACCTACCCCAATACTGGTGCCAATGCCCCATAAATTCGAACCCATTCCTCCCACACCAATCCCTGAGCCACCCATTCACTTCCTTTATCCTGTCAACCCTACGCCCGTCTGCACTCAGTTCAGGCAGTAGCCCAGAGACGACCACCTTGTCGGTTCTACTTTTTAATTCCATTCCCAGCTTCTCATACTCCCTCTGCAGATCCTCAGTCCGCACTTTGCCTACGTCGCCGGCACCCACATGTACTACAACGACCGGGTTCTCACCCTCCCACTCCAGGTTCCTCTGCAACCATTCCTGCATGGTCCTTCAATCCCTCCCCTTCTTCCTACTGGTCCGGTGCTGCTATCAAAGTGACTGATAGGCATCATCATTGGGCATTTGAATCTTATGTGTATGTGTTCATGTGAAGCAGCAATATTGGAAGGATTCCATCCTCGGGGCTGTTCATGTAATTTGGGAATGTTCAAACTGGAAAGCAGTAAGTTGAGAGCTGATATGATCGCTGTTTACAGAATTCAAGGCAATATCAGCCATGACAAGCTCTTTCACCATGCACGAGAAAGCACAGCCTGCACTTATCAAAGAATCCTACAGTGCAGAAGGAGGCCTATTCAGCCCACCGAGTCTGCACCAACAACAATCCCACCTAAGCCCTATCCCCATGACCCCATCGCATTTATCCTATCCCAGCCCCCTGACACTAAGGAGCCATTTAGCACGCCCAATCCACCGAACCAGAGCACTCAGAGGAAACCTGTGCAGGCACGGGGAGAATGTGCAGACTCTGTACAGACAGTGATCCAAGCCAGGAATTGAACCCGGATCTCTGGCGCTGTGAGACAGCAGTGCTAACCACTGTGCCACCGTGCAGCTTGCGCTTGAAGCTCATCTTGGGGATATTTTATGACTGTGCAAATGACCAATCTAGCTCCCTGAGGAGATGTGGAAACATAACTGATTTGTTTCGATATTAGTAGCTCAATTTCTTTCAAAAAAATAACCTTTTGAATACAGCATCTGGGTAAGTTCACAGGTGGTGGCTGTCGTGTGTTTTGGAGCAACAGGCAACTTTCGACCAATGATTCTCAAAGTTCTTCATCACTGAAGTTCTTGAATTGACTTGATTTGATTTATTATTGTCACATGTATTAGGATGCAGTGAAAAGTATTGTTTCTTGTGCGCTATAAAGCATACCATACATAGAGTACATAAGGGAGAAGGAAAGGAGAAAGTGCAGTTTGTAGTGTTACAGTCATAGCTAGGGTACAGAGAAATATCAACTTAATATAAGGTAGGTCCATTCAATAGTCTGACAGCAGCAGGGAAGAAGCTGTTTTTAAGTTGGTACGTCACCTCAGACTTCTGTATATTTCTCCTGATGAAAGAAGATAGGAGGGAGAATGTCCAGGGTATGTGGCGTCCTTGATTATACTGGTTGCTTTGTTGAGGCAGCTGAAGTGTAGACAGTGTCAATGGATGAGAGGCTGATTTGCATGATAGATTGGGCTACATTTACACCCATTTGCAATTTCTTTTTCCTCACTCATGTCTGAATCTGTTCTCAGCTAATTTATAAAGTTTGTATAATTTATAAAGCTAATTTATAAAGTTTCGCCTACTTACATGGCGAAAAACTGCAGCATGCTACGGTGCAGAGGGACCTCGGGGTCCTTGTGCATGAGTCACAAAAACCCAGCCTGCAGGTGCAGCAGGTGGTCAGGAAGGCGAATGGGATGCTGGCCTTCATTGCGAGGGGGATTGAATATATAAGTAGGGAGGTCTTGCTGCAGCTGTACAGGGCACTGGTGAGGCCGCAGCTGGAGTACTGTGTGCAGTTTTGGTCGCCGCACTTACGCAAGGATATTTTGGCATTGGAGAGAGTGCAGAGGAGGTTCACTAGGCTGATACCGGAGTTGAGGGGGTTGAGCTATGAGGAGAGGCTGAATAAACTAGGCTTGCACTTGTTAGAGTTTAGAAGAATGAGGGGAGATCTCATTGAGACGTATAAGATGATGAATGGGCTGGATAGGATAGAGGTGGAGAAGCTCTTCCTGCTCAGAAAGGACAGTAGGACTCGAGGGCACAGCCTCAAGATAAAGGGGAGGCAGTTTAGAACGGAGTTGAGGAGGAACTTCTTCACTCAAAGGGTGGTGAATCTCTGGAATTCTCTGCCCGTTGAAGTGGTGGAGGCTGCTTCGCTAAATATTTTTAAGACGCGGGTTGATAGGTTTTTGATAGGCAAGGGTATTAAGGGCTATGGGGAGAAGGCGGGAAAGTGGAACTGATCCACTTCAGATCAGCCATGATCTTATTGAATGGCGGGGCAGGCCTGAAGGGCTAGATGGCCTACTCCTGCTCCTATTTCTAATGTTCTTATGTTCTTATGTATGCAATAATTTGTCAACAGCTCTGTTACATTGCATCGTGGATTACCAGGATTGTAGAAGATAAACCTTGTTTTTATTCTTCGATCCAGTAATCTTGATGTTCCTATGCACAGACTGCAGTCTTCTCCCAATCCAGGATGTAATCCGGGTGGTTGCTTGGACACTGGGATGGCGCGGGTACAAAGGAAGCCCCACGTGTCGGGAGTGCAGGAGTTCTTCCCTGGGCGTGGGCTGACAGGCAGCATGTATGAGCTGCTTAGTATTATTAATAAACCCTCATTGTTGTTAATCCCTGATTAACAGTTATTACAATTGAAAGGGTTAATAATCGCATCAGATTTTAAAAATCACATAATCTGCTGTGAGAAAATACAAGGTCTTTATAAAAGTCTTCACAAATAAGCACCGAGGGCTTTACTCTGAGAGTATTCATTAAATCAGACATCTGGAACTGTAAGAAGACAGTGATATCCACAGAGACTGACACAAACTGGGACAATGATCACTTGTAATAATGATGGATTAGATCAGCTAACATGATTAAGCCTTCACGCGGATTGGACACGATAATTAAGCTAGTGTGAGGTGATTCTGATTGGTTTTAATATCTGTACCCTATGAATGATATAACCTTAATCAATAACTATGAATAGATAGAGATAACTCCTATACTTGATTGGTATATGCTAATTATCGTAATAGAATTTAAAACTATAACTGCTCTTGTATTCCTGAATTTGGGGCCCTTGCTAGTTACCAGTACTGACCTGTGACTTTCCAGGGACCGAGCTATATAGCTTACATTAAACCAGCTGTTTAATGGAACTCTGTGACTTGGTCAGGTTACTTGCAAGGTAAAGTTGTGATCAATTATTAGTTACTATAATTATTATCAATTATCAATTAGTTGTGATCATCAATCGAGGAATTGAGTTTAGGAGTCGGGAGATAATGCTGCAGCTTTATAAGACCCTGGTCAGACCCCACTTGGAGTACTGTGCACAGTTCTGGTTGCCTCATTACAGGAAGGATGTGGAAGCTATTGAAAGAGTGCAGAGGAGATTTACAAGGATGTTGCCTGGATTAGCTGGCATGCCTTATGAGGATAGGTTGAGGGAGCTCGGTCTTTTCTCCTTGGAGAGACAAAGGATGAGAGGTGACTTGATAGAAGTGTATAAGATGTTGAAAGGTATAGATCAGGTGGATTCTCAGAGGCTTTTTCCCAGGGCTGAAATGATTGCTACAAGAGGACACAGGTTTAAGGTGCTGGGGAGTAGGTACAGAGGAGATGTCAGGGGTAAGTTTTTCACTCAGACGGTGGTGGGTGAGTGGAATCGGCTGCCATCGGTGGTGGTGGAGGCAAATTCAATAGGGTCTTTCAAGAGACTTCTGAATGAGTACATGGGACTTAATAGAACTGAGGATTATAGGTAAGCCTAGTAGGTATGGGTGTCATTGGTGCAACTTGTGGGCCGAACTTGTGCTGTAGTTTTTCTATGTTCTAGTTAAAAGGCTGACACCAAAGCCCACAAGAACAACCCAGTAACATCCACTCAGAGTATCATTGACTGCATCTATATCAACATGTGGACTCCTGAAAATAGGTCTGAACTTCAGAAATCACCAAAGCCTCCACTTGGTTGTCACCAGCACTGGGTCATTCAGGTCTATCCCCACCTTCCTGGCCTTTTTATGTTGTACCAACCCTCTACTCTTGTCAAATCTTTTCCCCACAGCAAATGAGAGATGAGTTCGTCCACCTCCCATTCTGCACCATCCTGAATGATAGTCTCAATCCTTGGTGCTTGGGGAGATTTGTATAGGTGCAGAATTCTAACTTCCTTCTCCACTCAAAACCCATGGAAGGATCCAGAGAAAAGAGAACAGGGTGTAAGAGTAATTAGAGAGTAAGAGAAGGGAATTGGTCAAATGTATAGTCCACAGTCTCTCTACTTCCAGCATTGTGTGCCCCCTCTCTGTCAAAGGAATTCCCATTGACGTCACCCCATAGCAGCGGGAAACCCATGGGCAGGGGTACATTGCCAACAGGACTAGAGAATTCTGTCAGAGTGAGCCGTTGGAGAATTCCGGCTCTTTGGCAAGATGTGCTAGGGAATGAGTGGGGGAGGGGGGGTGCAAGGGGTGGGGGGAGGGCGGCATGAGGAATGTGACAAGAAAAAGCATGTAAAGCATCCAGCTTCGAATGATCTCATACATATTCACACGCTCACCGACACAAACCATGTTCTCTCCCTCAGCAATGACTAATGCTGGGGGAGGGGGAAAGTGAGTCAGGATGAAGGTAGGATCAATTGAGCAGCACAGTGGCACAGAAGTTAGCACTGCTACCTCACAGCACCAGGGACCTAGGTTCAATTCCTGCCTCGGGTTGCTATCTGTGTGGAGTTTGCACGTTCTCCCATGTTTGTATGTTTGCCTCTCTCAGTTCAATGATGTGCAGATGAGGTTAATTGACCACGCTAAATTGCCCCTCAGTGTCAGGGGGACTAGCAGGGTAAATATATGGGATTACGGGGATAGGGTCTGGGTTGGATTGCTGTCAGTGCAGGCTTGATGACTGAATGTCCTCTCCCGCATTGTAGGGGTTCCGTGAACGGTCTTTGCTCCTGCTGTATTCTGCTATCAACCACCCTTCTCGGTCACACTGTGTGAAGCTGTGAGGGTTCTGAACAAGCCTCAGATGTGCGGTCAGACCCTGAGGGATGGGTGAAACAGACTAGGTGGAAGGACAGATGTGGTTTTTATTACTCATGATAGTAACCTGTGCCAATGCAGAATGCTGTGAGCAGCTGATACTGCCAAGATGTTGTCATCCCCATGGTCGTGTTTTGTGATATCTGTCCAGCTTGAACTTGGATGACTGACCTTCATTGTAAAGTGAACAGGCAGTAGCAATGCCCCTATGGAAAGCCCATAGTGGGCCATCTGTTCCATCACCTGGGCAACAATCACAGTTTACTGACCTGACTGCACTACGATATCTCCTCCAAATGAAAGCAGTTCCTCCGTCCACTTCCTACCTCATTGCAGGCCTTTGACCACATCTGCATCGCCTACCTCTGTTGCAACTGTACAGGGCCTGGTGAGACTGCATTTGGAATATTGTGTACAGTTCTGGTCACCTCACTATAAGAAGGATGTGGAAGCATTGGAGAGAGTGCAGAGGAGATTTACCAGGATGCTGGCTTGGAGGGTAGGTCTTATGAGGGAGCTACAGCTTTTCTCTTGAGAATGGAGGAGGATGAGAGGCTTGATAGAGGTTTATAAAATGACGAGGGGGATAGATAGAGTGGACATTTAGGGACTATTTCCTCGGGTGGATGTAGCTGTTACTAGGGGGCTTAACTATAAGGCTCATGGTGGGAGATATAGGAGGGATGTCTGAGGTAGATTCTTTACTCAGAGAGTGGTTGGAGTGTGGAATGGACTGCCTGCTGTGATAGTGGAGTCGGACACTTTAGGAACTTTCAAGCAGTTATTGGATAGGCACATGGGGTACACCAGAATGATAGGGAGTGGGATAGCTTGATCTTGGTTTCAGACAGAGCTCAGCACAACAAAGAGGGCCGAAGGGCCTGTACTGTGCTGTACTGTTCTATGTTCTATGTATTGGGAAAAGTCTGAGATCACATACCAACTGACTCAAGGCCAACTTTTTCCCTGCTGCCATCAGACTTTTGAATGGACCGACCTGATATTAAGTTGATCTTTCTCTACATCCTAGTGTAACACTATACTCTGCACCCTCTCCTTTCCTTCTCCCCTATGTACTCTATGAATGTTATCCTTTGTCCATATAGCAGGAGAAATATTTTTCACTATATCTCAGTCTGTGTGACAATAATAAATAAATCAAATGAAATCAATGACAAGTATTGTTTCTTGCACATTGTACAGACAAAAGATACTCTTCATAAAGTAACTAGGGGAGAAGGAAAGGAGAGGGTGCAGCACATAAAGATGGGATTAGGGGGCATGCTGGGGACAGCTCGCAAGAAGCTGTGTCACTCTGGTGCCGTAGTTATTTTGACAACGTGGCCCAAAGGGAATGCACCTCCTTGAGTTTCCTGTGCTGGTTAATGTGGGCAGCTCTCAGTCACATATCAGATGATGTTCCCACATAGACAGTGTGACTCATATCAATTATACCGAGTCTGGATCCTCTTGAGTGGTGCTGACTGTGTGAGGTCGGGAAGTCTTGAGCTGTGTGAGGCCTGCGTTCAATCTGAATGTTACCAGGTAATGTTAGCAATCAGTGTGAGATTCCACTGGCTTCTTCTGTTTCCATGTGATGTATTCACCTCTGCTATCTAATCCCCAGCATCAATTTGCTTTTCTTCTCACAAAAATCAGTTTGAACCAAAGATTTAAGCTGTGTTGCATCATTGGACAATGCTCCAAAACCAAAGGAAGGGAAAGGAGCAGCGAAGAGTTTAACTTTGTGCTCTTCATTCTCACAATGCCTTGAGGGCAGTTGCGGTTAGCACTGCTGCCTCACAGCACCAAGGACCCAGGTTCGATTCCCGGCTTGGGTCACTGTGAAGTTTGTCCATTCTCCCTGTGTCTGCGTGTGTTTCCTCCGGGTGCTCCAGTTTCCTCCCACAGTCTGAAAAACGTGCGGGATAGGTATATTAGCCATGCTAAATTCTCCCTCAGTGTATCTGAACAGGTGCAGGAGTGTGGCAACTCAGGGATTTTCACAGTAAATCACTTGCAGTGTGAATGTAAGCCTAATTGTGACACTATTAAATAAACTTTATAGACTTAAACAATCTTCAAAGGGTTTTGAAAAGACGACTCGAAGATATCCTGGTATGGAGGGGAGGTCCTATGAGGAGAGACTGAGGGATTTGGGGTTGTTTTCGTTAGAAAGAAGGCGGCTAAGAGGGGATCTTATTGAAACATATAAGATGATTAGAGGTTTAGATAGGGTGGATAGTGATAGCCTTTTTCCTCGGATGGAGAAAGCTAGCATGAGGGGGCATGGCTTTAAATTAAGGGGGGGTAGTTATAGGACGGATGTCAGGGGTAAGTTCTTTACCCAGAGGGTGGTGAGGGATTGGAATGCCCTGCCTGCTGCAGTTGTAAATGCGCCTAGTTTGGGGGCGTTTAAGAGATCCGTGGATAGGTTTATGGATGGAAAGGGATTGGTTTAGGTTAGAGGGTCATTGTTTTTTAACTGGTCGGCGCAACATCGTGGGCCGAAGGGCCTGTTCTGCGCTGTAATGTTCTATGTTCTATGTTAAAACTGAAATGATTTTATGATGATAGCCTCAAAACTCCACTGATCATACTGTGGAAAGAATCCTGCCTGAAGGTTTTCATCTCTCTATTGCCAAGGCCTCCATTTTTCATTGGGAAAGTCAATAAGAATCACAAGGATTTTGAGATGTGCAGTGGAAAAACTTCCATTAATAAAAATACTCAATGGCAGGAATTCTCTGACTGTTCACGCTGGGGGGATTTTCCCATCCCATGGTAGTGAACGGAGACACGGCTTGTCACCAAATTCTCCATTTTCGCTGCAGTGGGACCGTGGCACGAATGGTGTTAAGATCACATTCAGCGAGTTATAATGTTAACACCAAATTCTGATTAATGAAAAGAGCGATGGGTCAATATTGCAGTGATTTGTAATTAGGCGCAGTCTTGGATTAGGTTTAGGCTAAAATTCCTCAATTTTTTTCTAAACTCCCATTTAATTCTTTTTAGGAGTTTCGCTGTGTGCTTATGAGAGTGTTCCAACAGCCCAGAGGACCCAAGCTCAACTCTTACCATGGACAGCTGTGAAACTGAATCTAATAAATCTGTGGGCTGGCACCAGAAAGGTAATGATGAAAACTGCAGACCTTGGTTTAGTCCAGGTCCCTCAGAGGAGGCAAGCACAGTAGCACAGTGGTTAGCATGGTTGCCTCACAGTGCTAGGGTAATATGTGTGTTAACGTGAGCCTACTTATAACAATAATAAATAAACTTTAAACTGTGGTAAAGCTGCTGCGTAAACACAACTTACTCTAGCTTTTAATGGCCTCAGTTAACTAGTGAAGGATAATAAATGAACTCGGTGTCAGTGTCACCCACATTCCAACAATTAGACAAAAATATGTAGGGACCCAGTCAGTACGTTGCTGGTGGTGCCATTTGGAGGGGAATGAGTTCTCAGTGGATGTAGGCCATTGTATTTGAGTTGGATTTGCTGTGAAAACGTGGCCTTCCCTTCCCATTTTTCAATTCTTTCATGGGATGTGGGAAAGTGGCTGTGGAGTATTTATCTCTCAACCCTCACTGCCCTTAGATTGAGTGACTGCCTGGGTTATTCCTGAGGGCAGTTCAATATCAACCACGTTGCTATGGGCCTGGAGTCACATGTAGGCCACACCACGTAAAGACAGCAGTTTTCCTTCCCTAAAGCACATTAGTGAACCAGATGGGTTTTTCCGACAATCAAGGATAATTTCATGGTCATGTTTACTGGGAGTAGTTTATTAGTTGAATTTAAGTTCTGCCAGCTGCCTGTGTTGGGATTTGAACCTGTGTCCCCCCGTGCATTATCCTGGGTCTCCTGGATTACTAGTCCAGTGGCTTTAGCACATCTTCCCCCCAGTCATTCTTATATCTCCGTATACATGTTATTCCCAAAACATGCTCTACTCTTCAGTGCTGTTAAGGGGAGGCAGTGTCATGGAGTCATAAAGGTTTACAGCATGGAAACAGGCCCCATGGCCAACTTGTGCATACCGCCCTTTTTTAAATCCCAATTGCCTACATTTAGCCCATATCCCTCTACACCCGTCATACCCATGTAACTATCTAAATGCTTTTTAAAAGACAAAATTGTACCCGCATCTACTATTACCTCCAGCAGCTTGTTCCAGATATTCACCACCCCCTATGTGAAAAAAATGTCCCTCTGGACACTTTTATATCTCTCCCCTCTCACCTTTAATCTATGCCCTCTAGTTTTAGACTCTCCTACCTTTGGGAAAAGATATTGACTATCTAGCTGATCTATGCCCCTCATTATTTTATAGACCCCGATAAGATCTCCCCTCATTCTCCTACGCTCCAGAGAAAAAAAAACCCAATCTACCCAGCCTCTCCTTATACTTAAATCCATCAAGTCCTGGTAGCATCTTAGTAAATCTTTTCTGCACTCTTTCTAGTTTAATAATATCCTTTCTAAAGTAGGGTGACTAGAATTTCATACAGTATTCCAATTGTGACCTTACTAATGTCTTGTACAACTTCAACAAGTCATCTCAACTCCTGTATTCAATGTTCTGACCAATGAAACCAAGCATGCCGAATGCCTTCTTCACCACTCTGTCCATCTGTGACTCCACTTTCTCGGAGCTATGAACCTGTACCCCTAGATCTCTTTGTTCTGTAACTCTACCCAACGCGCTACCATTAACTGAGTAAGTCCTGCCCTGGTTCAGTCTACCAAAATGCATCACCTCGCATTTGTCTAAATTAAACTCCATCTGCCATTTGTCAGCCCATTGGCCCAATTAATCAAGATCCCACTGCAATTGGAGATAACTTTCCTCACTGTCCACTCTGCCACCAATCTTAGTGTCATCTGCAAACTTACTAACCATACCTCCTATATTCTCATCCAAATCATTAATATAAATGACAAAGAACAGTGGACCCAGAAAAGTGGACTCTGAGGCACACCACTTGTCAGAGGCTTGCAGTTTGAAAAACAACTTGCTAAACCTGTGGTGTCAGACATCGTCACTAGATTCATAATCCAGAGACCCATCTGGGGACCAGAGTTCAAATCCCACTACAGCAAAATTTGAATTCAATAAAATAACAATTCTAGCAATGATGAACATAAAATCTGCCATCCTTACCAGATCCACAGCAATGTTGGTTGACTCTCAAATGCCGTCTGAAATGGAGGGCAGTTAAGGATGGATAATAAATGCTGGCCCAGTAATGTGCTGCTCCACCAGAGTCCGGTTTAGGTCAGAGTTGATCGAGCTCCTTTTCCGCCCTGCTTTTACAGCATTGACAGTCCAGTACCCAACCTTACAAACTTTCATACAATCAGATGGCAACTCTGCATTTGTCTGCCACTTCAGAGTTTGATGTTAACCGACCACTGCCACTTGTGCTTCACAATTCTACGTGCCCTTGGGTGCCTCTATGCCCACTTCAATTCCTGATCATCGCGTCTAAGGCTGTGTTGTTTGAGACAGGCACTACCTTGTCCTTTTGCTGGGCAGCATAAGTAACAGTTACTTATCACTATCAGCAGTTAGTGCTTATCACTGTACCATATACAACAACACTTACTACTACAAATACCCCTTTAAGTTTAGCCCCTTTCAAAGTGTATTCTTGACCCTGTCCGACTCTCATAGATTCAGTGATCTTTACCCCGGCTTTCCAAACATGGCCAATCGATCAGAACTTACCAGTAACAGGATCCTTGCCGACTACACCAATTGTTGTGGGAAATTACCACTTTAGAGTCAGACTGGAGGTGCAACAATACAGTTTTATGTAATGAAGCTTTGTGGAGAAACGGCACTGGCACTCCGCAGTACCTTCTCTCAATAACACAATAGGAGTGGTTTATTTTTATGCCTTTTGGACAACAGATAGTCCCTGGGTAAATTACAACCTAGAAGTGCAAAGACTAAATTCTGGGAAGAATTAGACACAATCTGGGTCGAACACCAATTACACCTGAGAGACGTACACCAGCTGACCAGGGCAGCTTGACCAGTGGATAAGTGGAGGCAGGTAGCTGGTGGACCCACCACTCCATCAGGGCAGGATTATAGTGGGGGACGGTGGACACATGTAGTCCCCCTAACATCGGAGATAGATGCCCAACAGGCACCCTTCACCCAGTTTAAAGCAGAAATTCAGAGCATGTTAGGAAATGCTCCCACTAACTGGAGCAGAATTACCACAACAAAACAGTTAAAAGGGGAAGGAGCTCCTGGATATAAGGAACGATTGTTCCAGGTATATCAAGAGTACTCAGGACAAAGGAACCCAAGTCAAGGAGATCGAGCATTCAAAGAACAAAGAATAAAGAACAACACAGCATGGGAAACAGGCCCTTCGGCCCAACGAGCCTGCGCCGCCATTTTAACATTATGAGTGCCCTCCTCTACCTATGACCTTTGTCTACGCCCACTGGGGAAGATTGAGGGAAGACTAATTTAGGGATAATTTGTTCCACCAATCAGCCTAAGAGCTTGTTTTTGGGGTGTGGGAGGAAACCGGAGCACCCGGAGAAAACCCACGCAATCACAGGGAGAATGTGCAAACTCCCACAGACACCGGCCCAAATCCATGTATCTGCACAGCAAACAGTGATAGTCATTGAGCTGTCGTGTTGCCCGTCAGATGGTCCAGTTTAAGCACACACTAATGACGTGAAGCACTAGGCAACTCTCGAAGCAACATCCAAGAGCAGCCCTCGCACAACCCACCGCATGTATGCCCCTTGTTGGACAACGAGATGGACTGAATCACCTGTGAAGTAAAAGAAAAGACATCAATAAACATGCACAACAACAGGGGGCACCTCCATCCCTTGCACCCAACTCCCTGGGGGGCCCCTCATGCCCATCTTTACTCTAGCAGGGTCAAGCCGCCAGATCTGTTAGTGGGGAGCTACTATAAACCCCGCTGGATTGAACCACTCTGGTGAGAGGGTGGGGCAGGGGAGATGCTAGTTGGCCCAGAGACTTCAGTTATTTAAATATCATTTAAATGACCATTTAAATGGTCTTGGCGCTCCCACGCCGATTTCTAGTTTGGAGCTGACGCCACCAGAAATCCGGCGCTGGGAGACACTGTCGGGGTGGGAACGCATGTACAAATCCCACAGATTGGCTAATGTGACAATGGGAGAATCGTAGCCTAAAAATCTGCAATCAAATGAATAAATTCAAACTTGTGAATTAAGTATGTTTAAAGTAAATGGAAACATCTAGAAGATCTATCAGGAAGCATTTTGAGTGTCTTCTGGGAAGAAGATAACACAATGGTACCTGGTGAACAAGTGGTACAATTGCAGAGTGGTAACTTCACATCGACAATTTTTATTCTAATATTGAGAAAACATCACTCAAGAATGGGATGGGAAGAGTGACAACTTGAAAGTAAATATTTGTAGATAAAGAGATGATTGATGGTATTTTAACATTTTATTATTTGATAGCAATGCTATAGAAATAAATCTCCTGATTATCTTAATAGTCTTATCATTCTCATCATTTGTTGCGGTTTTTTCACTCTGACAACTTTCAACTTTTTTATAAAGTGCTTGCCCTCGGCTGGTGAAAGTTTCCCTGAAACTGTTAAACATCCGAGGATTAAATCCAAACGAAAGTCTTATCTGAGAGTGCAGACCGCATCTTCACTAGTCAGTAAGAGGACAGGGAGAAAAATCATTAATTGCAATTATTTTATTCTTTATTCTTTCACAGACATCAGTGAATTTGTTGCACATTCTTAATTGCCCTTGAACTGAGTAGCTTGTCACACCATTTCAAAGGGGCAGTTAAGAGCCAACCACATTGATGTGATTTGATTAGATTTATTATTGTCACATATATTGTTATATAATGGAAAGTACTGTTTCTTGAGCGCTCTGCAGACAAAACATGCTGTTCATAGAATACATTGGGGAGAAGGAAAGGAAAGGATGTTTCAGTCATAGCTATGGTGTAGAGAAAGATCAACTTAATGTAAGGTAAGTTCATTCAGAAGTCTTATGATGGCAGGGAAGAAGCTGTTCTTGAGTTGGTTGGTACATGACCTCAGACTTTTGTTTCTTTTTCCCAACAGAAAAAGGTGGAAGAGAGAACGTCTGGATGTGTGGGAACCTTGGATATGCTGACTGCTTTTCCGAGGCAATGGGAAATGTAGGCAGAGTCAATGGCTGGGAGGCTGGTTTGCATGATAGACTAGGCTTCATTCACGAGTCTTTGTAGTTTCTTGTTGTCTTGGGCAGAGCAGGAGCCATACCAAGCTGTGATACAGCCAAAAAGAATGCTTTCTATGATGCATCTGTAAAGGTTGGTGAGAGCCACTGTTGACATGTCGAACTTATTTAGCCTCCTGAGAAAGTAGAAGTGGTGGGCTTTCTTCACCATAGTATTGGCGTGAAGGGACCAGGACAGATTGTTGATGATCTGGACACCTAGAAACCTGAAGCTGTCAAACATTTCCACTTCATCCCTATTGATGTAGACAGGGCCACTTCTGCTACTATGCTCCTGAAGTTGATGACATTGCTGTGAGTCTGGAGTCATATTCAAGAACAGCAGATTTCCTTCCCTGAAGAACACTAGTGAACCAGATGGACTTTTGCAACAATTAACAATGGTTTCGTTACTATTTTCAATTCCAGTTTATCAAATTTTTCAAATTCCGCCAGCTGACACAATGGAATTTGAACCCATGCCCTAGAACATCAACCTGGGTTGCTGGATTAGTCCAGTTACACGGCCACAATGCCACCCCAGTCTTTTACATTAATCTAATTTTGAACTCCTGTCCATTTCTTCTGGCTTACATGACGTTGACTAACTGATTTGTGGGATTAGATGTATGCTGGAATCTCCAGGTGAATGCTCCTCCTCCCAGCAAGAACCGAGAATTTGGCACTCAGCCAAATCTCTATTCACGGCAAAGGGACTGGAGAATCCCAGCCGCGGGCGAGGTTGGATAATCTGGTGTGAGGAATGGTACCAAAGGCATGGTAGATAATGGAATTTGAATTCAATAAAAAGAAGTCTGGAATTAAGCATCTACTGATGACCATGAAACCATTGTCAATTGTCTTAAATATCCACCTAGTTCACTAATGTCATTAATGTCCTTTAGGGAAGGAAATTGGCTACCCTTAACCGGTCTGGCATACGTGTAAGTCCAGAGCCACAGCAATGTGAGTGACTCTCAACTACCCTCAGGCAGCTAGGGATAGTGCTTGCTATGTCTCACAAATGAATTTAAAAAATGCACGAATTTTGATATTGACCATTTTGGGTCAATTCTTGTGTTGTAATAGTTATATATTTTCATTTAGATAGAGTTAGTTTTATTTATTAGTCACAAGTAAGCTTACATTAACACTGCATTGAAGTTACTGTGAAAATCCCCTGGTCACCACACTCTGACCCCTGTTTGGGTACACTGAAGAAGAATTTAGCATGGCTAGTGCACCTGACCAGCCATTTTCAGACTGTGGGACGAAACCAGAGCACACAGAGACACAGGGAGAATGTGCAGACTCCACACAGATAGTGACCCAAGCTGCGAATTGAACCCGGGTTTCTGGCACTGTGAGGCAGCAGTGCTGACCATTGTGCCATCATGCCGGTCTATGCTCTCCACATTCTAAAATCCTTGATCTGAAAATGTAATGAAAATCGCAGAAACGTAGACATTCTGAAATGATCCCTAGATTTCGTGCTTCATATGGTAACACTAACTGAGTAATGAAGGAGTTAACATTATTTGTGTATAATTTCCGTGTGACTATCCATGCTGGAGAAGATGATGATGAAGGGTTGAAGTATTTAGCAATCAGTAAGGAACTGGCATCGGATATGAAAATTAAAGCTTTCTGACACATTTGGTTGATCTTCAGCCAGACTCATCATTCACACCCATTGGAAAGAAGCCAATAAAAATAATCACCATGAATGGACTACCTGCATCAGCATGTTCTCACCTATTACACACTTTCCCACCAAACCATTACATCCCTTTTATGGTAGGAGCTTTTTAAACGTGTGCACAAATGTTTCAACTGTACAATGCTCTGTTCAGGCATAAATACAGTTTTGGGCATTATACCTCAGCAAGGAGATAGTTCCATTGCAAAGGGTGCACGCTAGATCGAGCAGAATAATACTGGGGCTGAAGGGATTCAATTAGGATGGCAATTTAGATACACAAGGCTTGTACTCCCCTCAGCATAGAAGATAATGGATGTAATAATGGAGGTGTTTAAGATGATTAAAGGAGTTGATAAGGGAGAGAGGAAGAAAAATTACTTCCTCCTGTGAGAGAGTTGCAAACAAACAAGACATATCCTTAAAATTAGATCAAGGCTGCTTAAGACTGACTTCAGGAAACATTTCTTCAAGGGTGATGGAAATCTGGAACTTGCTCCTTTCAAAACACTGCTGAGAATGGGAACAGGGTTTTGTCCATTTTACACTCGCCCCAAGGTTTGAAAATCCCGTCCAAGGCCAATAGATGTTTGCATGGTCCGTGTCCCATTTGCTACGCTTCCCATGGTGGGCAGGATGGGAAAATTCTGCCCTTGGTGTCAGTTTAAACTTTCAAAACTGAAATTGGTAGCTTTTTGTTAGACAAGAGTGTTAACAGTTAGAGAAGTGAACACAAGAAACAGAAGCAGGAGTAAGCCACCAGGCCTTTCAAAGCTGCCCCACCATTCAATACGATGCTGGTCTCAACTCATTTGCTATGCCATTTCCCCATAGTCCTCTATTCCTCGATTTATCAAATATTTATCCACTTCCACTTTAAATACTTCCAACAATCCAGCCCGTACCATCCTTTGGAATAAAGAATTACAGAGATTCACCACCCTCTGCGAGAAGAAATTTCTACACACCTCAGTTCTAAATGACTGGTCCCTTGTCTTTGAGCTATGTCGCTTTGTTCGAGGCTCTCCCACAGATGAAAACTTCTCCCCTGTCATTCTCCCTCAGAATCTTACATGCTTGAATAAGGTCACCCCCTCACTCGTCTAAATGCCAAAGAATACAAACCCAGACTATTCAGTCTCTCTTGATAGGACAACCATCTACTCCCAGGAATTAGTCTCTCATTTGGACTGCCACTGTATGCTATTTTAGGTAAGGAGAATTAATCTGTACGCAGAATTGCAGGTGAGGCCTCACTAACACCTGCACAATTGCAACAAAACCTTCCTATTTTTGAATTCTAACCTCTCTGCAATAAAGGCCAAAATGTTGTTTGCCTTCATAGCTACTTGTTAAAGTCTACATCTATCATTGCAATTATGGCTGTGTTCCTCCCTCACTCCATATGTAAGTAGATTATAAGCTCCTAGTTGTAGCCACACCTCCATCAATTATCTACCGTGTTATTAACGGAAGATTACTAAAATAGCATGCTGGGAGAAAAAGGTACAAGCTGTGTTTATAAAACACCTGCCATAAGCTGAAAACTTCCCAAAGTGCTGAGCAGCAGTAAGGAGTCATCACAGAGGTGACCAATGTGACGAGTGCTTTACCGTGAAACATATTGGGGTTTCCCAAAAGAATTCTAAGGGTGGGATTTTTTCTGTGTTGGACAAGCATGAAACTGGGAGAGCTCCAGATCCGTTTTATGAGTGCATTTTTACAGTCAATCATATACACTCTGTCTCCAAAGTTTTGTGCAAGTCCGTTTCTCGCTACAGAAGGCAGTGGGTGGGGCTTAACATGGTCTAAAGCTTGAAGATCCGATCAAAGCCTCAAACTGCAGCTCCCCTGCCACACACCTCCCAGGCTGAAGAATGCCTCCCCCTGGCCCCCGCGGACATTGGACCCTCCCCCACACAACATTAGTAACTCCCTTAACCCCCCCACCCCCCCACCCCCAATATTCCGGACCCACCTGCACCTGACCCCCATCTCCTCCTGGCCCCAATGGCTGTCTGACACGACCCTCTCTCTCCTCTGCCCCCAATCATCATGGAGGCACAGATCCACATTCCACCCCCCCACCCCCACTTCAGCAAACCTGCAAGTGTTCACTTGCCTTCCGCTCAATGCTAACAAGCAAACTGCATTTAACTTGCTGGAACGCTCTTCCAATGATCTGCTTCAACAAACGGCATCTTCATAAGAACCCCAAGGCTGGACAGCAGACAGGCCGTGCAGGGAAAATGGCATCAAGAAAGGCAGCTCCCAGATTTTCCCCATCAGACCTGGCTAGGTTGCTGGACGCAGGGGAGGTAAGACGGGACACCGTCTTCCCTTCAGCAGGATGTCATCCCAGAGGAAACGATGGGAAAACAGCTTGTGAGGCAGTGGCTGCATCTGTGAGTGCCACGGCACTGGCCAGGAGAACTGATAAGCAGTGCTGCAAGATAAATAACCTCTTCTGGGCAGCAAGGACGAGGTCATTTATCTTGTTTAATCCCATCTAGCATCTTCGCCTAGATCCCCCCACCACCAGCCCCCTATTTTCTCCCAGCCCCTGACCCCCAGGCACCTCCTTCGTCCCCCTCTGCAAGAGTATCACAGTGCTTGCCCCCTGAGGGCCACTCCCTGATACTCTGCAGGAGTCACGCCATCAGAGTTTTCATGGTTCCTTCTATCCCCAAAGGAGAGGGTAAAGACAGGGGTTGGTGAGCCTGACCTCTGACTCCTCACCTCCTTTGAGGAGTGAGCGCTGGAGCTGCCCAGAGAAAGAGCCACCCGGGCTGTCAGTGATAGCATGGTCAGGATGGAGTCGAGGAGAGAGCACCTGTCAATCCTCCGCTCAGTTTGAGGCAATTACTAGGGGACATCTGTTTAAGGCACGTGGGAAAATGTTTAAAGGAGATATGCGGGGCATGTTTATTTACACAGAGGATAGTGGCTGCCTGGAATTTGCTGCTGGGGGAGGTCATGGAGGCAGATATGATGGCGACTTTTAGGGGCATCTTGACAAAATATAAATAGGATGGGAATAGAAGGATGTGGTCCCTGGAAGGGTAGGGGTTTTAGTTCAGATGGGCAACATGGTCATTACAGACTTAGAGGGCCGAAGGCCTGTTCTTGTGGTGTAATTTTCTTTGTTCAATGGAGAGATGGCACTTGAGTTGCCTGCATCCCAGATTCCTCTCCCTCCCATACACTTAACCTTGTGTCCTATGTTGCAGGAAGGGATCTGATACGCCTGGGCCATCTGATATTGCCGCCCCTACAGCTGTTCCCATCCATCCTGCCCCTGACATCTCTGATGACTCCTCGAATGAAGAGGATGAAGGGTCCTCCGATGGTGGCACCAGTTTGGCGTCAGCTTCCACCTCACAGTTCACCATCCCAGATACCCACATCGGTGGGTCAAATTACTGGCAAAGCAACTGGGTCACTCTCTGCTATTCAAATGCCTATTTCAAATGGATTGGTTAAACTGTTGTCATCGTAACTGCTTATCAATATAATGTTTCACTTTGGGTCTCTCTGTGTACTTGTATTTGTGATGTGGAGATGCCAGCATTGGACTGGGGTGGGCACAGTAAGAAGTCTCACAGCGCCAGGTTAAAGTCCAACACATTTATTTGGCAGCACAAACTTTCGGAGCGCTGCTCCTTCATCAGGTGAGTGAATGCTCAGTTTGGAGTTCTGAGTTCTCACTCACCTGATGAAGGAACAGCACTCCGAAAGCTTGTGCTACGGACTTTAACCTGGAGTTCTGAGACTTCTTACTGGACTTGTATTTACGCCTGAATTTTTTAAACTTTAAGTTTAACAAAAAACTGACTTTTTTTTAAACAGATAATACAATTTTACAACTCTTAGCATTTTTACATTTTTTTGTTAATTTTACAAACACGAACTTCGCAACACTTGGAGGTCCCAGAGGGAGATGTTGGATAAGCAGGTGAGTAATGGCCCTTGCCATTGAATGTGGACAGCAGACATTCTTATTAGACTTGCCCTCCATGGTGTATCATGCAACAGGATTGAAGCTATACCTAATTATAGATTCACAATTGTGTTTCAAGAGATACAAAAATTATATATGATAAACAATAATGAAAGTTGCTAATAATTTGAATTAAACCAGTAATATGTAACAAGTCAGTAAGCATTCACAAAAACAGAGACTGATTGATTGTTTGCTTTTGTTATCCTTGATCACCGGCTGATAGTTGGACTGAGTTGATAGTTGATAGATGGTTTGATAGAGCAGGCGCAGCATGGATTCGTTAAGGGGAAGTCGTGTTTAACGAATTTATTGGATTTCTATGAGGATGTGACTAGTGTGGTAGACAGAGGGGAACCTGTGGATGTGGTGTTTCTCGATTTTCAAAAGGCGTTTGATAAGGTGCCTCACAAAAGGTTGCTTTAGAAGGTTAGGGTGCATGGAGTTGGGGGTAAGGTGTTAACGTGGATAGAGGATTGCTTGTCTAACAGGAAGCAGAGAGTTGGTATCAATGGGTGCTATTCTGATTGGCGGTTGGTGACTAGTGGAGTGCCGCAGGGATCGGTGCTGGGGCCTCAGCTATTTACCATTTATATAGATGATCTGGAGGAAGGGGCTGAGTGTAGGGTGACGAAATTTGCTGATGACACAAAGATGAGTGGAAAAGCAAATTGTGCGGAGGGTGTGGAAAGTCTGCAGAGGGATCTGGATAGGCTGAGCGAGTGGGCGAGGACCTGGCAGATGGAGTACAATGTTAGCAAGTGTGAGGTTATCCACTTTGGCAGAAATAATAGTAGGAGGGATTACTATTTAAAAGGCGAAAAGCTGCAGCATGCTACGGTGCAGAGGGACCTGGGGGTCCTTGTGCACGAGTCGCAAAAACCCAGTCTGCAGGTGCAGCAGGTGATAAAGAAGGCAAATGGGATGCTGGCCTTTATAGCGAGGGGGATAGAATATAAAAGCAGGGAGGTCTTGCTGCAACTGTACAAGGCACTGGTGAGGCCACAGCTGGAGTATTGTGTGCAGTTTTGGTTGCCGTACTTATGCAAGGATATTTTGGCCTTGGAGGGAGTGCAGAGGAGGTTCACTAGGCTGATACTGGAGATGTAATAATGGAAATCTGCTGCGGTTGTAAATGCGCCTAGTTTGGGGGCATTTAAGAGATCCGTGGATAGGTTTATGGACGAAAAGGGATTGGTTTAGGTTAGTGGGTCATTGTTTTTTAACTGGTCGGCGCAACATTGTGGGCCGAAGGGCCTGTTCTGCGCTGTAATGTTCTATGTTCTATGTTCTATGAGGGGGTTGGACTATGAAGAGAGACTAAATAGACTGGATCTGTACTCATTGGAGTTTAGAAGGATGAGGGGGGATCTTATAGAGACGTATAAGATAATGAAAGGGATGGATAGGGTAGAGGTAGAGAGATTCTTTCTGCTTAGAAAGGACAACAGGACTAGAGGGCATAGCCTCAAGATAAGGGGGGTGCAGTTTAGATTGGAGTTGAGGAGGAACTTCTTCACTCAAAGGGTGGTGAATCTCTGGAATTCTTTGCCCATTGAAGTGGTGGAGGCTACCTTGCTGAATATATTTAAGTCACGGGTAGATAGGTTTTTGATAGGCAAGGGAATTAAGGGTTGTGGGGAGAAAGCGGGAAAGTGGAACTGATCCACTTCAGATCAGCCATGATCTTATTGAATGGCGGGGCAGGCTCGAAGGGCTAGATGGCCTACTCCTGCTCCTATTTCTTATGTTCTTATGGTTGTGACATCCATCATTATGAAGTGTTTCGAAATGCTAGTCATGGCACGAATCAATTCCAGCCTCGTGGACTACTTGGATCCACTACAGTTTGACTACTGCTGCAAAAGGTCCACAACAGACAGCATCTACCTGGCCCTGCACTCAACCCTGGAACACCAAGATAACAAGGACACCTATGTCAGACTCCTTTTTATTGATTACAGCTCAGCCTTCAACACTATTATTCCCATGAAACTCATCTCCAAACTCCATGGCCTGGACCTCAGCACCTACCTCTGCAACTGGATCCTGAGCTTCCTAATTCACTGATTATGATTGGTAAGGATAGTACCAACGCCTCCTCCACGATCATCCTCAACACCGCACAATGCTGTGTTCTCAGCCCACCATTATATTCCTTATACACCTATGACTGTGCAGCCAAATTCTCCTCCAATTCAATTTTTGGATCTCAAACAGTGATGAGACAGAGTACAGGAATGAGATATAGAATCTGGTGAACTGGTGCGGCAACAATAATCTCTCCCTCAATGTCAATAAAATGGAGGAGATTGTCATTGACTACAGGAAGTATAAAGGAGAATGCCCTTGTCTACATCAACGGGGATGAAGTAGAAAGGGTGGAGAACTTCAAGTCTTTAGGTGTCCAGATCATCAACAAACTGTTCTGGTTCCCCCATGGTGACACTATAGTTAAGAAAGCCCACCAATGCGCTACTTTCTCAGAAGACTAAGGAAATTTGGCATGTCAGCTGTGACTCTCACCAGCATTTACAGATGCACCATAGAAAGCATTCTTTCTGGTTGTATCATAGCTTTGTATGGCTCCTGCTCTGCCCAAGACTGCAAGGTTGTGAATGGATGCTTTCAGAGTAGGCTTACATTGCCTACTGCATTCAATTTAGGCTTACATTAACACTGCAATTCAGAACAAAAGGTTCTGAATGTAGCCCAATCCAAACTCCCATCCATTGACTCTGTCTACACTTCTCACTGCCTTGGCAAAGCAGCCAGCATAATTAAGGACTCCGTGCACCCCAGATATTCTCTCCCCCACCTTCTTCCATCGGGAAAAAGATACAAAAGTCTGAGGTCACATACAAACTGACTCAAGAACAGCTTTTTCCCTGCTGCTGTTGGAATTTTGAATGGACTTATCTTGCATTAAGTTGATCTTTCTCTATACCCTAGCTATGACTTTAATACTACATTCTGCACTCTCTTGTTTCCTTCTCTATGAGTGGTATGTCCGAATAGTGCGCAAGAAGCAATACTTTTTATTGTATTATAATATATGCGAAAATAATAAGTCAAATCAAATTCAGACAATCACTACTCTTGTATAATACATTTTCAGAACTGTTTTAGTGACCTGTAATACCCTCTGTATTACTAATTGACAGTGTGATTCCCATTACAAACAATGTTACATGGGACTTTACCTGGATTGCAATATCAGTACCAAATCCAGCTGTCCAATGGTGAGCACACAAAGATGCACACAATAGTTTCTCTATTATACAGGAAGCCACAAACTCTGGGACAATGAATAAACGTGAAACATTCAACCTCACCCGTCTGGAATCAGGCAAATCTACAGCTGGCTTCTCGCCATCTGTTATAATCAGTGTCCTGAACCCAAAGTTCATTCCTATCAGTGAGTGCAGTCTGACCCAAAAACTCACAACCCTATCCATAGATGTGCAGGTTAGGTGGATTGGTCATGTAAAATGTATGGGGCCAGGTTTAGGGTGGGGGGGGTGGATAAGATGTTGTTTTGGAGAGTCAGTGCAGATTTGATGGGCTGAAAGGCCTCCTTCTGCACTGTAGGGATTCTTTGGTTCTATAAAATGCTCCTCCCAATCTGATGTCTTGAAAAAGCTTACTGTGGATTGCTGTTTCAGCAGTTTGAATGAGGTAGATATGAGTCAACTAAGCGACGCCCTAACTGACATTTTGGGAGCTAATTCTTCCTTTTCCAGTTTCACCTGACAGAAGAGGACCAGAAGCTACAATTATTTCTGTGGGCTGATGGCACAGGGAGCAGGTGGTACATTGGCACAGTAGTGAGCACAGCACCAGGGACAAAGAACAAAGGAAAGTACAGCACAGGAACAGGCCCTTTGGCCCTCCAAGCCAGCACTGATCAATGATGTCTGCACTGATCATGATGCCTGCCTAAACTAAGACCATATGCACTTACAGAGTCCATATCCTTCCACTCCCATCCTATTCATGTATTCATCTAGTTGTCACCTTGAATGCCCACCACCTCCCCAGGCAGCGCGTTCCAGACGTTCACCACCTCCGCGATAAAACTTGAGTTCAATTCAGGCCTTGGATGATTGTCTGTATGGAGCTTTCACGTACTCCCCGTGTTGGCGTGGGTTTCCTCCCCGTGCTCCAGTTTCCTCCCACAGTCCAAAGATGTGCAGGTTAGGTGAATTGGCCATGCTAAATTGCTCCTTAGTGTCCCAAGATGTGTGGGTTAGGGGGATTAGCCATGTTGAGTATATGGGGTTATTGGATAGGCCTGCGAAGTGGATGGGTAAGATTCTCTTTTAGAGAGTCGGTGCAGACTCACTGGGCTAAATGTCCTCCTTCCGCACTGTGGGGTTTCCTGTTTATATGTAATGTTCCTCCATATTTCACAAGAACAATGTTTACACAACCACGGTGTTGTCCTCTCCACCCCTCACACTGCAGTCTGTGTAGCGCACAAGAAACAATGCTTTTCACTGTTTTCCAATACATGACAATAATAAATCAAATCAAAATATCCCTGGTGATATAACGCACTGAGAAGGTGATTAATTAAAAGGAACTATCCCAGTGTTCTTCTTCTTTCATTACCTGGGGTTGGGGACGTGTGGGAGTGGGGGGTACATGGACGAATCACACGTGTATACATGTCACACAATTTTTCTCTCCCTCCCTGTGGAGAAACATGGGTGTTTGTGATAAAAAAGAAGCAAACAGCTTTATTGGGGTTTGGCTGCCTGCCAGAGGGCCGCGTTCCAAGATCTTTGCTGCAGATGCTGGAACAGAATGTGTTTACCATCTTATGTCCTAGGCAGAACTCAGCATGCCCTCCCTTGTGAAACCATTCAACAAACCAATCCGTCACTAATTCCTCATTGTGTAACATTTAAATCATCACGCCGCTCCAGTGGCTGAGCGAGGAACTGCAGCCTGCTCAGAATGTTCAGCTCATAGTCAATGTGCCTCAGCACCTCTTAGCTAAACCCACCTCTTTGATCAAACTCTTCATCACCTCTCTGGTCAATGCCCAGGCAGTTACAAATGGCAAACCAAGTGCACACTTACATTGTGCTAAACTTTCAATCATCATTAGTCCATGAGATTTTGATCTTGTGTAACGCTCACTTTGTTTTTGTACCGTAGAATTCCTGCACTGCAGAAGAAGGCCATTTGGCCCATTGAGTCTGTGCTGTCTCTCCAAAAGAGCATCTTACCCAGGCCAACCCCTCCCCAGAACCATGCACATTTACCATGGCCAATTCATCTAATCTGTACATCTTAGGGCATGAAGGGGCAATTTGCTGTGGTCAACCCACTGAACCCACACATATTTGGACTTTGGGAGGAAACTGGAGCACCCAGAAGAAACCCACTCATACATGTGGAGAACATGTGAACTCCACACAGTGACCCCAAAGTTGGAATTGAACCCGGGTCCCTGGCTTTGTGAAGCAGCATGATGTGGGTATGCCGGCGTTGGACTGGCGTAAACACAGTAAAAAGTCTGACAACACCAGGTTTTAGTCCAACCTATTTATTTGATAATATACTCACAAGCTTTCGAGGGACACCCTCTTCGTCAGGTGAATGGAGAGTTCTGGCCTCAGACAGAGCATATAAAGCACAGACAGTTTAGAGATTACTGATCAGAATGCGAATCTTTACACCTAACCTGCTGTTCAAGACCTGTGAAGCAGCAGTTCTAACCATGCGCCACCGTGTTGGGCCTATTTTAACAATAACAATGCTGACCTGCACAATATCTTCAACACTCAATCACTTAATTGAGCTGTATGGAACCAGAGGCCTCACATATCATGAATCCTTTGATAGCTTCAGTTAGGGTGATATTATTGCCTTAAAATGGAACTAAATCTCTTGGTGATCTTAACCAACATCAGTAAAAGTAACAGATTGTGGGTAACTTTAACCTGACCCATTGGGAGGGGCCTGGTTGGAGTCAACTCAGCCAACATCTTACCCATGCAGAATGTTACTATCCATGGACTTTGGCAAGGCACACAAGCCTGTTTTCCATTGCGGTTAACATTACTCCCATTAAGCTTAATGCCGCGATTCAGCGGAGAGATCTGAGAGTGCAGATTCACAGTATGCAGACTTCTGTATCTTTTTCCAACAGAAGAAGGTGGAAGAGACTTTGTCCGGAGTGCGTAAGATCCTTGATTATGCTGGCTGCTTTTCCGAGGTAGCAGGAAGTGTAGAAGAGTCAGTGGGGGGGAGGCTGGTTTGCATGATGTGCTAGGCTTCGTTCACAACCTTTTGTAGTTTCCTGCGGGCATCCATGTGGCATTGGCTGTCCACTTTTCTTCACTTCCCCAGAATTAGCACAAAATCGGTTCCAGGCAGTAGAAGGGTGGAACTCCTGCTCTCCTCTGCTTCACTCCTACTGGCTCATTGAATGCAGGTACCAGGAAGAGCTTTGTGTTTGGAAAGGATGCAGAGCACTCTGAAGATGGACATGGCACCCTCGCACAGAGACAGTGAAGCCAGCTGCAGTGAGCAACCGGAGGCCGCAGTGTGAGAAGGTCTGGAAGAAAAGGTTAGTACATGGACACTAGGATGAAGGCTGAGAGGCAAGACAACCGGAGGAAAGTGTAGACAGATATCCTACCTGAATATGACAGAGGACTGTTGCTAAAGGCAAATCAGGTTAAGCTGTGAGGTGGTGACAGACAAATGCAATAATTCATCATCCCACCTCCCCCCCATCCTCCTCCCCCACTATGTCCTGCCAATGGGTGGCATGGCAGCACAGTGGTTAGCACTGCTGCCTCACAGCACCAGGGACCCAGCTTTGATTCCTGGCTTGAGTCTCCTTCTGCCTAAACGTTCTCCCCATGTCTGAGTGGGTTTCTTCTGGAAGCTCTGGTTTCCTCCCACAGTCCAAAACATGTGCTAGCTAAGTGCATTCGCCATGCTAAATTCTCCCTCAGTGTACAGACACTGGAGTGTGACTACTTGGGGATTTTCACAGTAACTTCATTGCAGTGTTAATGTAAGCTTCCTTGAGATACTAATAAATAAACTAAACAATGGTCGTGAAGGTAACCTTCACTCTCAATTTTTATCCCTTAGGATCTCTACAGGGCTCTGCAGGAAACCTGTTTGATATATTCCAGTTAGCAGCACATGTCAAGACTTTTACTTATGCCTGTTTGCTTGTGGGGAAAGGTCATGTTGAATAAATTTGGTACTTCAGATGCAGAGGGGCATTTGCCCAATTTTGCCCAATTAGCCAGCTTCTCCCAGATGCAGGGTGATAATAATTGCATCCCTTTGTCATGAAGGTTCTACATCAACCAAAAGTCTTTCCACATCCTCATGTACAGCTGGATTGTGACCACAAGACAATTTTCCTGAAAGTATGTGCAAATTTCCCAGGTAAGTCTTATGACTCTTTCAACTGAGGAGTCCCATCACGTACACAGGCCCATGATTGGCTTTGAGGGGAACAAGGGATAGCCTTTTCAAACCTGGATAATGATCCTCTTTAGGAACTCTCAAACTGAGCCCAAGTGCAGCTCCAACAGCAACCATGTCCTCACCAGTACCATCCAGCAGACCAGTGACATTTTAAAGATGTGCTTCAGGTACCTGAAGCACTCAGCTCTGCAGTGAGCCTCAACAAGGATGTCCAGAATAATAATGGCACGCTACATGCTACACAATATCATGCAGGGAAGGGGCTAGAAATCAATGACAGCACGGTGGCACAGAGGTTAGTACTGCTGCCTCACAGCACCAATTCCCGGCTTGAGTCACTGTGTGGAGTTTGCACGTTCTCCCTGTGTCTGTGTGAGTTTCCTCCCACAGTGCAAAGGCATATAGAGTAGGTGGATTGGCCATGCTAAATTGCCTCCTAGTGTCAGGGAGACTAGCTAGGCTAAATACATGGGGTTGTAAGAATAGGGCCTGCACTGGATTGTGCTCAGTGCAGACTCGATGGGCCAAATGGTTTCATTCTGCACTATAGGATTCTATGATTTTAAAGCAAAACCATGTGCAGAGCTGTCACCTCTGACTGATTACTCTGTGATTAATTATCCTTGGAGAATTAGAATTAGGCCTCCAATTAAACCATTGTTACAGTCACTCTGCCAACTGCATACAGATGAAAAGCTGCATTTATGCAACAACTTTCATGATGTCTCAAGATCCTTTGCAACCAATTTTTGTGTGGTAGTCACTGGTATAATGTGAGCAATGTTATCAAATGGTAGGTCAGGCTGGAGGAGCCAGAAGGCCTCTTCCTGTTCCTGGTAGGCATGTTTGTCTGTTAGGAGTGTGTAATAAGCTCATAGCAAATTAGTAACTGTCTTACACTGCACATAACTCTCCACAGTCCTCTCCATTGGTTTAAACATAGTGCTTTTCTCTACTCATCTACTATCCCATTCTTTAGTGTTGCTTTTTAATAGTTCTTCAAAGTATCGAAATACCTTGGTGAAGTTGTGTTGCATGGTAGACATTGAAAGTATATGGCAGTGAGAAGCAGAAATCAGTAGAATCTTAGGCTTGCTGATCAAGAAAACACAGATACAATTGTGAACCATACAATCTTTGTCCTCTGGTCTCCTAAAAGTTACGTTGCACAGAGACACCTAAGGACTTTGAGACTTCTCACTGACAATGAAAATGTATGTGGTTCAATCACTCTATTTTGTATCTGAGGAGTCACCTGATCATTCTACCCCTTGAGTTTATTGATAAAATAGAATCCAATTACACCACTTGTATGAAATAATTATAAAGAATAATATCATGTACCCCAGGCAGGAGAAAGTCCTCCAATTCTTTTTTAGAATGGAAATGATCTTGTGCAGCTTATCTGGGGTACAAGTCTTGAATCCTTCCCCCAAGTATGAATTTATTGTCACAATGTTCTTATGGTACAATAGCAGAACATCTTAGTGAAGGCAGAGGCAGTTGCCAAAGTCACTGAACAGTTATAAATAACTAATGGAATATTTTCCTGTCAATTTAATAATATTGCACAATGCTATTGAAGTAAAAATTGTGCTCTCTGGTTTGTGTGATAGTAACAGTGATATCATTCAGACAATGCATGCAAACTAACACTATATTATATGATTGCTGTTCTTAATAATGACAATGTTGCAATATATCACACTTTCACGTTGAGAATCTCCTTTATCGTGTTGTGTGGTACTACCACTGTGCTAAATGTGGTAGATTTTGAATAGACTGAGCACTTCAAACCTTGCATCCATGAGGTGCTGTGGGCCATCAGCAGCAGTAGAATTGTACTCACCCACAATCATGCTCCAGCATACCCAGCACTCTACCATTACCACCAAGCCAGGGGATCAACCCTGGTTCAATGTATAGTGCAACAGAGCATGTCAGGAGTGACACCAGGGATACCTAAAAATGAGGTGTTAACCTGGTGAAGCTACAAAACAGGATTACATATGTGCCAAACAGCATAAGCAGCAAGTAATAGACAGAGGTAAGTTACCCCCACAACCAACAGATCAGATCTAAGCTCTGCAATCCTGCCACATCTAGCCATGAATGGTGATGGACAATTAAACAACTCACTGGAGGAGGAGGCTCCACAAATACCCCACCCTCAGTGATGGAGGAATGCAGCATACATCAGTGTAAAAGACAAAGCTGAAGCATTCGCAACAATATTCAGCTAGAAGTGCTGAGTGAATAATTCATCTTGGCTTCTTCCAGTGGTCCCCAGCATCAAGATGTCTGCCTCCAACCAATTCAGTTCACTCCATGTGATATCAAGAAATGGCTGAAAGCACAGGATCTTGCAAAGGCAATGGGCCCAGACAATATTCCAGCAATAGTAGTGAAGACTTGTGCTTCAGACCTTGCCACTCCCCTCGTCAAGCTCTTCTAGTACAATTATAACACTGGCATCTACCCAGTGATATGTAAAATTGCCCAGTTGTGTCCTGTACACAAGAAACAGGACAAATCCAACCTGACCAATTACCACCCCATCAGTCTATCTCGCTCCTCAGTAAAGTGAAGGAAATGGTCAACTACAGCATTACAAATTCTGTACTCGCTCAGCAATAACCTGTTCAGTGACACCCAACTGGGTTCTGTTAGGGTCACTCAGCTCCTGACCTCATTACAGCCTTAATTTAAATGTAGACAAAAGTGAATCAGGAGGAAAGATCTCCACTGGTTGGAGTCTTATCTGGCACAACGGAAGATATTGTGGTTATGGTTGAAGTTCAATCATCTCAGCTCTGGCACATCACTGCAGGAGTTCCTCAGCGTCTTGTCCTAGGTCATTTGCAGCTGTTTCATCAATGATCTTTTTTCCACCATGAGGTCAGCAGTTGGGATCTTCACTGATGACTGCACAATGTTGAGCACCATTCACTATTCCTCAGATAGTGAAGCAGTCCATGTTCAAATGCAACAAGATCTGCACAATATCCGGGCTTGGGCTGACAAATAGCAAGCAATATTCACACCACACAAGTGCCAGGCAATTACCATCTCCAGCAAGAGAGGATCTAACCATTGTCCCTTGACGTTCAGTGGCATTACCATCTCATCCTGGGGGGGTTAACATTGACCAGAAATTGATCTGGACCAGCCACATAAATACTGTGGCTACAGAGCAGGTCAGAGTCTTGGAATTCTGCAACAAGTAACTCATCTTGTGATGTCCCAAAACCTATCCACCATCGAAAAGGCACAAGTCATTGACTCAGAGATATGCAGTACAGAAACAGGCCCTTCGGTCCAACCTGTCCATGTCGACCAGGTTTCCTTAAATGAACTAGTCCCACTTGCCTGCATGTGGCCCATATCCCTCTAAACTTTTCCCATCCATGTCCAAATGTCTTTTAAATGGCATTATTGTACCTGCCTCTAACACCTCCTCTGGCAGCTCATTCCATATATGCACCACATTCTGTGTGAAAAAGTTATCCCTCAGGTCCCTTTTAAATCTTTCCCCTCTCACCTAAAACCTATGCCCTCTCGTTTTGGACTCCTCTACGCTGGGGAAAAGACCTGGGTTATTTACCTTATCTATGCCCCTCATGATTTTATTAACTTCTATGCTCGATGGAGTAACATCCCACCCTATCCAGCCTCTCCTTATAATTCAAACCTTCCGGTCCCGGTAATGTCCTTGTAAATCTTTTTTGCACCCTTTCCAGTTTAATAATATCCTTCCTATAAGCAGGATGGCCAGAATTGTACGCAGTACTCCAATGTGGCCTTACCAATGTCTTGTACAGTTGTAACATAATATCACAACTCCTGTATTCACTGCTCTGACTGATGAAGGCAAGTGTGGCAAACACCTTCTTCACCACCCTGTCCACCTGTAAAACCACTTTCAAGAAACTACCAAGCCCATAACATTAACTGTGTAAGTCCTGCCCTGCTTTGTCTTACCAAAATGCAACACTTCACATTTATCTGAATTAAACTCTATACTCCATACCTTCGACCATGGCCCAGTTGATCATAGAGAGCTTTTATCACTGTCCACTACACCACCAATTTCTATGTCACCTGCAAACTTCCTAACCTTGCCTTCTATATTCTCATACAAATCATTTGTATAAGTGAAGAACAACAGTGGACCCAACATCAATTCCTGCAGTACACCACTGGTTAGTCTGAAAACAATTCTCTGTCTCCTACCGGCAAGTTAGTTTTGTACCCATTTGACTAGTTCTTCCTGGATTCCATGTGATCTAACCTTACTGACCAGTGTGCCATCCGATACCTTGTTGAAGACCTTGTTAAAGTCCATGTAAACAACATCTATCACTGCTCATCTATTTTCTTGGTCACTCCTTCAAAAAACTCCATCAAATTTGTAAGACACAATTTCCCATGCACAAAGCCATGCTAACTACCCCTAATCAAACCCTGCCTGTCCAAATGCATGTAGATCCTGTATCTTAGAATCCTCTTCAATAATTGACGCACAACTGACATTAACTCACCAATCTATAGTTCCCTGGATTTTCCCTGTCATCTTTCTTAAATAACGGCACACCACTTGCCTCCCTTCAGTCTTCCGGTACCTCAACAGTGGCTGTTGATGATACAAATATCTCTGCTAGGGGCTTCGCAATTTCTTCCTTAGCTTCGCCCAATGTCCTGGGAATTTATCTACCTTTTTATGTGTGATGGAATACTCTCCACTTGTCTAGGTAAGTGCAGTTCCAACCACATGGGCAGTATGGTGGCACAATGGTTAGCACTGCTGCCTCACAGAACCAGGGTTCATTCTGGCCTTGGTCACTGTCTGTGTAGAGTTTGCACTTTCTCCCCATGTCTGCGTGGGTTTCCTCCGGGTGCTCCAGTGTTCACAGATGTGCGGTTAGGCCATGATAGATTGCCCATTAGTGTCACGGGCTAACAGTGTAAATACATGGTATTATGAGGATAGGGCCTGGGTAGGATTGATGCTGGTATGGGTTTGATGGGCTGAATAACCTCCTTCTGCACTGTAGAGATTCTATGATATTGTCTGTTGGTATTTAGTGGGGGTAAGTTGAGTAGCAAATCTACTGATTCATAGGAATTCCCAGCAAAGTCCGATCCCATGAGTTTTCCATTGAGTGGGTGAGGCGAAAGTTATCTCCTATTGAATTATCTCTCAAGGCGACACAATGACACAATAGGATGGCACAGTGGCACAGTAGGGTGGCACAGTGGCACAGTGGTTCGCACTGCTGCCTCACAGCTCCAGAGACCTGGGTTTGATTCCCAGCTTGGGTCACTGTCTGTGTGGAGTTTGCAAATTTTCCCCATGTCTGCATGGGTTTCCTCTGGGGTGCTCCAGTTTCCTTCCACAGCCAACTTTAAGGGCATTTAAAGGGTCATTGGATAAGCATAAGGATGATATTGGAATAGTGTAGGTTAGACGGACTTTAGATTGTTGCGCCGATCTGTGAAACCATTGAGGGCCGAAGGTTCAGTGTTCTATTTGGGATGGGGGGTGTGAGAGATGTGGGGGGGAATAAGTTTCCCCCTTGCTATCTCATTTGTAGAGCAGACTGTAACTATGTAGACAAGGTAAAAAGTCTGACAACACCAGGTTTCAGTCCAACCGATTTATTTGATAGTAAACTGACTAGCTTTTGGGTTAGCCCCTTTGTCAGGTGCCAGTCCAACGCCGGCATATCCACATCATGACTACGTAGTCATGATGTGGATATGCCGGCGTTGGACTGGCGTAAACACAGTAAAAAGTCTGACAACACCAGGTTTTAGTCCAACCTATTTATTTGATAATATACTCACAAGCTTTCGGGGTTAGCCCCTTCGTCAGGTGAATGGAGAGTTCTGGCCTCAGACAGAGCATATGAAGCACAGACAGTTTAGAGATTACTGATTAAAATGCGAATCCTTACACCTAACCTGCTGTTCAAGACCTGAAGTGGCTGATAATGTGAGTGGAAGGAGCACTGATCACAGTTTAAAGAGATGTGTATTGTCTCCAGACAGTACAGTAAGTGAGGTTTTGCAAACCCAGGCAAGTCACGGGGGTTACAGATAGTGCGACATGAACCCAAGATCCCTGTTGAGACCGTCCTCATGACCGTCCTCAAGACAACCACACAACCTCAAACAGACCATTGTTCGCAGCAAACTACCCAGCCTTCAGGAGAACAGTGACCACAATACCACACAACCCTGCCACAGCAACCTCTGCAAGACATGCCGGATCATCGACATGGATACCATCATCACACGTGAGAATACCATCCACCAGGTACATGGTAAATACTCTTGCAACTCAGCCAACGTTGTCTACCTGATACGTTGCAAGAAAGGATGTCCCGAAGCATGGTACATTGGGGAGACCATGCAGACGCTACGACAACGGATGAATGAACATCGCTCGACAATCACCAGGCAAGACTGTTCCCTTCCTGTTGGCGAACACTTCAGTGGTCACGGGCATTCAGCCTCTGACCTTCGGGTAAGCATTCTCCAAGGCGGCCTTCACGACACACGACAGCGCAGAGTCGCTGAACAGAGACTGATAGCCAAGTTCCGCACACATGAGGACGGTCTCAACCGGGATCTTGGGTTCATGTCGCACTATCTGTAACCCCCGTGACTTGCCTGGGTTTGCAAAACCTCACTTACTGTACTGTCTGGAGACAATACACATCTCTTTAAACTGTGATCAGTGCTCCTTCCACTCACATTATCAGCTACTTCAGGTCTTGAACAGCAGGTTAGGTGTAAGGATTCGCATTCTAATCAGTAATCTCTAAACTGTCTGTGCTTTATATGCTCTGTCTGAGGCCAGAACTCTCCATTCACCTGACGAAGGGACTAACCCCGAAAGCTTGTGAGTATATTATCAGATAAATAGGTTGGACTAAAACCTGGTGTTGTCAGACTTTTTACTGTCTGTACGTAGACAAGAACAGACATGGATTTGATCGATGGGAGTAGGATGAATTAGGCCGTCATCAAGAAACCACTTAATTTGAACAATAGTGAAAAGCAATTAATTTTGTCCCATGAAACAGAAAATCAAAGCATCAGTGTCTAGGTGCCACTAGATTTCCTGTCAGGGCAATACATTTCTTTGAACCAATCTTTGAAGTACTGTTTGTTTTAAATCACTCACTGTTTCCGATTCATGTTGGAACATAAAAAGTCTACACATCCTAATTCAGAATAAAGCAGAAATTCATCCATGCTGCAACGCTGAAGCTGGCCATTCAGCCCAGCCAGTCTGTGCTTACCCTCCACCCAGTGACACAGTTACCTTCCCTGTTACCTTAGCCCTTCAATCTATTTCCCTCCCTCCAACTAACCAATCTAAACTCAGGAATTCCCTCCCCAAACCTCTCAGCCGCTTCACTTGTTTCCTTTAAAACCTACCTCTTCAACCATGTTTTACATTTGCAGTGAAAATATTTCCTTATGTTGTCTATTGTCAGATTTTGGGTGAGATTCTCCAGCCTCCCAGCCATGTGTTTCCCGCTGACAGGATGTGGCACATTGTTACTAGCTGTAGGATTCTCTAACCCTGCCACTCTCAATGGGAATTCCCATTGACCTCACCCCATGCTGGCGAGTAACCTGCAGGCAAAGGTATGCCGCAGGCGGGACTGGAGAATCCCGCCAAAGTGAGTGGTCAGAGAATTCCAGCCATTCTCTTGTCTGGGACGTTTTATAATGGTATAGGAATTAGAAAATGTTGTTGCCAGTTTGTGCCTCAGTCATTAACCATGGAAGGGATTTCCACAGCCTCTGAATCCTGTGTGAGAAGGTTCCTCCTGGCCTCTGTTCAGAACAAGTAAGATAAAAAATAGGAGGACAAGTAGGCCATTCGGCCCTTTGAACCTGCTCCACCATTCAATGTAATCATGGCCATATTCCCATGCTCTCTTCATACCCCAAGACAGGGCAGAACGGTGGCTCACTGGTCAGCACTGCTGACTCACAGCGCCAGGGTCCCGGGTTCGATTCCCAGCTTGGGTCACTCTCTGTGTGGAGTTTGCACGTTCTCCCCACGTCTGTAATTGTTTCCTCCGGGTGGTCCAGTTTCCTCCCACAGTCAGAGATTAGGTTGATTGGCCATAGTTAATTGGCCCTTAGTGTCCAAAAACGTGTAGATTAGTTATGGTAAATTCATGGAGTTACAGGTCAAGGACAGAGGGGGGGAGGCCTGAGAGAGGGAATAAATGGGGTTACAGGGATAGACTCTGGGTAGGATTGTGACTGATGCAGGTTTGATGGGCTGAATAGCCTCTTCCTGTACTGTGGCATTTGTATGAAACTTGGGAAACTATATATTTGCTTCTTAAATATATTCAGTGATTTGACCTCTATAGTCTTCTGTGGTCGAGAATTTAATCTCAGCCCCTCAACTTTGACCCAGAATTAGCTGAGATGGGCTGTCTATCTTTCCCCATCCTTTTATAATATGGAGAACTTTGAAGCTATCCCTCCATAATTGGATGAAAACAGAAGGTTGTGGGGACAACTCTCCCAAAAAAATTGTAAGTGTCGAATTTGTGTAAAAACTGGAGTAACTCCCACTGTTTCTTTCAGCGGAAATTTCAAAATGAATCTCCCACACTCTGTGCTCTGTAGAGTGCCTGAGCATAAATCATTCCAGGGGATGGGGTCTATTCCCACTGGAGATGCCGGCAGCCCAGCACTGAGCGGAACACTGTTCATGCACTGATCTGTCAGCACTGAGATCAGCGCATGAGCAGTGTCCCCTGTCTACTGGCCTCTCGATTACTGTCCAGCCCCGTGACCTCTGCATCGCCAGCCATGCATTCCCCACAAGCATGCCTGTGCCTGTCTCGCTCCATTTCCCCCATCCCCAGTTTTCCGATCCCCACTGTCCCCCACCCCCAGCGGCACCCCCCACCCCCGCAGTGCCAACATCCACCTCAGCAGCTCCAACCTACCCAGCAGGCAACTCCCAAACCCCCAAACCCCAATGGCCAGCTCTGATCGCTGGCCTCCCTCCCCCATTGATCCCGATTGCAGAGTGGCAGCGGGACCCCCCCACGCCCACAGATTGCCCCCGGAAGCACCCTGCCCCATTGGGCCATGCTCCCTTAGCGCTCCCTTGGTAGGCAGTGCTGGGGTGCCCCCTTGGGAGGGTGTGAGCAAAGGGAGCCCGTGCTGGCACTGCCAAGTGGCAGTGCCCAGGGGACAACCCAAACATTGCCCAACCCTTACGAGGGGGCCTCGATTTCCTCTTCACTCTTCACTCTAACGGGGTCAGGCTGCCAGCTGCCTGTGGGAACTTCTATAAACCATGTTGGAGTCAAACAGTCCTGCCAGTAGGGGCATGGGAAATGGTAGCAGGCTCAGGGACTTCAGTCCCACTAATGACATTTAAATTATATTCAAACTGGATTAATTATATTATATTCAAATAACATTCATTAGGCAATTCTATAGCGATTACCGGCACGGAGTTGACGGCATCGGAAATCCAGCATTGAGAGACTCACGGAGGCCCAACACCCAACGCAAATTGTGCAGGTAGGATGCTGCTAGCCCACAGCGCTAACAAATCAGCACAGCGGGATGAGACAATCTCACACATTATTTCCCAGCCATAAGTCAGCCACACACAGTTGGCTCTGTGAGCTGGGCTCCAAAAATGGCTGGCCCAACATCTGATTTCTGGTTCAGGACGTGCACTGGAGTGGGCGACCCTGAAGATGCTGAGCTTCCTTCTAGAATCGCTGCAACCTGCTGTAGGTACACCCACAGCGCTGTTACAGAAGCAATTCCAGGATTTTGACCCAGCAACAGCGAAGGAACAGCAATTTATTCCCACGTCAGGAGGGTGTGTGGCCTGGAGGGGAATTTGCAGGTGGTGGTATTCTGCCGCCCTTCCGGATGGATCACAGTTTGGAAGGTGCTGTTGAAGGAACCTTGGTGAGTTCCTGCAGTGCATCTTGTGGATGATACCCACAGCTGTCACTGTGTGTCGGTGGTGGTGAGAGTGAAAGTTTAGGTGATGGATAGGGTGCCAATTAATTGGCTTTGTCCTGGATGATGTGGAGCTTCTTGAGTGTTCTTATAAGTATCATAGAATCCCTACAGTGCAGAAGGAGGCCATTCAGCCCATTAAGCCTGCACCTGCATCAATCCCACCCAGGCCCTATCCCAATAACCCCACGTATTTACTTTGCTAGTCCTCCTGACACTAAGGGTAATTTAGCAAGACCAATGTACCTGCACAACTTTGGATTATTGGAGGAAACTAGAGTACCTGGAGAAAACCCACACAGACACAAGGAGAACATGCAAACTCCACACAGACACTGTCCTGAAACCTGAATTGAACCCAGGTCTCTGGTGCTGTGATGCAGCAGCACTAGCCACTGTGCCACCGTGCTGCCCATCTTCCGTCTGGCCCAGTCAATGTTATCTAAGACTACTTGACATGGTTAACATGATTGATTCCTGCTGGAAAACAAACCTGAAACTGTGGGTGAATCTGGCAGGGGGAGGGAGGCTGAGTTTAGGAGTTAACCACCTCAATCCGTCAGAGCTAAGAAAGCCTGAGGCCTTCATTCCATTTTTCACTATCAGTGGGATTTCCCTGCTCTGAACCTGGGAGAGGAAGCAGCTCATTCTCCGTAATGAATCTTTCTCTTCAATTTGCCCTGTAGGCATCAAGCATTCTCAGCCAAAAACATCTCCTTGGCAGGAATCTCTGCCAATTTGTCATCTTCCAGCATGGCTAATTTTAGTAAAAGAATGGAGGAGAGGAGAGAGCAGCAACACTGATTGCATTTCACCGCAAGTACAGAGTTGGGAAAATTAGAGCTGATTAGCAATTACACTGGGCGGACTGAGACAGATACGGGAGACAGAGAGAGAGAGAGGAGACATCAAGCATAGGGGAGACAGACAGACAGACAAGCGGAATGGCAGTTAGACACACAGAGGCTGCCAGACAGGCAGTGACAGAAATAGCCAGGGGTGAGGGAAGAGGCACAAATAGAACACCAGGGGCAGTGCCATAGAGGCAAGTGCACACACACCTACACACACACACATATGTACGAACTTTCACACACACACAGCCCTACACACACACACACACACACACATATCCATATATACACACACACACACACACACACACACACATATCCATATATACACACACACACACACACACATATCCATATATACACACACACTCACACTCACACACACACATCCATGCACACACACACTTACGTAAGTGCACACAAGCACACACACTCACACACAAACTCTCACTCACATACACCCATATATACACAATATATATACACACAGGCACAAATTCTCACACACACACACACACACACACACACACACACACACACACACACACACACACACACACACACACACACACAGAACATGGAGTTGAAAAGTGCCATATGCAAGCACAGAAAAGGAATAATATGTAACAGGTAGTCAGTCAATATAAACATGTCTGCTTTTCCAGAATGGAGGGAAATACTTTATTTCAAATGGGTAGAAAATGAAAGCTGCTCCTCCCATGGGCGCTCCCATTACTGGAGCGACGCTGCTTGCCTGGGGACTGCTTTCAGCTGCTGGGTCCTCCATCAGTAACATTTCTCAGGTGAGGAGTAAGCTTACCAGCTCCCCTGGGCTTTTACTTTCCTCTCTCAGCTCGGAGTTTTTGGTTGAGCTGGTCTGAAAGATTGATTGTCCACATTGCCACAGATCCTGGCCCAAGAGGCTGATTGTCCACATTGCCACAGACTCTGACCCAAGAGGCTGAATTCTCACATTCCACATAGCCTGATCCGAGAGGCTAAATGTCCACATTGCCACAGGCCCTCATGTGAGAGGCTGAATATCCACCTTGCCACACACCCTGGTCCGAGAGGCTGAATATCCACCTTGCTGCACTCTCACAATCCCATATACACAATAAGTGAGTATGTTTGATTAACAAACATCTCCAACCTTTCACTAACCAAGGGAGAGTTGCTGACAACAATCGAAAATCACTCTGTTTTCAGCTTAGCATTTTATCAATAGACATGGAAAAAGGTTAGAAGTTATAGGCAGGCAATGTGTTAATGAGTCATAAAAGTTTGCTGCCCTTCTGAAGAGCAGGAGGCTAAGGAAATTTGGCATGTCTGCTACGCCGCTCACCAATCTTTACAGATGCACCGTAGAAAGCATCCTTTCCAGATGTGACATGGCTTGGTATGGCTCCTGTTCTGTCCAACATTGCAAGAGACTACAAAGGGTTGTGAACGAACCTTGTCCATCACGCAAACCAGCTTTCCATCTATTGACTCCATCTACACTTCCCAGTGCTTCAGAAGAGCATCCAAGCATAATCAAGGATGCTATGCGCCCCAGACATATTCTCTTCTAGCTTCTTTCATCAGAAGATACAAAAATTTGAGGACAAGTACAACTGGCTGAAGAATAGCTTCTTGCCTGCTGCCATTCAGACTTTTGAATGGGCCTACCTGATATTAAGCTGATCTTTCTTTATGCCCTAGCTATGGCTAACATTACATTCTGCACTTTCTCCTTTCCTTCTCCCATAAATATTCTATGAATGGTATTCTTTGCACAGCGCGCAAGAAACAATACTTTTCATTGAATCTCAATACATGTGACGATAACAAATCAAATCACATTTAGGCTGGGGTGTAATATAGTCATCTGGGCACTAGAGGGGGGCTTAGGAAGAATGTTTCTTTATTGAAGGCCATACAGTACCTGCATCATCTGTAATGGATTACTTACAATTATAAACTACTTGTAGTGACCAAGGCACTCGTGATTAAAGTGTTTCCCCGGCCAACAAAGACTTTGGTGTAACGAAGTTGAAATATCTCCTCAGAGGCCAGTGTCCCTTCACCAGGTTTTCTTTATTCACAAACTCTACTCCACTCCTAAGAATGATTCAGGTATAAAGTCAGAATTCGGAGTGCCCATTTTATATACAGGTAAGGCTCCCTGATTGGGAATCATTACCTCAATCAGAGAGCTCACACTCCAAGAGGGCCAACCTCATGGGCCTCTTGGAAGTCATTACAGAATTCACTGATTAGCAAATGACCCTAGCGATGGATTGGATGGTTCAGGTGGCACAATGTCATGGTCACTGTCATACTAGAGGCAGAGCTGGCAACGTGGTGAGAGTTTCCCAGACCTCGATGAGGTGCCATAAATACTGCAACTCTATCCTTTAAAGTGCCAAGAACAAAAACAGATTTCTTGAGGCCTACCCTCAGCAAACTGACTCGGGGCTAAACAAACAGCACCTGAGCCAGATGTTCACGGTGCAGTTGCACCTGTCCTCCATCCCTCTCCGGAAGTTCCCTTTTCAGCTTACCAATCTTCACACTGCCGTGGGAATGCTGAGCACAGCTCCAACACTGCCTGCACACAAGGCAGCAGCTGTCAGTGAGACTGTGATGGGAAAAGGATTGGGGGGAATATGCAAAAACACAACAGAAAACTAGACAGAAAGAATTGCAAGAATTTTCAGAAAAAAAAATCCTCTATGAAATGGTCAGTGAAAAGCTGGAACATTGCAGACTATGTGGGTGGCATGGTGGCACAGTGGATAGCACTGCTGCCTCACAACGCCAAGGACTCAGGTTTGATTCCCAGCTTGGATAAAGTGTGGAGTCTGCACATTCTCCCTATGTCTGCGTGGGTTTCCTCCGGGTGCTCTGGTTTCCTCCCACACTCCAAACATGTGCAGGTTAGGTGGATTGGCTAGGCTGAAGTGTCCCTTGGTATCCCAAAATGTGTAGATTAATGTGAATTAGCCATTGTAAATATGTGGAGTTACTGGGATAGGAGGAGGGAGGGGGCCTGGGTCAGATATTCTGTCGGAGAGTTGGTGCAGACTCAATGGGCTTAATGGCCTCCTTCAGCACTGCAGGGATTCTATGATTCCAAAAGCAGTAAAACCAGAGGGTATGTTGCAGTTGAATGAGCAATATTGAAGAGTGAAGAATTTAATGGCTCCCATATCTATGAAATTGTCCTGACTGAAGAGTAAAGGAGCCTTAGGCTTTTGTGCTTTGGGAGGTCCTGATAAAACAGGAAAGCTTTGATACAATGAAGAGGGGTTTTAAACCGGGCTTGGTTTCTATAGGGATGCTATTTGATAAAGTTTGTATCCCAGCCAGGAGTGCCAACTCTGGTTAGACATAGAATCATAGAAAGAGGCCATTCAGCCCTTGGGTTAGCACCAACAACAATTCCACCCAGGTTCTATCCCCATAACCCCACTTACCTATCCCACACTAATGGAGAATTTGCCATGGCCAATCAATCTAACCTGCAGCTTTTTTACTGTGGGAGGAAACCAGTACACTCAGAGGAAACCCATACAGACACAGGGAGAATGTGCAAACTCCACACAGACAGTGACCCGAGGCCAGGATTGAACCCAGGTTCCTGGCACTGTGAGGCAGCAGCATTAATCACTGTGCCATCGTGTTCCGGGAGGTTTAATCATGTGACTCCCCTGCCCCATCACATCCTCTTCACCTTTAGTCTCCCGACATGGCTAATCTGCTGTAATTTTATCTTGTTTTAATTCATTTGTGAGACAGCATTTATTGCCCATCCCTAGTTGCCCATGGGAGGTTGACAGTCAACCACATTGCTGTGTCTCTGAAGTCACATGTAAGTCAAACCAGGTAAGGATGGCAGGTTTCCTTCCGTCACTGACGTTAGTGAACCAGATGAGTTCACTAATCGACAATGGTTTTAAGGCCATCAGTACATTCTTAATTCCAGATTCTTTTTATTGAGGTCAAATTCCACCATCTGCCGTAATGGGAATCGAACCCCGGTCCCCAGAACATTAACTGGGTTTCTGGATTAATGGTCTAGTAATAATACCACTAGGCCATCACCATGTCGATAAGAAACTGACCGTACTCTTCATTATCCAATCAAATGGTATTTCACCATCAGTCACACGACCCTTTTCCCTCTCCTCCAGGATATTTTTCTAACTAATTAAATGCAAAGAAAATGATTTTGTTGAAAAACCCTCTGATTGTTCTGGGTTTACTTACATCAATCTCCAGAAGATTAATCTTTATCTCTGGATCCTCTGGGGCAACCCAGGGGTTGGTGACCATATTCCCATTTGGCAGAGGCTACAGGTGGACACACAAGTCTCATGGTACCAGTCGACTCCCTCAAAGTACAAACAAGAACAAAGAAAATCACAGCACAGGCACAGACCTTTCGGCCCCCCAAGCCTGCACCAATCATGCTGTCCAACTGAACTAAAACCCCTACTCTTCTGGGGACAATATCCCTCTATTCCCCTCATGTTCAAGCATTTGTCAAGTCGTCCCTAAAAAGTCACTATTGTATCTGCTTCCACTACCTCCCTGGACAGCCAGTTCCAGGCGCCCACCACCTTCTATGTAAAAAACTTGCCTCATACATCTCCTTTAAATCTTGCCACTCACACCTTAAACCTATGCCCTTAGTAATTGACACTTCCACCCTGGGAAAAAGCTTCTGACTATCCACTCTATCTATGCGCCTCATAATTTTGTAGACTTTTATTGATCACCTTTCAACCTCCGTCATCCCACTGAGAACAAGCCAAATTTCTCCAATCTCTCCTCATAGCCAATGCCCTCCATATCAGGCAACATCCTGGTAAATCTTTTCTGTACCTTCTCCAAAACCTCCACATCCTTCTGATAGTGTGACAACCAGAATTGAACATTATATTCCAAGTGTGACCTAACTAAGGTTCTATAAAGCTGCAATATGACTTGCCAATTTGTAAAACTCAGTGCCCCGGCCAATGGCACGCATTCCGTATGCCTTCTTGACTACCTTCTCTACCTGTTTTGCCACTTTCAGAACACCAGAACACATGAGAAGGGATCAGGATAATGGTCAATACAAGATTTGGTAGCTGTTATGTCGTAGCCCTTTAAGGGGCATTTCCCTGAAAGAGTAATCATTGGTCCAATCAGGAACCAAGCTGGGGACTCACTCAGACATGCCTGGGCTTGGCCCAGCAGTTGAAGTTTTGCGCCTGGGGAGTTAAGGTCTTTTTCCTTGCTCTGTAATGTGTAAATGTTAATAAACATTTATTAGTTCACTGACCAGAATTTGAGCTTTATCTTGCTACACTACAATGGCCTTGGTGGAGGGGTTTTCGGGAAGTTTATACAGTGTGGGATTTAAGTTACAACAACAAAGCAACTCTGTCAGCAAAAATGGAAACAAGACCTCATTGAGGTCAATGGTTGCGTTTTCAGTAAAGAAACTAATCTAACTTTGTGTCACAAACACTGTATTCTTGGCCTTGGCCACAGGATGAAGCAAAGACAAGTTACCATGAGAAATACCAAACACAAGATATGGTGACGTATTATGCTAATGAAGGAGATGGCTTTTGCATAAGAAAGGGCATAAAGCTATGTTATGATTGGTGGACTATGTATGCAAATAAAGGATTAGAGAGTTGCTCGTTTCTCATTTGCTGTAATTAACTATAGTTGCTAATTATCTGTATGAATCAACAGAACATCAAATGAAATTCACTGAGTCTGTTCTCCTTGCTAGCAAGTAATAAAAGCTAGGAGATTGCATATTCACTATGCATGGCCTGGTTAATCCTCAACAACAGGAGTGGAGAAGCAATGGTTGGATTCAGGACAGGGGAAGTCAGGGCTTTCCTTGTGAAGACTCCTTCTCCTCCTGATCTGACAAAGGCCAGCTATGGATGCACTCAGTCTCACCTGCTTTTGGCAGCCACCTTATCCAATTAAAATACTCCACTGGTTAACACAAATGGGCAGAAAAAGCTAAGGAACTTTCTCAATTTTAATTGCCTAGTGATAGATTTAAAATTGAGTCAGAAGATTAGGGTGTGTTAAATCAGGCTCCAGAACCTGCTTGCTTATTTCAATACTGTCGAGTCCTAGACTGACTCACACAATCCATCAATCAGTCCTTGTGTCAATCTATCCCTTCGTTCAATTGGAACAACTCTGTAGGCCTATTGAATCCATTCATCCTGTTTTCCCACTGGCTCTCATTGAGTGCTCATCTCCACACTCCATTTCTTTGTCCATTCTAACCCAGGGTCCCACACTTCATGTAGTCTTACAGTGGTGTCTTATACTGGGCGTGCTGGATGTAAGGGGACAATCCTGTTATTATTAGCACTATTTTGCCTCAAGCGGGAAGAAGAGAGAGATTATCCGGGAGATTCAACAATAAAAGAGTTCCTTGAAGCAAATCAATAAAATCTCTGGACAGATGGTTGTATTCGGAGGAGGAAACTCTTGCTTTTGCTATCAGTTCTCCAATGACAAAGAACAAAGAACAAAAGAACAAAGAAGACTTGTCCACTTGAAGAAAAGGATTTGAGGCAAACATAATGATTTGTTCCACCTTGTCTAACTCCTGAAATCATATGTTGAATTCCTTTTCCAGTTTGTTCAGGTGATCATAGAATTGATTTGGATGGAACATTTTCTGTTTGACTAGTTGCTGGACTCTCTCCAGGTTTGGGAGGTGCTCAGTAATTTTGTCCTTTAACTGGGAGGACCACTGGCCCAGTGTGAACTTGAAGATGTTTACTGCACTGACCATGTGTGACAAGTCTCTGCCCCTCCCCGACAGTTCACAGTTCAGCTCATTCAACTTTGGAAGAAACACGGGGTCCAGCAAAGACACAGTGTGCGGCAGCTCGCTGTGCACCTTATTTCTGATTTAAGAAAGGTGACAACTTTAGCGAACACACCTAAAAACTTCTGGAGGACTTTACCTCGACTTAACCACCTCACATCTGCATGCAGGATTAGAACACCATAGGTGCTATCAAGCTTATTGAGTAACGATTTGTACAAGTGATGTTACGGAGCTCCAGCAAATTGAGCTGATGATCTTGACATCAAACGCCATTACATGAGAAAAGTAAATAACCATGTTCGCTAGTGTTTGTTGGTGGATATTTGTAATGATTTTAATCAGGCAATTGAGGTTGGCTTGCTAGAATATGAATTCCCTGATTAAGGGCTAAATTGATGGGCCAATCAGGGAGCCACTTGTTTTGTATTTAACCAGGACTGGCAGTTCCTCTGGGAGTCCTAGTGCAGGCTGCTAATTGAAAGCACTCTGTATGCTGTTAGATTTGTGAATAAAGGATTTTGGTGAAGGGCCTCCGAGGATTTATTACAATAATGCAGCGGTAATTTGGGATCGTTCCTGCAAAGTGCAGCAAAGCCTGCTCGGACACCAGGCATTGACAATGCACCATCGGTTGTGATTGAAAACAGTTTCTCAATCAGAGTGCTTTTCTCAGTCACATCCCTTTTAAATTCATTGTGTACATCTTCACCTCTTCTACTCTCTATATGAGGCAAAAGAATGAGAACGTTCTCCTTCGAATGCCCTGAGAAAGAAAACAATCAGCTCAGCTGTATCCATTATGTCTACTGACTCATCAGACTGCAGTGAGAAACATTCACAGCCTGATAAGTCTTGGTATATTTGCTGAGATACATCCTCAGAAAACAATTCCACCCTTCCGGCTACTGTCACTTTCCTGTTCCTGATTCTCTTGATGGCTGTCATCATTTCATCTTCCTTTTTAAAATCTTTGAACAATGAGTTAGCAGCAACCGTCATAACCTCCCTGATAACTTCATCATTGGTGAGCGGTGAAGTATGTTTGGTCAGCAGATAGATAATGTGAAGAGACAGGTTTTGCTAGCCTTGCCTTTAACCTTCAGATTGCAACATTCCCTTTAACCCACCCACTTTCTTTGTCCAAGTGGAGCTGCGTAATGGGAAATTTCCTTGAAATTTTGCATGCATTGTTTTGTGCTGCCGTTCAAATCACTTCTTTTACTCAAGACTACACTCTTAGCAAATGAGACAAATGGTCTTGCCTTTGAAATTCGTAGAAAGAAATTCACTGTCTTGTTCCTGATCTTTAGAATCCATTTGAGCAGCTTCCCATTCTTTCTCATTTACCCCTATCAGCATCCCTTTCTATTCCTTGTCATCAAACACTGCTAGGGCAAATATAGCACGGGTTTAGATACAGAGTAAAGCTCCTTCTACACTATCCCCATCAAACACTCCCAGGACAGGTGCAGCACGGGGTTAGATACAGAGTAAAACTCCCTCTACAGTGTCCTCATCAAACACTCCCAGGACAGGTGCAGCACGGGGTTAGATACAGAGTAAAGCTCCCTCGACAGTGTCCCCATCAAACACTCCCAGGACAGGTACAGCATGGGATTAGATACAGAGTAAAACTCCCTCCACACTCTGTGCCAAACACTCCCGGGACAGGTACATAACAGGGTTACACAGAGAGTGAAGCTCCCTCGACACTGTCCTTATCAAACAATCCCAGGATAGGTACAGCATGGGATTAGATACAGAGTAAAGCTCCTCTACACTTTCCCCATCAAACACTCCCAGGACAGTTAAAGCACAGGGTTAGATACAGAGTAAAGCTCCCTCTACACTGCCCCCATCAAACGCCCCCAGGGCAGGTATAGCATGGAGTTAGATACAGAGTAAAGCTCCCTCTACACTTTCTCCATCAAACACTCCCAGGACAGGAGTAGCATGGGGTTACCATGAATGAAGCTCCCTCTACACTGTCCTCCTTTCAATCACTCCCAGCTCAGAAATACCACGGGGTTAGAAACAGCATAGAAGTCTCTCTACACTGTCCCTGTCAAACATTCCCAAGATGGATACAGCACAAGGTTAGATACAGAGTAAAGCTCTCTCTATACTAATACGCCATCAAAATCTTCCAGGACAGATACAGCATGGGGTTAGATACAGAGTAAAGCTTCCTCTACACTGTCCCCATCAAACACTCCCAGGACAGGAACATCATAGGGTTAGATACAGAATAAAGCTGTCTCCACACTTCCCCGATCAAATACTTCCAGGACAGGTACAACATTGGGTTAGATACAGAGTAAAGCTCTCTCTCTATGCTCCACATTGAAAACTAGGTCAAGGGACCAAGACTTTTGCGAACTTGTAAACAGAGAGAGGTACTCTCACCTGACACTGTGTACATTCAAGGTGAAGGCCTCCTTTGCACCTATATCACTCTGTGAAGTTTTTTCCCAGATGAAAATCATCAAGTCCAAGTATTGTACTTGCCTCACAGACTAATGGATCATATGGAACTGGCTTTCTCAAACTACAGCTAGACTTGGCCACAATCACAGACAGTGTGCAAGCACAGGTGTCACAGTGTGAATAGATGAGTATTAGGCACAAGTACATTTTGTGGAAGGTTTAGTAAAGTTGGATTTTTAAGAGCAGATCTTGTGCTGCATCACAGAAACAGGCCATTTCATCAAATCAACCCAGGCTGGTCTTTAAAATCCACCTGAACCATCTTCCATCCTTTCTCATTTACCTCTATCAGCATTCCCTTCTATTCCCTCTCACACCCTATCCACATAATTCTACATTCCCAGCACTCACCAGAAAAAAAATGTTTCTCCTGAATTGCCTATTGGATTTCTTAACAACTATCTGATGGCCTTTACCTTTACTCTTCCCCGCAGGTGGAAGCAATGTCCTAGATTTTCATAGAGATCTAGTGACTTACCCAGAGCATGCTGGGACCCAGCATCAGGAAATCATTTCCCCATTTCTGACAGATCCAATTTTCACCGGTGGGGGAAAGGAGGTCGAATGTGATTGATGTATGGGGGGTGGGGGTGGGGAGTGGGGAGTTTGGGGTGTCCCTATCTACGTCCCCATCTCTGTTCCCATCCCTGTCCCCATCCCTGTCCCCATCTTTGTCGCCAAACTCAGCAGGGCCACTTGGATTCAGTGCTGAGTTCAAATTAGTCCAATTTTTACTGGAACATGATTCATTTTTGCGAGAGAGATTTGAGGACAAGTGGGAGGTAGAAGGAAATTGAACCTTGCCATCACAGCCAGCAGGTAAGTGATTGGCTGGCGACTGGTAAGTAGTTTTTCTCTTTTTTTTTCTCTCTTGGCGTTGTTGTAGTTGTACAGTACAATAGTGTTCCCGTGTAATTTCTGTGGTTTATAGGTTGTAAAGATTATATTCGGTAGTAACGAGGAGCAGGAAAGAAGGGCCCTAGAGAATTGGATACAATCTGAAACAAAACATTAATTTAAAGGGGTAAGACATGACAGGAGAACTCCAAGCTGTGGTTTTCTCTTCTTGCTCCATGTGGCTGGCTGGGGATAGTTCCAGTCTCCCGGGTCAGTACGTGTGCAGGAAGCTCGAGTTTCAGAGCTGGACCAGTGGCTGGAGACGCTGTGGAGCATCTGTGAGTCAGAGAATATCGTGGATAGCACAGATAGAGAGGTGTTTACACCACAGGCTCTGCAGGCAGGAAGGGTGACCACCAGACAGAGCAAGAGTGATAGGCAGGTAGAACAGAAATGTCCAGTGGCCATTTCCCTGCAAAGCAGATATACCACTTTGGGTACTGTTGAGGGGAATCACCTCTCAGGGGAAAGCAGAAGCGGCCAAACTCATTGTGCCACGATTGATTTTGTTGCAGAGGGGAGGGGTAAAAAGTCAGTATAATATGTCAGTACAATAGCTATAGGGACTCAATTGTAAGGGGAATAGACAGGCGTTTCTATGGCTGCAAATGAGATTCTTGGATGGTATGTTGTCTCCCCTGGTGCTTGGGGCAAGGATGTCTTGGACGTTCTGGAGGGGGGTAGTGAACAGCCAATTGTTGTGGTATACGTCGGTACAAACGACATCGGTAAAAAAAGTGATGAGATCCTAAAAACAGAATACAGGGGGCTGAGAAAAAAGTTAAGAAATCGGATCTCCAAGACAGTGATTTCAGGATCTCACGGATGCCACGTGCCAGTCACAGTAGGAATGGCAGGATATGTCAGATGGATACATGGTTGAAGAAATGGTGTCAGAGGGAAGGTTTCAGATTCCTGGGCCAATGGGACTGGTTCTGCGGGAGGTGGGGCCTGTACAAATTAGATGGGTTACACCTGGGCATGACTGGGACTGATATCCTAGGGAGAGTGTTTGCAAGAGCAGTTGGGTAGAGTTTAAACTAATATGCCAAGAGGATGAGAACTTATGTAAGGAGTCAGAGAAGGAGGGAGCAAGGACAAAAACAAAAGGTAGAAAAGGTAATAAAAAAATTGATAGGCAGAGAAACCAAGGACAAAGATCAAACAGGATTATAGTGAAAAATATTCTGACCAAGACCAACAATGTTAAAAAGACAAGGCTCTGTGCCTTAACATGCTGAACATTTGTAATAAAATTGATGAACTAATTGCGCAGATAGATGTAAACAGGTACAATATAATTGGGATTACAGAGACATGGCTGCAGGGTGACCAGGGGTGGGAATTGCACGTTCCAGGATATTCAATATTTAGGAAAGGCAGGCATCCCGCTACCTAAGAAAAACTAAGCAGCGTGCTTTAATGACGATTGGCCAGTGACTCTGACATCCGTCATTATGAAGTTCTTCGAAAGGTTAGTCATGGCACAAATCAATTCCAGCCACCTGCACTACCTGGATCCACTACAGTTTGTTTACCACCGCAATAGGTCCACAGCAGACGCCATCTCCCTGGCCTTGCACTCAACCCTGGAACACCTAGATAACAAAAACATCTATGTCAGACTTCTATTTATTGACTACAGTTCAATCTTCAACACCATTATTCCCACGAACTTCATCTCCAAACTCCGTGTGCTGGGTCTTGGCAGTTCCCTCTGCGACTGGATCCTTAACTTCCTAACTCACAGATCACAATCAGTAAGGATAGGCAACAACACTTCCTCCACGATCATCCTCAACGCCAGTGCCCCACAAGACTGTGTTCTCTGCCCCCTACTATACTCCTATACACCTATGACTGTGTGGCCAAATTCCCCTCCAATTTGATTTTCAATTTTGCTGACAACACCACCATCATGGGTCAGATCTCAAACAATGACGAGTCGGAGTACAGGAATGAGATAGGAAACTGGTGAACTGGCGCGACAACAATCATCTCTCGTCAACATCAACAAAACCAAGGAGATTGGCATTGACTTCAGGAAGCGTGAAGGAGAACATGCCCTGTCTACATCCCAGAGTACTTAAAGAAGTGGCTCTGGATCCGTTGGTGGTCATCTTTCAGGATTCTATAGACATGCCCTGCTACTGTCAGACTTTTGAATGGACTTACTTTGCATTAAGTTGATCTTTTTCTACACTCTAGCTATGACTGAAGCATTACTTTCTCCATTCTCTCCTTTTCTTCTGCATGAGCGATATGTTTTGTCTGTATAGTGCACAAGAAACAATACTTTTCATTGTATGCTAATACATGTGACAATAATAAATCAAATCAAATCATAAAGAAAAAGGTGGTGGAGTGGCACTGCTGGTTAAAAAGGAAATTCAGTAAAAAGCCTGACAACACCAGGTTTAAGTCCAACCGATTTATTTGATAGTACACTCTCCATTCACCTGACGAAGGGACTAACCCCGAAAGCTAGTGAGTGTACTATCAAATAAATCGGTTGGACTTAAACCTAGTGTTGTCAGACCTTTTACTGTGTTTACCCTGGCATATCCACATCATAAAAAGGAAATTAGCATAGTAGTGAGAAAGGATATTAGCTGTGACAATGTGGAGACTGTATGGGTAGATTTGAGAAATGCCAAGGGGCAAAAAACATTAGTGGGTGTCATATATAGACCCCCAAGCTGCAGTGGTGATGTTGGGAATGGCATTAAAACAAAATTACAGATTTGTGTGATTCGGGAATATCGGTGATCATGGATGATTTTAATCTGCACATAGACTGGGCAAATCAAATTAGCCACAGTGCCGTGGAGGAGGAATTCCTGGAGTGTATATGGGATGTTTTCTTGACCAATATGTGGAGGAACCAACTAGAGAGCTGGCCATCTTAGACTGGGTACTGTGTAATGAGAAGGGAATCATTGCCTATCTAGCTGTGTGAGACCCTTGGGAATTGCGATCATAACATGATAGAATTTTTTATCAAGATGGAGAGGGAAGTAGTTGATTTGGAGACTAGGGTGCTGAAACTTAATAAAGGAAACTATGAAGATTTGAGGCCTTGATCGATTGGGGAAAGTTACTTATAGAGATGACAGTGGATAGGCAATGACAAACATCCAAGGAACACATGGTGAACTGCAGCAATCGTTTATTCCTGAGTGGCACAAAAGCAAAATGGGTAAGAGAGCCAATTCATGGCTTAAAAAGGAAATTAGAGAGAGTATCCGATTTCAGGAAGAAGCAGACAGATTGACCAAGGAAAATAATTGTTCTGAGAACTGGGATCAGTTCAGAATTCAGGAAAGAAGGACAAAGGGATTGATTAAGAAGGGGAAAATACATTATGAAAGTAAGCTTGCAGTGAACATAAAGACTGACACTAAGTCTTCCTATTGATACATGAAGAGAAAGAGGTTGGTGAAGACAAATTTAGATCTCTACAGACAGAAATGGAGGAATGTATAACTGGCGACAAAGAAATAGCCAAGCAACTGAATACATACTTTGACTCAGTCTTCACAAAAAAGGACACAAATCCGATACCAGAAATGTTGGAGAATGCAAAATTTAGTGAGAGGGATGAACTGAGGAAGATCAATATTAGCAGAGAAATGATGCTGGGAACATTGATGACATTGAAGATGGATAAATCCCTGGGCCTGATAATCTACATCCCAGAGTACTTAAGGAAGTGGCTCTGGATACATTGGTGGTCATCTTTCAGGATTCTATAGACCCTGGAACAGTCCCTGCAGATTGGAGGGTAGCTAATGTCACTCCAATATTCAAAAAGGGAGGTAGAGAGAAAACAGGGAATTATAGACCAGTAAGCTTAATATTGGTAATGGGGAAAATTCTTGAATCCATTATCAAGGAATTTATAGTGGAACATTTAGAAAACAGGTGGTAGGATCAGACAGAGTCAGCATGGATTCATAAAGAGGAAATCTTGCTTGACAAACCTGTTGGAATTCTTTGAAGGTGTAACTAGTGGAGTTGACAAGGGACAGCCAGTCAATGTGGTGCATTTGGACATTCAGAAAGCATTTGACAAAGTCCCACACAAGAGATTATTGTGCAAGATTAAAGTGCATGGGATTGGGGTAGGTGTATTGAGATGGATAGAAGACTGGTTGGCAGAGAAGAAACAAAGAGTAAGAATTAATGGATGCTTTTCAAATTGGCAGGCAGCAACTAGTGGGGTGCCAGAAAGATCGGTGCTAGGATCCAAGCTATTCATAATATATATATTAATGATTTGGACGAGGGAACAAAATGCAACATCTCAAAGTTTGCAGGTGATACCAAGTTGGGTGGGAGGGTAAACTGACGAAGATACAGAGATCCTTCAGAATGATCAGGACAAGTTGGGTGATGCAGTATAATTTGGATAAATGTGGGGTCATTCACTTTGGAAGCAAAAACAAGAAGGCAGATTACTACCTGAATGATTGTGAAATGGGAGAGGGGAGTGTGCAGCAGGACTTGGGTGTCCTTGTGTACCAGTCACTGAAGGTAAGTATGCAGGTGCAGCAAGCGGTAAAGAAGGAAAATGACATGCTGGCCTTTAATGCGAGAGGCTTTGAGTACAGGAGCAGAGATGTGTTATTGCAATTATACAGGGGCCTTGGTGAGGCCACATCTAGGGTATTGTGTGCAGTTTTGGTCTCCTTTTCTGAGAAAGGATATTCTTGCTTTCGAGAGAATGCAGCAAAGGTTTACCAGGCTGATTCCAGGGATGATGGGACTGATGAATGAGGAGAGATTGACTCGGTTAGGATTGTTATCACTGGACGTCACACAAATGAGGGAAGAATCACATAGAGACTTAAAAAATTCTAACAGGACTAGACAGGGTAGATGCAGGGAAGATGTTCCTGATGGTGGGCGAGTCCAGAACCAAGGGTCAGAGTCTGAGGATTCAGGGTAGACCATTTAGGACAGAGGTGGGGAGACATTCCTTCACCCAAAGAGGAGTAAGCCTCTGGAATTCATCACCACAGAAGTAGTTGATGACAAAACATTGAATGTATTCAAGAGGTGGCTGGATATAGCACCTGAGGAAAATGGGATCAAAGGTTATGGAGAGAAAGCAGGATTGAGTTGGATGATCAGCCATAATTGCAATGAATGGCAAAGCAGGCTCGAAGGGCCAAATGGCCTCCTCCTGCTCCTAGCTTCTATGTTTCTACTTCCCACAGAGTGTGAATTACTATTTTTAAGAAGAACTTTTAATGCTTGTAGAAGGTGATAAGGCCTGTGGAACTGTCAAGCTGTCAAGTTATTTAAATCGCTTACCCTTCAAATTTGGAAGAAAGCGTACCTCTGCCTCTGTGTTGATTAAAAAAAATTAATGTTTTCAGTTTCAATTGCTGTATGCTGACATATTTTTAAGGGCAACAATGATAGTATTGCTACTGCTTGATTGTTTCCATGAACTATCATTTTTACAGCACCGGGGAGGGGTGGGGTGGTTAGGTTCACTGTTTGATTGTCAGTTCTATGAGTGTTAAGGGATTTGTTGTCTTTGATATGGGGCTGAGAGTACGTTTTTTGTTCTTATAAGTGATTAAGTGATTGAAGGAATTTAAATGTATATCTGGCTTATACCAATGAAAATGTTTTTTTAAATGTAATCAACTCTGTAATAGATAGTTAGAACTTTTATTTTATCTCAGCATGGCTTCTGAGATCTGCCCATGGTGGTTGTTGGATGAGTTGGGTGGACCGGAAAAGGATTGTGGGAGGAGGACATGGGTTGACGTGAGTTGGCATAACATTGACATAGGGGCTATTGAGATCATGGTATCTGGTGGGGTTGGGGGGGGGGGGGGGGCAAGAGATGGCATGAGGCTATGAGGGCCATGGGGCATGGGGTTGGATTGAATTAGCATGAACAATTCATGGGGACTGGGTGGGAGGGTGAGAGGTTGTAAGAGGTGAGAGCTAAAGGTCTTATTATTCAACCACACAGCTGGGCCCAAGACGCAGAGCACTGAGGAAGCTCGGGACTCAGAAGCCCCCACGTCACCCTATAAACTGTTTCCTGCTTGCTCCCACATCCCAGGGTGCAGGTCCTATCATTGGGGGAATTTATGCTGAGGGAGGTGCATTGAACCTGGAAATTTACCACCTCTGCTTACCTAACTCAGGAATGAAAATCCAGGACTCTGTCTCTGTGTCTACTCTTACAGAATTGTAAAAGACCCCTTTAAATCACCCAACAAGAAAAAGTGACCCAGGCCAGCCCTTCCCTGATAGGTCGAACCTCACATTTGGTATATTTCTTGTGAACCCTCTTTACCATCTTTCTAATTTTTTTTATCCTTTGGTTGTAATATGGTGACCAGAGCTGCACACAGTACTCTAAGGTACAACAAAGATCTAGAAACATAGAAAGTAGAAGTAGGAGTAGGCCATTCGGCCCTTTGAGTCTGCTCTGCCCTTCACAATGATCATGGCTGATCATCCAACTAAATAGCCTGATCCCGCCTTCTCCCCATGTCCTTTGACCCCCTTCATTCCAAAAGCTATATTTAACTCTCTTGAAAACATTCAATGTTTTGGCTTCAACTACTTTCTGTGGTAATGAATTTCACAGGCTTATCACTCCTTGGATGAAGAAATTTCTCCTTATCTCAGTTCAAAATGGTTTACCCCATATCCTTAGAATATGCCCCTTACTTCTGGACACCCCCACTATTTGGAACATCTTCCTATATCTATCCTGTCTAGTCCTGTTAGAATTTTATAGGTTTTTATGAGATTCCACACCCCCCACCTCATTCTTCCTTACTGAAGCGAATATAATCTTAGCCAACTCAACCTCAACTCAGTCCCACCATCCTAGGAAGCAGTCTGGTAATCCTTCTCTGCACTCCTTCTAAAGCAAGAACATTCTTCTCAGATAAGGAGACCAAAACTGCACAATATATTTCATGTTTGGCCTCATCAAGGCCATGTATAATTGCACCAAGATATCCTTGCTCCTGTACTTGAATCTTCTCACTATGAAGGTCAACATACCATTTGCCTTCCTTACTGCTTGCTGCACCTGCTTGCGTATGAGGACACCAGGTCTCATTGTATGTTCTTTTCTCTAAATTTATAGCCATTCAGGTAGTAATCTGTCTGCTTGTTTCTTTTCCATGGGGTGTGGGCATTACTGGCAAGGTCAGCATTTGTTGTCCATGCCTAGTTGCCCTTGAACTAGCTCTTGCTAGTTAAGTGCCAACCACATTGCTGTGGCTCTGGAGTCACATGCAGGCCAGATCAGATAAGGACAGCAGATTTCTTTCCTATGTGTAATAGTATGATGGCACAGCGGTTTGCACTATTCCCTCACAGCGCCAGGGACATGGGTTAAATTTCTTGCTTGGATCATAGTCTGTACATTCTCCTTGTGTCTGCATGGGTTTCCCCTGGATGCTCCAGTTTCATCCCACAGTAGAAAAGACATGCTGGTTAGGTGTCTTGGCTATGCTAGATTCTCCCTCAGTGTACCTGAATAGGTGCCAGAGTATAGGGTGACCAGGTGATTTTCACAGTAATTCATTGTAGTGTTAATGTAAGCCTACTTGTGACACTAATAAATGAACTTAAAACTTCACATACATGTTTTCTTTTCCCTACATTCTTTTAAAATGCACAAACATGATTTGTCTGGACCACAAATCTTCTTTGAGTTTGATTAGTTTATTTATTCTTTCTTCTCTTCCTATTTTAAATGCGGTTTTATCATTCCTAAGCATTTTTCTGATGTCATGACCTCTTGATTCATCTTCCTGTTAAACACTGAACCAAAATAATGAGTTAAAATTTTAACCACTTTGCTATTTTTGCCTGTAATTTTCCCCCAGTGAACCCTTCATAACCCTCTTCCCATCCTGTCTCTATCTCCAATGCCAGTGGTGCATTTCCTTTTCTATTATGGACCCTAAGAAATCCATCACTTGAATTTCCAGATGAAGATGCTGTCTGTGCAGCCTTCCAATTAAAATCATCAATTTAAATACAGCATTCAAGCTATGTCATAAAATACATGTTGTACTTGTTAGTCAAAGCAGTGTGAATGTGTGTGAATGTGTGAGCGAGGGTGTATGTGAATGTGTGTGTGAATATGTGAGTGACGATATGCACAGATGTGTGTGTGAATGTGTGCATGAAAGTGTGAGTGAGAGAGCAAGTGTGAGACTGAGTGTGTGTGTGTAGGTGTGTGTGGGGGGGTGGGGTATGTGTGTCTGTGTCTGTGTCTGTGGGTATGTGTCTGAATGAGTGTGTGTGTGTGTGTGTGTGTGTGTGTGTGTGTGTGTGTGTGTGTGTGTGTGTGTGTGTGTGTGTGTGTGTGTGTGTGTGTGTGTGTGTGTGTGTGTGTGTGTGCGAGCGAGAGTGTATGTACGTGCGAGAGTCTGTGTGTTTGTGTGTGCAAGTACGTGTGTCTTTGTGTGTGTGAGTTTGTGGGTCTGTGTGCAAGAGTGTGTGTGCAAGAGTGTGCATGTGTTTGTGTGCGCGACCGAGTGTATGTGTGAATGAATGATGAGCAAGTGTGTGTGTGTGTGCGACTGTGTGTGTATGTGTGAGTGTGTGTACGTGTGTGTGCGAGTAAATGACTTATATGTGTGTGTGTGTGTGTGCAAACATGTGAGTGTATGTGAGTGTGCGAGTGTGTGTGTGCGTGAGTGTGGGTGTGTGGGGGTGTGTGTGGGTGTGCATAAGGGTTCTATCAAGACGTCATTTCATCCAAACACAGGAAGACATTCAAAGGCAGTAGGACAGCCTGTATCAGGCCCTATTGCAATAAACAATCAAATATTCTATATTCACTGTAATAAATAATTTTGTTGTTGATAAAAAGGAGCTGTGATGTTTTACTTGATCACTGTAATAATTACCTCAGTGCACAGAGGTTCTGTGCTTGGAAATGTTTCTGACTGGCAGCCCTTCTCATGGGCAAAGTTACTTCTGTCACTCAGTTGTAATAACAGCAGGAGATGATGGGAAGCTGCAGCAGTCCAGTGTATGAAGCCTGAGGTAACAGCTGTTCCTAAATCAGGGTCAGATGGCCCAGTATACCTGTGTGTAAAACTCCAGAGTGTAGACTCACAGACATCACTTTCAACCTGAGGCGGATAGATCCACTCACGGGACCCCAATGTTCATTCCATCCGTGGACAAGGCCAGTTTAATCCCAGGCACAACAGTCACCAAGGATTACCATCATCTGTTACAGAGAGGCATTCGCAATGAATAGATTTTGAAACTCGGAGGATCTGCTTAATAAACATAACAATTTGCCTTGATATCCAGTCTTAAAGGGTCAATGGTCTCCACCGAATTGTCTTTACAAAGCACTCGAGCCAACAAATTGCATCTGTAATCCTTTTCTTTAAAGAAAAACAGGCAAATGCAGCAGTTAATTCATGCACAATTAAGTCCTATTTCTGGGAGAGTCCAATACTAAGCAGAGACATGGTTTGCAGTGTTCCCGTAAGGGAACTGAAAATCCAGGTATACTCTGTACTTCAGAAGGACAGATTAAAGGGAGGTGGGGAGAACCATTGGTGAAGGATGGAATCAGTGCAATAGTGAAGGAGGATATTGGCTCGGAAAGTCACAATGTAGCATCTGTATGAATGGAGATAAAGTTTATTTATTAGTGTCACAAATAGGTTTACATTAACACAGCTATGAAGTTACTGTGAAAATGCCCCCAGTCGCCATATTCCAGCACCTGTTTGGGTACTGAAGGAGAATTTAGCATGGCCAATGCACCTAACCAGCATGTCTTTCAGACTGTGGGAGGAAACTGGAGCACTGGAAGAAACACGAGGAGAATGTGCAGACTCCACACAGACTGTGACCCAAGCCGGCAATCGAACCCGGGTCCCTGGTGCTGTGAGACAGCAGTGCTAACCATTGTGTCACCGTGTCACCTTGAGAACATTAAGGAGCAGAAAACATTGTTGGGGTTGTCTATAGTCCCCAAACAGTAGTGGATGTGTCAGGGGAGGCATTAAACAAAAAATCAGAGATACATGCAATAAGGATACAAATGTAATCATGGACAACATTAATTTGCACATAGATTGCACAAACCAAACAATGGTCTAGTGGGGGAAGAGTTCCTGAGGCATATATATCAGGGTTTATAAGACCAATATGTTGAGAAACCAACAGAGCACAGGCTATTCTAATATAAAAGCTAAATGCTGTGGATGGGGGAATTTGAAACAAAAACAGAAAATACCGGAAAATCTCAGCAAGTCTGATAGCAGTTGTGGTCAGAGAATAGAGCCAATGTTTCGAGTCTGAATAACCCTTCGCCAGATTCTATTCGAGACTGGGTACTGTGCAATGAGAAAGATTTAACAATATTGCTGTGGGTCCCTTAGGGAAGAGTGACCAGAATATAAGGGAATTCTTCATTAAAGTGGAGAGTGAAGTCATCCAATCGAAGGCTAGGGTCCTGAATCTAAATAAAGGGAACAATGAGGTGTGAAGTGGCAAAGATAGATTGGGAACTCACTAAATGGGTTGACGGTAGATAAGCAATGGTTCATATTTAAATAATATATGCATGAATTATAATTATTAATCCCTGTATGATGCAAAAATAAAAACTATGGCTTACAAAATAAATTAGGGATAATATTAAATTAAAAGAGGAGACATATAAAATTACCAGAAAAAGCAGCAAGCCTGAGGATTGGGATTGGGATTTAGAATTCAGCAAATGAAGACAAAAATGCCAATCAAGAGGGGGAAAATAGAGTATGAGGCAACATTACAGGGAACATAGAAACTGACTGTAAAAGCTTTTATAAATAGGTGAAAAAGATTAGTAAAGACAAATGTAGGTCCCTTACAGGCAGAAATCGGGGAAATTATCATGGGGAACAAAGAAATGGCAGAAGAATTGAATGATGTGGAGATGCCGGCGTTGGGCTGGGGTAAACACAGTAAGAAGTCTCACAACACCAGGTTAAAGAAGAATTGTACACATACTTTGGTCCTGTCTTCACAAAACAGGGCACAAATAACCTCCCAGAAATGTTAGGGAACCAAGAGTCTAACAAAAGGGTGGAATTTAAGGAAATGAGTAAGGAAATGAGGCTGGAAGATGACTAGGGTTAAAGGCTAACAAATCCCTGGAGCCTGATAATCTACATCCCAAACATTAGAGGGAGTGGTCCTGGAAATATTGAGTGCATTGGTGGTCATCTTCCAAAATTCTATAGACTCTGGAACAATTCCTACAGATTGAAATGTGGCAAATGTAACCTCATTGTTAAGAAAGGGAGAGAGAGAGACTAAAGGGAGAATCACAGATCAGTAAGTTTGACATCAGCAGTGGAAAAGATGAGACAGTCTGTTATAAAAGTTGTGATTATGGAAAATTTGGAAAGCATTAATGGGATTGGACAAAGCCAGTGTGGGTTTATGAAAGGCAAATCATGCTTAATATATCGACTGGAGATTTTTGAGGATGTAACTAGTAGAATGGCTAAGGAGAACAGATGGACGTGATGTATTTGGACATACAGATGTCTTTTGATTAGGTCCCTCATAAGAGGTTAGCGGGAAAAATTAAAGCATATGGGATAAGGAGTAATGTATTAACATGGACCGAGAATTGATTGATAGACAGGAAGCAGAGAATGGGAATAAATGTGTCTTTTTCCCAAATGGCAGGCAGTGACTTTTTTTTATTCATTCATTGGACATGGATGTCACTGGCTAGCCAGCATTTATTGCCCATCCTGAGTTGCCCGAGGGCAATATAGGATCAACCACATTGATGTGGTTCTAGGCCAGACTGAGTAAGGATGGCAGATTTCCTTCTCTAAAGAATATTCATGACCAAATGGGTTTTCTGCCAATTGGCAATGGTTTCACAGTCATCAGTAGATTCGTAATTCTAGATATTTTTTATTGAATTCAAATTCCACCATCTGCTGCGGTGGGGTTCAAACACAGGTCCCCAGAATATTAGCTGAGTTTCTGGATTAATAGTCTAGTGATAATACCACTAGACCATTTCCTCCCCTAGTGGGGCACCGCAGGGATCAGTGCTTGGGCCCGAGCTGTTCACAATACATATAAATGACCTGGATGTGGGAACCAAATGTAACATTTTGAAGTTTGCTGATAAGACAAAACTGGGTGAAATTGTGAGTAGTGAGGAGGATGCACGGAGCCTTCAAGATGACTTAGACAAGTTGAGTGGGTGGGCGAACACATGGCAGATGCAGTACAACATGGCTAAACGTGAAGATGTATACTTTGGTGTGAAAAACAGAAAGGAAGAGTGTTATTTAAATGCTGATCTATTAGGAAGTGTGGCTATACAAAGGGATCTGGGTGTCCTTGTACAACCATCATTAAAAGTAGAAAGACAGGTGCAACAAGTAATTAGACACATGGCCTTCGTTGCAAGAGGATTTGAATTCAGAAGTAGGGGTATCTTATTGCTGTTAAACAGGGTCTTGATGAGACCACGCTGGAGTACTACATGCAGTTTTGGACTCCCTACCTCAGAAAGGACATACTTTCCATCAAGGGAGTGCAGTGAAAGTTCACTAGGCTGATATTCGTGCAGCCCGATACTGTCCTATTAGGGGAGATTTGTTTGACTGGACCTATACTCACTGGAGTTGAGAAGGATGAGAGGAAATCTCATTGAAATGTATAAAATTCTAACAGGGCTGAACAGACTATAAGCTGGGACAGTGTTTTTCCTGGTTGGGGAACCTTGAAGCAGAGCTCACAGCCTCAGGGGAGACCATTTAGGACTGAGATGAGGAAATATTTCTTCACTCAAAGAGGAGTGAACTCTGGAATTCTCTACCACAGAAGGTTGTGGCAGTCAAGTCACTGAATGTAACCTAGATAATATTTTTAAATTTTAATGGCATCAAGGTGTATGGGGAGAAACTGGGAATGTTGAGATGAAGAATTAGCCATGATCATATTGAATGGTGGAGCAGGCTCGGAGGACTGAATGGCCCACTCCTGCTCCTACTTTCTATCTTTCTAAAAGATGCAAATCTAAGATGGTCAGTAATAAGCCCAGGAAGGAATTTGGACAGAAGATTGACAATCTGGAGGGTAGTTAAGTTAGGCAAGTTGATGCTAATTTGCAGTTGAGGCAAATGAATACATTTGAGGAGAGCTTAGACAGAGAAAGGAATGGAAGACTAGGCTGAGGTGAAGGATAAGAAGGACATAAAATTGAAATAACCAGTTGTGCAAATGACCTGCGACTTTGCTGTAAGTTCTATGGGATGTGTTTTTGACGATATTGGTTGAGAGTTGTAGTGGAGTGTCAGCCTCGATTTTGTATTCCAATGTCTGGAGCGGTGCTGGAACCCATCAACCTTCTGACGCAGAAACAGGCACCCGAGCTGACTTGAGTCCATTATAAATGAAATGTTACACAGCTTGATTGACCATTGCTCATTCAAGGTTTTTTATATACCATGCAATTGGGGATCGTGTCTATCAAGGTAGAGAGCCTGAGATGTCTCACTATTCATTACTATCTGATGAGTCAATCCCCCCATCAGCACAGTGTGAAATCAGCCTAATATATGGTATGAATACAAGACTCTAAAATCATTCAGCCAAATGCATCAGTTACTGTAAGCCCCATTTCAGAACTTATGTCCATTTTCTTTGTTCCTTAATTTCCTCCTCACTGCCATCCATTTCTACTTTCCATTCTCCCAATAATGTCATTCATTCCCCCTGGATTTATTTCCAGTCTTTCGCTTCTCTCTATAATGCTGAGTCCTGTGGCTATTTCCCTGGGTTAGGGCCTCCTTGCCTGTAGCACCACTCTTTGCAGTAAGACAGAGGATCTCAATCACTGTGCAGGATTGGACAGGAACGCCTGTTCCCACACCATCTCTGGTCAATGGATAAGATGGCAGCCACTTTGTTTCCACTATCACAGGGACAGGCATTGAAAATAGACGGGCCAGCCTGAAAACGTGGACTGAGTGAACAGACCCCACCCACACTGACACCCACCAAACATGAACAGTTGTGGGTGCGGTGGCTGACATTTTCTGAACCTGTGCCCCCAGCTTGTTAATTCTCAGCAGTCCTGCCAGATCCAGTTGTGAATAGAAGTGGGCAATTCAACAACTCACTGGAGGAGGAGGCTCCACAAATACCCCTATCCTCAATGATGGGGCAGCTCATCAGTTGGCCCATGTTTGATCTGGTGCCATGAGATTTTACGGGGTCCAAAGCCAATGTTGAGGACTTCCAGGGCTATTCCCTCCTGGCTGTGTGCCACTGTGCTGCCTGCCACCTCTGCTGGGTCTGATCTTGCCAGTGGGACGGGACGTACTCAGGGATGGTAGTGGTGGTGTCTGGGACATTATCTGTAAGGTATGATTCTGTGAGTATAATTATATCAGATTGTTACCTGATTGGTTTGCTTTGGCACAAGACCCCAAATGTTAGCAGGGAGGTCTTTTGATGGTCAACAGGGCTGTTTGCAGTTGTCCTTTCCAGTGTTGATCCAATGCTGGGTGATCTATCAGTTTTCATTCCTTTTCCAATTTCTTTTCTAGGTTTTGTAGCTGTATGATATGGCTGAGTGTCTCGCTTGGCAATTTCAGAGGGCAGTTAAGAGTTAACCACATTGCTGTGGTTCTGGAGTCATATGTAGGCCAGAGCAGGTAAGGACAGCAGATTTCCTTCCACAAAGGATGTTAGTGAACCAGATGGTTTTTTGCGACAAATGGCAATGGTTTCATGATTACCATTATCAAGACTAGATTCTTGATTTCACCTTCATCAATTGAATTTATATTCCAGCAGCTGCCATTATGGGATTCCCATCCATGCCTCCTGCAGTGCTTTACCCTGGGCATCTGGATTACTAACCTGGGGACACACTCCGTCCCCCCGGACATTTCTTCAGGATAGTGCTCTAGGTCCAACCACCTGCTGCTGTTTCATCAATGATCTTTCTTCCATCACGGAATCTGAAGTGGGAATGTTTGCTGAGGATCACACAATGTTCAGTTGCAATGCATCAGATACTGAAGCAATCAATGCCAGTATGCAGAAAGACCTGGAAAAGCTGAGAAGTGACTAATAACTTCCATGCCCAACAAGTGGCAGGCAGTGACACCTCCAGCAAGAGACAATCTAACCATCGCTCCTTGACATTTAATAGCATTGCCATCACTGAACCCCCCACTATCATCATCGTCCTGAGCTTGGCATTTAGCCATGTAAAAACTGTAGCTAAATGAGCAGGTCAGAATATGGGAATTTTGTAGAGTGACTCACCCCCTAATCCCTCAAAGCCTGTCCATCATGTATAAGGTACAAGTCAGGAGTATGGTGGAATACTCTCCACTTGTCCTGATGAGTGCAGCTCCAACAACATTCAAGAAGCTCAATACCATTTTTTTGGACAAAACAGCCCTGCTTGATTGGTACCCTATCAACCACCTTAAAAATTTACCCCCTTCCACCACCGACCCTGTGTATATCTACAAGATATGGCATCTTTGAGATACATTGCTGAAATTCACCAAGTCTCCTTTGGCAGCACCTCACAAACTCATAACTACCATTGAGAAGGACAAGGACAGCAGATATCTGGGAATACCACCACCTGGAAGTGCTGCTCCAAGCCACTCACCACCCTGACTTGGAAATACATCAGCCGTTCCTTCACTGTCGTTGGGACAAAACCCTGGAAATCTCTCCCCAGAAGAATTGTGGGTGTACCCGCACCAAATGGACTTCAGTAGTTATCAAGAAGGTGGCTCATAATTGCCTTCTCAAGGTTCAATTAGGTATGGGTAAGAAATGCTAACTGAGCCAATGATATAGATGTTGCATGATAAAATGTTAAAAGGTGTGCAATTGGGGTAAATTTCTACACTTTCAGGTGTCGGGGTCAGGAGACATTGGAAACCCTGTTGAAAGCATGTTGGTTTATCTCTGGTTTCTCTTTGGTTCTAGGTTATTTGCCCCCTTGACAATGTTGCCCCACGTCTATGGAAACACTAAGTGTACAAAGACAGTCAGGAGCCATTGGGAATTAAAGTCTAAAGGCAGATTTTCTAATTGTATTGCAACCAAACATAATGGGCAGGATTTTACAGCCTCACTTATCCTGAAACCATAAAATCCTGCTCGAGGTCAACAGGCTTTTCCATGTTCCATCCCTCACCCTGTCTGATTCCTGTGGTGGGTGGCAGGATAACATTCCACCAATGCCTTTTAAAATCACCTTTTGACAGCTCTTTAAACATATCCTGATGTGTGGACCTACCAAACACACCTCTTTACACAGTTCCCAACAGACCTGATTTGTGGGCTGATTTCACAGATGCAGCAGTAACCTAGGCATCACTTGTCACTGTCACATCCCACTGCCACACAGGAATCGCTTGCCTTAGAATGTACAAACTGGAGAAAAAGCATCTGCAAAGGCACCATTCGCCTTAAGCGTCACCAGGTAGAGCATGCAGAAGCCAAGTGTAAACAGCAGAAAGAGAGCGCAGAATCCAGAGTGTCCCACCCATCCACCTCATCAAACACCACCCACCAAACCTGTGGCAGAGTCTGCGGCTCCAGGATGGACTCTTCAGCCACCGTAGAATGGGAGGCTGATTTGCGTAATGGACTGGGCTATGTTCACAACATTTTGTAGTTTCTTGCAGTCTTGGTCAGAGCAGGAGTCATACCAAGTGTGATACATTTGGAAATGATGCTTTCTATGGTACATCTGTAAAAATTGGTGAGAGTTGTAGTGGACATGCCAAATTTCCTTACTGCCCTGAAAATGTAGAGGTATTGGCAGGCTTTCTTAACTAGTGCATCAGAATGGAGGAACCAGGACAGGTTGTTGGTGACCTGGACACCTGGGAATTTGATTCTCTTGCCCATTTCCACTTCATCGCTATTGATATGAACAGGGGCATGTCCTCCACTAAACACTTGCTGAAGTTGCTCACTATACCCTTCATTTTGTTGACATTGAGGGAGAGATTATTGTTGCCGCAACAGTTCACCAGATTCTCTATCTCATTCCTGTCCTCTGTCTCATCATTGTTTGAGATCTGACTCACTGTGTTGGTGTCATCAGCAAATAAAGCTGGAGGGGAATTTAGTCACACAGTCATGGGTGTATAAGCAATATGGTAGGCGACTGAGAACACAGCCTTGTGGGGCACCGGTATTGAGGATGATTGCCGTCTGTGGGTTCAGAAGTCTAGGATCCAGCCACAGAGGGCAGAGCCAAGCCCTAAGCCACAGAGTTTGGAGATGTTGTTCCGTTGGGATAATGGTGACAATGCCTACCAATATAACTGCCTCCTAACGTGGCCACTCTGAAAAGATGCATAGCTCAGCCAAGTGCTTTAAATAAGCATGATCTCAGCTCAGGGAAACCGGTCTCTGAGTCAGAATCATGTGACCAATGCAGACAGTCAGGAAGGTAATGACATTGCGACTGCACTAGCAATGCACGGACTGAAGATAATACTCTTGCTGACCCAAATTCAAGTCCCATCTCAGCAGATGGTGAAATCTGAATGTGAGATTCTGGAATTACAAGTTTAATGATAGCCATGAAACCATTGTCGATTGTTGTAAAAATCCATCTGTGTCCATTAGAGAAGGAAATCTTCCTTCCTTACCCAGTCTAACCTACATGTGAGTCCAGATCCACAGCAATGTGTTTGACTCTCAACTGCCCTCTAAAATGGTCCAGCCAGCCACTCTGTTCAAGGCTAATTAGGGATGGGCAATAAGCACTGGCCTAGCAGGTGACATCCACATACTATGGATGAATAAAAAGAAAAGACTGGGTGAGCGATAACTGGAGTATAGACTCTGGGTTGGTGTCCAGTGGCTGTACAGGCCAATGACTCTCATGTCTCCTTCCCCTACCATAAAAACGTGAAGTTTTGAACATACTCTAGGAGGAGCTACGCTGAATATAAAAACCTATTCGGACACCAACAATAAAGCACTGCAGCTACTGTTCCCTAGTAACTGACTAAAGAAGCTCATCTGTATGATATGAGTTTGAACCCTAGGGAAGTACCTCTCTGGGAATAAAAGATTAATCTCCTCATACTACGGGGATCAAAAACTCAGGAGAAAAAGCATTAGGGCATTGAAAAAGAACACGAGAGATGGGGAGAAATATATTTGACAAACAGTTGATTTGTTTTCCATTTATTCTTGGGATTCGAGCTTCTGTGGCTAGGCCAGCATTTATTGTTCATCTCTAATTGCCCTTGAGAAGGTGGTGGTGAACCATCTTCTTGAACCATAAGAAGATGATATGATTATAAGAAATAGGAACAGGAGTAGGCTATTCAGCCCATCAAGTCTGCTCCATCATTCAATAAGATCATGGCTGGTCTGATTATGGCCTCAACTCCATTTTCTTGCCTATGCCCCATAACTCATAACTCCCTTGTCAATCAAAAGTCTGTTTGAATCAGTCTTGGATATAGTTCAATGTTCCAGTGTTCACTGCTCTGGAGAGAATAATAAAGGCTAGACCCTCCGAGAGAAGAAATTCCTTCCCATCTTCACCTTAAATGAAAGACCCCTTATTTTTAAATTGTGCCCCCTAGTTCAAGGTTTCCCCCCTTCTCCCAAGGGGGAAACATCCTCTCAGCATTTATCCTGTCAAGCCTCCTCAGAAACTGATATGTTTCAATAAGATCACCTCTCATTCTCCTAAACTCCAATAAGTACAGGCCTAACCAACTCAACCTTTCCTGATAAAGCAAGCCCCTTCATCCCAGGAATCAGCTAATGGACCATCTCTGAACAGCTTCAAATACAAATAAGTCCCTCCTTAACTAAAGAGGCCAAAAGTGTACACAATACTTCAAGTGTGGTCTCACCAATGCCATGTACAGTTGTCATAAGACTTCCCTATTATTGTACTCCATCCCCTTGCAATAAAGATCAATGTTCCATTTGGCTTCCTAATTACTTGTACCTGCATGCTGACCTTTTGTGATTCATGTACAAGGACACCCAGATCCCTCTGCATTCTGCAGTCTCTCTACTTAAATAATAGTTTGTTTTTCTCTTCACCCTATATTGTGAAGTTGGCAGTTGTAAAATTTTAACAAAATTGTTAAATACTATGGGAAAGGCATTGCATGTTCTCTTAAAAGGTAGTGCTTCTTCTGGGCTTTGAGATTTAAAAAACAACTGCAAGTACACAGAGAACCCAAAATGAAATATTAGTGATGAACGACCAATGCAACAGGCTCTTGCATTTAGCCAATCAATTTTGGTAACACCCTGTATGAGAGAGAGAGAGAGATACCTACAGATCTTTTGCTCTGGCTCCGTGGGAACTGGAGATGGAACTGTGAGCATTAAGCCTTAAAAACTCCAAAGGAAAGTGTGGTTCGGCCTCACCACCATTTCGCTGCCTTGTTTTCTCCAGAGAAAAGCAGGCAGAAAATGTTTATTCAAACCAGGGCTCATGACTGCATAAATGCCTTATATCAATGTGCGAATGGTCACCTCACCTCTCCACAGCAGGGCATTCAGACCCCTTTATATCCCCTACAAAATAACGATGGCAAGATTGCATATGGACACATTCTAATTTCCCATGTTCAGTACGTCTCTCTGCCCCCCGATGTTGCTGAGGAGTGTTGCCGAACGATTACTTTCCCCTGTTGCTGTGGGGTTACTATCCCCTGTTGCTGAGGGGTTACTATCCCTGTTGCTGAGGGGTTACTGCCCCCTGTTGCTGAGGGGTTACTGCCCCCTGTTGCTGAGGTGTTACTGCCCCCTGTTGCTGAGGGGTTACTGCCCCCTGTTGCTGAGGGGTTACTGCCCCCTGTTGCTGAGGGGTTACTGCCCCCTGTTGCTGAGGGGTTACTATCCCTGTTGCTGAGGGGTTACTATCCCCTGTTGCTGAGGGGTTACTATCCCCTGTTGCTGAGGGGTTACTATCCCCTGTTGCTGAGGGGTTACTATCCCCTGTTGCTGAGGGGTTACTATCCCCTGTTGCTGAGGGGTTACTATCCCCTGTTGCTGAGGGGTTACTATCCCCTGTTGCTGAGGGGTTACTATCCCCTGTTGCTGAGGGGTTACTATCCCTGTTGCTGAGGGGTTACTATCCCCTGTTGCTGAGGGGTTACTATCCCCTGTTGCTGAGGGGTTACTATCCCCTGTTGCTGAGGGGTTACTATCCCCTGTTGCTGAGGGGTTACTATCCCCTGTTGCTGAGGGGTTACTATCCCCTGTTGCTGAGGGGTTACTATCCCCTGTTGCTGAGGGGTTACTATCCCCTGTTGCTGAGGGGTTACTATCCCTGTTGCTGAGGGGTTACTGCCCCCTGTTGCTGAGGGGTTACTATCCCTGTTGCTGAGGGGTTACTGCCCCCTGTTGCTGAGGGGTTACTGCCCCCTGTTGCTGAGGGGTTACTGCCCCCTGTTGCTGAGGGGTTACTGCCCCCTGTTGCTGAGGGGTTACTGCCCCCTGTTGCTGAGGGGTTACTGCCCCCTGTTGCTGAGGGGTTACTGCCCCCTGTTGCTGTGGGGTTACTGCCCCCTGTTGCTGAGGGGTTACTATCCCTGTTGCTGAGGGGTTACTGCCCCCTGTTGCTGAGGGGTTACTGCCCCCTGTTGCTGAGGGGTTACTGCCCCCTGTTGCTGAGGGGTTACTGCCCCCTGTTGCTGAGGGGTTACTGCCCCCTGTTGCTGAGGGGTTACTATCCCTGTTGCTGAGGGGTTACTGCCTCCTGTTGCTGAGGGGTTACTATCCCTGTTGCTGTGGGGTTACTATCCCTGTTGCTGAGGGGTTACTGCCCCCTGTTGCTGAGGGGTTACTATCTCCTGTTGCTGAGGGGTTACTGCCTCCTGTTGCTGAGGGGTTACTATCCCCTGTTGCTGAGGGGTTACTATCCCCTGTTGCTGAGGGGTTACTATCTCCTGTTGCTGAGGGGTTACTGCCCCCTGTTGCTGAGGGGTTACTATCCCTGTTGCTGAGGGGTTACTATCCCCTGTTGCTGAGGGGTTACTATCCCTGTTGCTGAGGGGTTACTATCCCCTGTTGCTGAGGGGTTACTATCCCTGTTGCTGAGGGGTTACTATCCCCTGTTGCTGAGGGGTTACTATCCCTGTTGCTGAGGGGTTACTGCCCCCTGTTGCTGAGGGGTTACTATCCCCTGTTGCTGAGGGGTTACTGCCCCCTGTTGCTGAGGGGTTACTGCCCCCTGTTGCTGAGGGGTTACTATCCCCTGTTGCTGAGGGGTTACTATCCCCTGTTGCTGAGGGGTTACTATCCCCTGTTGCTGAGGGGTTACTGCCCCCTGTTGCTGAGGGGTAACTGCCCCTTGTTGCTGAGGGGTTACTGCCCCCTGTTGCTGAGGGGTTACTGCCCCCTGTTGCTGAGTGGTTACTGCCTCCTGTTGCTGAGGGGTTACTATCCCTGTTGCTGAGGGGTTACTGCCTCCTGTTGCTGAGGGGTTACTATCCCCTGTTGCTGAGGGGTTACTGCCTCCTGTTGCTGAGGGGTTACTGCCCCCTGTTGCTGAGGGGTTACTGCCCCCTGTTGCTGAGGGGTTACTGCCCCCTGTTGCTGAGGGGTTACTGCCCCCTGTTGCTGAGGGGTTACTGCCCCTTGTTGCTGAGGGGTTACTATCCCTGTTGCTGAGGGGTTACTATCCCCTGTTGCTGTGGGGTTACTGCCCCCTGTTGCTGAGGGGTTACTATCCCCTGTTGCTGTGGGGTTACTGCCCCCTGTTGCTGAGGGGTTACTATCCCTGTTGCTGAGGGGTTACTATCCCTGTTTCTGAGGGGTTACTATCCCCTGTTGCTGTGGGGTTACTATCCCCTGTTGCTGAGGGGTTACTATCCCCTGTTGCTGAGGGGTTACTGCCTCCTGTTGCTGAGGGGTTACTATCCCTGTTGCTGAGGGGTTACTATCCCCTGTTGCTGTGGGGTTACTGCCCCCTGTTGCTGAGGGGTTACTATCCCTGTTGCTGAGGGGTTACTGCCCCCTGTTGCTGTGGGGTTACTGCCCCCTGTTGCTGAGGGGTTACTGCCCCCTGTTGCTGTGGGGTTACTGCCCCCTGTTGCTGAGGGGTTACTATCCCTGTTGCTGAGGGGTTACTGCCCCCTGTTGCTGAGGGGTTACTGCCCCCTGTTGCTGAGGGGTTACTATCCCTGTTGCTGAGGGGTTACTGCCCCCTGTTGCTGTGGGGTTACTGCCCCCTGTTGCTGAGGGGTTACTATCCCTGTTGCTGAGGGGTTACTGCCCCCTGTTGCTGAGGGGTTACTGCCCCCTGTTGCTGAGGGGTTACTGCCCCCTGTTGCTGTGGGGTTACTGCCCCCTGTTGCTGAGGGGTTACTATCCCTGTTGCTGAGGGGTTACTGCCCCCTGTTGCTGAGGGGTTACTATCCCTGTTGCTGAGGGGTTACTGCCCCCTGTTGCTGAGGGGTTACTATCCCTGTTGCTGAGGGGTTACTGCCCCCTGTTGCTGTGGGGTTACTATCCCTGTTGCTGAGGGGTTACTGCCCCCTGTTGCTGAGGGGTTACTGCCCCCTGTTGCTGAGGGGTTAGTGCCCCCTGTTGCTGTGGGGTTACTGCCCCCTGTTGCTGTGGGGTTACTGCCCCCTGTTGCTGTGGGGTTACTATCCCCTGTTGCTGAGGGGTTACTGCCCCCTGTTTCTGAGGGGTTACTGCCCCCTGTTGCTGTGGGGTTACTATCCCCTGTTGCTGAGGGGTTACTGCCCCCTGTTTCTGAGGGGTTACTGCCCCCTGTTGCTGTGGGGTTACTATCCCCTGTTGCTGTGGGGTTACTATCCCCTGTTGCTGAGGGGTTACTATCCCCTGTTGCTGAAGGGTTACTATCCCTGTTGCTGAGGGGTTACTATCCCCTGTTGCTGAGGGGTTACTGCCCCCTGTTGCTGAGGGGTTACTATCTCCTGTTGCTGAGGGGTTACTGCCCCCTGTTGCTGAGGGGTTACTGCCCCCTGTTGCTGAGGGGTTACTGCCCCCTGTTGCTGAGGGTTAACTGCCTCCTGTTGCTGAGGGGTTACTGCCCCCTGTTGCTGAGGGGTTACTATCCCCTGTTTCTGAGGGGTTACTGCCTCCTGTTGCTGAGGGGTTACTGCTCCCTGTTGCTGAGGGGTTACTGTTGGGGCCAGAGTGCTTATACAGATGATTAAATTTCTTGGCCCACTCCCCCTTCACTCAGTGCTGCAACAACAGAAATGTACTAAAATCGGTTGAACTCACCCTGCCAAATCTTGCTGAATCAACACTTCTCCTTTGACTTCACATCCTTCACAAATCACTTAAATCTCTCCCAAAACCGGGCAAGAAGTGTTTATACTGTTTAGTACAAGCACAATGTGGGAACCGGTTCCCAGAATTAGTCCAGACAGGAGTAACTTTCTCACTGAGAGTGCTCTGTATCCTGGCTGACACCAGCTCTGACACTTGAGCTGATTTGATCTGATACTGTTTGAATGGCAGGATTGATTATATTACAGATGTGATAGAGTCATAGAGGTTTACAGCATGGAAACAGGCCCTTTTGCCCAACTTGTCCATGCCGCCCCTTTTTTTAAAATCCCTAAGCCAATCCCAATTGCCCGCATTTGGCCCATATCCCCCTATACCATCGTACCCATGTAACAAACTAAATGCTTTTTAGAAGATAAAATTGTACCCACCTCTACTATTACCTCTGGCAGCTTGTTCCAGACACTCATCACCCTCTGTGTGAAAGAATTGCGCCTCTGAACACTTTTGTATCTCTCCCCTCTCATCTTAAACCTATGCCCTCTACCTTTGGGAAAAGATATTGACTATCTATCTTGTCTATGCCCTTCATTATTTATAGACCTCTATAAGGCCACCCCACAGCCTCCTTTGCTCCAGAGAAAAAAGTCCCAGTCTATTCGGCCTCTCCTTATAACACAATCCATCAAGTCCCGGTAACATCCTAGTAAATCTTTTCTTCACTCTTTCTAGTTTAATAATATCCTTTCTATAATAGGGTGACCAGAATTGCACACAGTATTCCAAATGTGGCCTTACCTATGTCTTGTACAACTTCAACCAGACATTCCAACTCCTGTATTCAATGTTCTGAGTGATGAAACCAAGCATGCCGAGTGCCTTCTTCATCACTGTATCCACCTATGGCTCTACTTTCAAGGAGCTATGAACATGTACCCCTAGATATCTTTGTTCTGTATCTCTCCTCAACGCCCTACCATTAACTGAGTAAGTCCTGCCCTGGTTCAATCTATCAAAATGCATCACCTCTCATATGCCTAAATTAAACTCCATCTGTCATTCATCAGCCCACTGGCCTAATTGATCAAGATCTTGTTGCAATTTGAGATAACTTTCTTCACTGTCCCCATGCCATCAATCTTGGTGTCATCTAACCATGCCTCCTATATTCTCATCCAAATCATTAATATAAATGACAAATAACAGTGGGCCCAGCACTGATCCCTGAGGCATACCGCTGGTCACAGCTTTCCAGTTTGAATAACTCTCTACAACCACCCTTTGGCTTCTGTCAAGAGGCCACTTCTGTATCCATTTAGATACCTCATCCTGGATCCCACGGGATTTAACTTTATGCAACAACCTACCATGCGGTACCTTGTCAAAGGCCTTGCTAAAGTCCATGTAGACAACATCAACTGCACTACCCTCATCTACCTTCTTTGTTACCCCTTCAAAAAGCTCAATTAAATTTGTGAGACATGATTTTCCACTCACGAAGCCAAGCTGACTGAAATGGAAACTGAGCTCTGATCAATGATTGCCGTGCATTGCAAGGCTGATGTTGAGTTCTGTGGAGTGAACTTTTCATCTGGGGCAAACAGAGACTGGTATTTTCTGTTCTGTAGACTGAGGGGGGAGTTTTCCCATTCTGTCCACCATGGGAAATGTACCAGTGTAAGGAGGGGGGAGATGCATGGGGCAGGGGTGGGGGGAGGGGGTGGTGGTTTGACAAGCGGGAGAGGTCTGTTGACCTCAGGCGAGATTTTCTGGTTTTGGGGCGAGCGCAGCTAGAAAATCCTGCCCTAAACGTGAGAATTCCCAGTCACGCCCTCCAGAGGACTGTAGATTCCCTGCTGAGATCAATGGACCTTTCGATGGTTGATAAATTGTCCATCCCATCTGTTACACTTGGGACAGGATCTTTTGGGCCTAGGTGTACTGGTCGGATGGATAAATGAACTCCTCGAAAAAAAAATTCAAAGTGTTGAATTCACTGCAAAACTGGAATAATTCATGCTCATTTTTTTGGTGTGAATTCAGCAGAGAATCTCCCACACTCTGTGCAATGCAAAGGCCACCAGTGTGAATATCATTAGATTTCAGGTGGCAGGCCTGAAACCAGCAGCATCTGTACATGCCCAGTGGCCCCAAACGGTCAGCCTCCCATTTACTGGCTGGCTCGATCGTTGGCCAGCCTGGGACCTCCACAATGCTGCCCTCCCCAACCACCCCACGGTACAATCGCAGCCCCATGGCAATTCCCAGGCCAGCCTCCACTCCTGCCACCCCGTCCCAGAGTGCCCCCATCACCGGCACCAACAGTGCCAATTCCACTCCCATTCCCCCACAGTGCAGACATCCCCGCAGGCAGATCCCCTCCCCCAGCAGATTCTCCCCCCAAAGCACACCCTGATTGCTGTTCTCCCCCCTGCCCCCATCAATCCCAATGGCAGAGTGGCAGCAAGACCCCCCCCTCCCACCCCCGGCCCCTTGCCACTGCCCACCCGGCATAGGGACAATATCAAGGGATCCAAGCTGGACTGCCAAGGTGCCCTTGGCCAAGTAGCACCACCCCCGCTCACTGCCTGATGTCCTGGGGTGCCCTGATTGCCCACCATTTCACTCCAGCAGGGTTGTGCTGCTAGTTCCCCAAAGCTATTTTAATCCCTGTTGGATTCGGGGTGAGCTGGCTAGATGGATATAGAACTGGTTTGATTATAGATCAGCGGTCCGAAAGCTTGCGGATTTTGCTATCAAATAAACCTGTTGGACTTTAACCTGGTGTTGTGAGACTTCTTACTCGGTTCTAGAAGACAGAGAGTAGCAGAGGAAGGGTGTTTTTCAAACTGGATATCTGTAGCTAGTGTTCTGCAGGGATCAGTGCTAGGGCCTCTGTTGTTTGTAATATATATAAATGATCTGGAGGAAAACGCGGGTAGTCTGATTACTAAGTTTATGGATGACACGAAAATTGACCAAGTTGCTGATAGTGCTGAGGATTGTCAGAAGATACAACAGGATATAGTTAGAATGGAGACTTCGGCACAGAAATGGTAGATGGAGTTTAATTTGGACAAATGCGAGCTGATGCATTTTAGAGATACAAATTTAAGTGCCAATTGCAGAACCTTTAGGAACATTAACATGAAGGTTCACGGTTCCCTAAAAGTGGCAACACAGTGGCCAAGGTGATTAAGAAGGCGTATGACATGCTTGCCTTCGTCAGATAGGGCATTCAGTACAAGAGATGGGAAATCATGTTGCAGCTGTATAAAATCTTGCTTAGGCCGCATTTGGAGCATTGCATGCAGTTCTGGTCACCACACTACCAGAAGGACATGGCAGCTTTCGAGAGAGTGCAAAGAAGATTCACTAGGATGTTGCCTGGTCTCAAGGTTGTTGGCTATGAGGAGAATAAATTAGGAATGTTTTCACTTGAAAGACAGAGGTAGAAGGGGACCTGATACAGGTCTACAAAATCATGAGAGGCACAGACAGGGCGGATAGTCAGAGGCTTTTTCCAAGGGTGGAAGTCTCAATTACAAGGGGGCACAAGATCAAGGTGTGAGGGGGAAAGTTTAAGGGAGATGTGCGGGGGACAGTTTTCATGCAGAGAGTGGTGGATGCCTGGTACACGCTGCTAGAGGAGGTGGTGGAAGTAGGCGCATTAGCAACATTTAAGAGGCATCTGGATGGATTCATGAATAGGGAGGGAATAGCGGGGATGCAGACTAAGGGCAGAGGTTTTTTTTTGTTTAGTTAAGGGACCATGATCGGCATGGGCTTGGAGGGTCGAAGGGCCTGTTCCTGTGCTGTACTTTTCTTTGCTCCTTCTTAGTTCATGGTGTCCACAGGGTCACCAATTAGTGTTCAACACTTCTGAGCATTGAGTCATCAGCGGGGGGGACAGTTTGTGGTAACCAGCAGGAGATTTCCTTGCCCATATTTGGCCTGGTGCCATGAGATTCCCAGGGCAACTCCAGTGGGACAGGATGGGACTGGACATACACAGGGATAATGATGGTGGTGTCTGTAAGATATGATTCCGTGAGTATGATTATGTCAGGCTGTTGCTTGGTTAGTCTATGAAACAGCTCACAGGTGGATTTAGCAGGGTTGACAGACGAGTGCTCGCCGTAGTTGTTTCCTCTGTTGAAATTGCCTCACTGGGAAATATGTTCCTTCTCTGTCAGTGGGTCAAAATCCTGGAACTCTCTCTCTAACTACATTGAAGTTGTACCTACATCACATGGACTACAGCGGTTTAAGAAGGCAGCTCACCAACACTTTCTCAAGGGACAATTAGAGATGTGCAATAAAAATGCTGGCCTAGCCAATGACATCCACGCCCAATGAAAGAACAGTTCAAAAAAAGATTACATGCCTGTGAATGAGATATTTTGCTATGTTTGCATGTTTGCTATGCATGCTGGGATTTTTAGTCAACTTATAATGAAAACCAGATGCAGCTTGTAAAGTTTCACTGAACTAGGGTTCTGGTCTAGAAACTATAACCTGAAGCTTCCTGTGTTGACTAAATAAGAGAAGTCGTTTACTTTCAAGTAAACACAATGGTCTTGAATTTTGTTGTTGTTATGTGTGGACATGTCACTCGACATAATGGCATTGCTTTCAAGTAACTTCATTGATGTTTGAGCCATGTGATCAACTTCTGGTTACACAGTTGGCTGGAAGACAGAGAATCTTATGGAAGCATTTGGAAGAATTTATAGATAAAAGACATTGCAGTCCTTTGTTTGCCAATGACAGCTCTGTAGAGATTAACCATTGTAAGGAGTGTGCCCTGAAGGATTCTGCAAAGAGAAGATAAAGTATACATTAGGAGTACTTTTTGGCCAAGGTTTTTCTTAAACCTGGTGATATCTATTTTCAGTTAACTAGCTAAGTTAGTGTTCAGTTAAGAGTTAAAGTTCAGTTGAGAGCTGATGTTAAGAGTTATAGTTCAGTAAAAGAGTTAACGAGTTGTAACTGTTTAAGTTGGTACCTAAAGTGTTAAATAAAGAGAAAAGTTGTTGGATTAATTGAGTCAACTGCTGTTCTTGTTTGTCTCATTAAACTGGAATGTGTGGAAGGTGCTTCAATTAATAGCTGAATAATAACATGTACCACATGGACGGCAGCAGTTCAAGAAGGCAGCTCACCACCAGCTTCTCAAGTGATAAGTGTGGGTAATAAATGCTGACCTAGCCAGCAATGCCATAAATGAGTGAGATTGTACATTGCTATATTTCCTTTTCTCACTTGCAAACGTAAAATGTTTCCCTCGGCAGGAGAGAATCAACAAATTGCTGGTGAAACTGTCAGTCGAAGGAGATAGATCATCACTTCAATAGAATTCATAAAGCTTAATCATTCATTACTGAACACTTCCTCAGATTGTAAACACTTCAGTTATGTTCACACATGGAAGAGGATTGTAATGTATTGAAGGGAAAGTGTCTTTCAGTGGGCAAGAGTGTTTCCATACAGCTGCTCTGGACCACAGTTAAAAGCTTTGATTCTTGTTTTGATTCATGTTCTGCTCAAAGTGTTGGCTGTTTCTGATTTAGATCCATTTTGTTCTTGGATGTCATTCACACAGCCGGATTCTTTCACTCTTCATGCGGTGCCCTGGAAAGTGCTGGTGGGGGACCCTTCCCAATGAATGGCTGCTGCCTTGTACTGATGGTATCCTCCATAATGTTATCTGGTAGGGAATTCTAGGATAATGATGTAGACAGGATGAAGATGTTCAAGGAGACCAAGGGACTTTGAGAGAATGTCATTCCTACGACATTACTGCTCTTCCTTAGCTTTGCAGGCCTGGGTGGAAACGTGATGCTTCACCCAGTTGGCAAATAAGGGAAGGCAGTGGTGTAGTGGCATTTTCACTGGATTAGTAATCCAGAGGCACAGGGTAATGTCCTGGGGAACCGGGTTCAAATCCCACCACAGCAGATGGTGAAATTTGAATTCAAATACAAATCAAGAATTAAAAGTCTAATGATGAAATCATTATCAATTGTCAGAAAAACCCAACTGGTCTTTAGGGGTGGAAATCTGCTGCCCTTACCCTGTCCGGCCTACATGTGACTCTAGATCCACAGCAATGTGGTTCACTCTGAAATACCTTCTGAAACTCAATTTAAGGGCAATAAATGCTGGCCCAGCAAGCAATGCCCACATCCAATGAATCAAAAGTAGAAGTCAGATAGCACATACCAGGCCTCAGGCTCCATTTGATTTGAAGGCATCCTTTGGTCATTCACTATTTGTACTTTCCAGTACTTATTGTAAGAATGGACATACCAGGTAGAATATAACCCACATGAGGTCTGTGGGGAATCATTGATTGATCTCCCTGTGGGCCTCGTTTTGTATGAGTTCCCCTGGTGATAGACAGAGGCCTACCCAGCTGGAACTCATTCCCTGAACCTTTTATAAGGCAGGTCTAGGACTAGGTCTGCTGAACTGTAGTCCCAGACAGGGACCAGTGTGTGTACACCATGGTAGTTGTTTTCATAGAGACACTACAGTGCAAAAGGAGGCCATTCAGCCCATTGAGTCTGCACCAACAACAATCCTACCCAGACCCTATCCCTGTAATCCCGCCAAATAACCTCACTAATCCCTCTAACCTAAGCATCTCGAGACACTAAGGGGAAATTTAGCATGGCCAATGCACCTAACCCACACATCTTTGGGCTATTGTTGGAAACTGGAATACCCAGAGGAAATCCATGCAGACAAACGGAGAACATGCAAACTCCACACAGGCAGTGACCCAAGCCAGGAATCGAATTTTTACTGTTGGAGCTGTGAGACAACAGTGCAAACCACTGTGCCACCATGCTGCCCACTTTACAGTCTGTAATAAACTCTGTTCCTTTTCACTTGGGCTTCCAGAGTCATTACAGAATGCTTCAAGTGAACCTGCCTCCATCACACAGTGAAAATGCAGACTGTGACACTTGATGTACAGGGAATGATCATTCACATGTCGTCTTTAACATGGTGATGATGTATTCAGCATATTAACCAATCTCAAGGAATTAGTTTTAGATGTAAATTGCCATCCTGAGGATTCTGAGAGTGACACTTAGAAACAGTAAAAATTATCAATCCAATTAAACTAGGGTCAAGCCAAGACAAGTAAAAGGCAAATTCATCGTAAAAAATGAATATTTTTGTCAAATGATTCTTTTGAGTATAAAAATTTTGTGTGAATTTAAGCCTTTTGTGTTTCTTATTCATAGGATTTAATTTGTTCATTAAAGTAATTGTATGAAAGAAGGTAATTAAGGCAGCTCGGTGGTGTAGCACCAGGGACCCGGGTTCGATTCCCAGCTTAGGTCGCTGTGTGTGTTAAGACTGCACATTCTCCTTGTGTCTGTGGGGGTTTCCTCCGGATGCTCCAGTTTCCTCCCACAGTCTAAAAGACTTAATAGTTAGATGCATTGGCCATGCTAATTTCTCCCTCAGTGCACCTGAACAGGCGCCGGAGAATGGCGAATAAGGGATTTTCACAGTAACTTCATTGTAGTGTTAATGTAAGCCTATTTGTGACACTAATAAATACATGTTAACCTTAAAGTAAATTGTTGAATGAAATCTGTTGGATGCAAGAAAAACTTCAAATAAATTAATTACAGAAATATTTTCATGATCTGATTTTTAGCTTATTACTTCATATCTATTTTATTTACTCATCGTCTGCATATATCAGCTTATTACTTCATAAAAACATTATTTTATCTTATTTTTAAAATCTTCTTTTTACCTTTCATCTTTTTATTTCCTGGATGTAGCCCAGTTTGCGTTGACTGACTTACCTGTCCACCCACATTTAGTACAAAACGCAACCTTGGAAAAGTAGCTGAACATTGCAAGAGGGATCATTGGTTGCTGCTATTGCTAATTAAGGAGATTCTATGTTGTTTTGGGGAATGGTTCTTATACTAACTACCTGGAAAGCAGATTCAAAGTGCATCCGGGCAGAGGATCTGGGTGTCTTCATTCATGAACCACAGAAAGTCGGTATGCAGGTGCAACACGTAATAAAAAAGGCAAATGGAATGTTAGCATTTATTGCAAAGGGACTGAGGTATAAAAGTAAAGAAATGTTGTTCCAATTGTATAGGGTGTTGCTGAGATCACGTTTGGAGCATTGTGTCCAGTTTTGGTCTCCTTATTTGAGGAAGGATGTGCCGGCATTAGAGGCAGTTCAGAGGAAGTTCACCAGATTGATTCCGGGGGTGAGAGAGTTGATGTATAAGGAGGGATTAGTTTGGGCTTATACCCGCTGGAGTTTAGAAGGGTGAGAGGGGATCTGATCAAGGTATATAAAATTTTAAAAGGAATTGATAAAATAAATGTAGACCAAATGCTTCCCCTTGTGAGGCAATCTAGAACAAGTGGTCACAGGTGTAGGTTGAGAGGCAGTAGATTTAAAACTGAGAAAAGGAGAAAGTACTTCTCGCAGAAGGTGGTGAATGTGTGGAATTCGCTGGCCCATAGTGCAATGGAGTCTGAATCGTTAAATGATTTCAAGAAGGATTTAGATATATTTCTAATAAAAGTGGGTTAGAGGGATATAGGGAATAGGCAGGAACGTAGATTTGAGACCAGGCAGAGACCAACCATGATCTGATTGAATGGCGGAGTAGGTTCGAAGGGCTGCTCCTAATTCCTCTGTTCCTATGTTCTTGACCTGATGCCTTCCCCTTACAGTAATCAGCTGATATGGAGTAAACTTGTGTTGAGGGTTTTGAGTGCTATTTAAAGGTAAATCACATTGAATGGCAGCTGAAGATGCGATGAGAGTTTTAGAATCTATTGGTTACTCTAGGACACTCTGTAAAGACTTTGTCAAGACTGATTCTGAGGATTTTAGCTAGACAGGTGAGTGTTGCACTACTCAATTTTATTAGACATCATACAAGAATCATGAGTAGTAAGAGCTTGGTTATAAATACCTTGCTAAGTCTCCTTGGTCTACAGGAGGAATGGGCAGCAGATCGATCACAAGTATGTGAATATTCTAGTGCAGAATAGTTTAAAAAAGAACCATCTTCAATGTGTCATGTGAGACCCTCCAGCAGAGGGGCAGGTGAGTGTTATATATCCCACATAAGGGCAAAAGGATGCATGGGAAGGCAGTGGCACAGTGGAATCATCACTGGACTAGTAATCCCCACAGACCCAGGGTAAATCTCTGGGAACCTGGGTTCAAATCCTACCATGGCAGATGGTGAAATTTGAATTCAATAAAAATCTGGAATTAAAAGTCTACTAATGACCATGAAACCATTATCAATCGTTGTATAACCCCATCTTATTCACTAATATCCTTTAGGAAAGGAAATCTACCATCCTTACCTGGTTTGGCCTACATGTGACCCCAGAACCACAGCAATGTTGTTGATTCTTAAATGCAATCTGAAATGGAGGGCAGTTAGGGACAAGCAATAAATGCTGGGCCCAGCTAGTGACACCCACGTCCTATAAAAATAAATTTTAAAAAAGTCAATATCCTAACACATTAGGGAAATGTGACAATATTCTACAATGCTTCCAATGTGAAGGTGAATAGACCTGTGAAACAGTTATTCTTGGATAATAAATTAGGGAAAGGAACCCTGTTTGATTTTTCTGCTTCTTAAGTCAGGTCTGCAATGTCTGTGTGGGGGTGGCCTGGCTGTTATCCAGGTGAGAGAGTGGAGTGCAGAATGTGGAATCAAAGGACAAGGAACAGTACAGCACAGGAACAGGCCCTTCAGCCCTCAAAGCCTGTGCTGATCATGATGCCTGCCTCAGCTAAAACCCCGTTTGCACTTACAGAGTCCGTACCCTTCTATTCCCATCTTATTCATATATTTGTCTAGTTGCCCCTTAAATGCTGCTATCATACCTGTTCCCACTGTGCCTACAGGCAGTGTGTTCAAGCCATTCATCACCCTCTGTAACCCTTTGGTGCTTTGCCTGATTCAGAGAATGAAGTTCTTGCTAAAAGATCACGTCATCCAAGATTTCCAGCCTTGGGGTCTAGTTCCAAATCGAGCAGCGATTGGCACCATCTGTGGGCATCTTACTCTAACAAGATGACTATCCATCTTCAGAAGCATAACCATGCCAAACAATATCTTAAGCCAAATGGATGCTGTGAAATAAGGACCCAAATGTTCCTTTATTCTATTCTGCCAACACATCTCACAGCTCAATCTCAAACGCGTGGAGGGAAACTTCAACAGCGGAACTGTGGTACTGAGGCATACAGACCGAGGTTTTAGCTTCAATCTGACACTCTGGATTCCAGCCCAGGGTAAGAGTGGGGACACTAACATTGACACACACAGCTTAGGGAAAAAGCAGCCAGTGTTCCTGCTCATGCCAGGGTGAGTGTGTCAATAAGCAAGTTGAATTTTGACAGCTGATTCACAAACTGCCCTCTCAACACTCATTTTGATTCATTTTTGGCATATGGCATCTGTAGCCCTGGGAAGGTGGTAGTTGTAATATATTGTAATATTCCAGTATGGTTCCTGCTTTATCCAAGACCACAAAAAACTACAAAGGGGTTGTGGATGTAGCCCAGTCCATCACTCAAACCAGCCTCCCATCCATTGACTCTGTCTACACTTCCCATTGTCTTGGAAAAGCAGTCAGCATAATCAAGGACCCCGCGCACCCCAGACATTCTCTCTTCCATCTTTTTCCATCAGGAAAAAGATAGAAAAGTCTGAGGACACATATCAACCGATACAAAAACAGCTTTTTTGCATCCAGACGAAAACATGAATAGGATGGGAATGGAAGGATATGGACTCTGTAAGTATTAGTTCAGGCAGGCATCACGATCTGTGCAGGTTTGATGGGCCGAAGATCCTGTTCCAGTGCTGTTCTTTGTTCTCCTTTACTCTTTGTAATAGTTGAGCAGTTTGATAAAACATCTCTGTTGTGCAGGTTTAAATGAAGTTAGTTCAATAATGGCTGCCTGCAATTAAGCAATCTCACCCAGTGCAGGACACAACAGGGAGATGGCAATGAAGGTAGGATGCAATTCACTTTTAAACATGACTTGAGAAATTAAAAACCAAAACTTTGAATTGATTTGAGGTTGTTTGAATATTTGGACAGGTTGTCTGTGCATTCACATTCTGGTCAGGTATACAGTGAGTCAGCACAGTATGTAATTGAAACAAACTAGCATTGAAGATATAGAATCATAGAATACCTTCACTCCAGATAAGGCCATTGGCCCATCAAGCCTGTACCAACAAAAACCCCACCCAGACCCTATCCCTGTAACCCCACGTATTTACCCTGCTAATCCCCTAACCAACATATCTTGGGAAACTAAGGGGCAATTTATCATGGCCAATCAACCTAGCCTGCACATCTTTGGAGTGTGGGAGAAAATCGGAGCACCCAGAGAAAACCCATGCAGATATGGGGAGAATATGCAAACTCCAAACAGACAGTCACCCGAGGCTGGAATTGAACTCGGGTCCCTGGCGCTGTGAGGTAACAGTGCTAACCATTGTGCCACCATGCTGCCCATTGGAGACATTACAAATAAGTGTTATGTTTTTGGCAGAAAGTGAATAAAATAGGACTGGAGATTAAAGTACATGTTTTCCTCACCATGATGAGGCCTGATGTTTTTGATATGGTGTCTAACCATTGTTACCCAAATTCCTCTCCAACTCAGTTTTCAAGTTTGCTGATGACACCACTGTAGGGGATCGGGTCTCAAACAATGATGAGAAACAGTACAACAAATTGATAAAGAATCTGGTAAGCTAGTGCAATGACAATAATCTTTCCCTCAATGTCAGCAAAACAAAGGCGATAGCTATTGACGTCAGGAAGCATAGTGGAGGACATATCCCTTTCTATATCAATGGCGAGAGAAAATATCGAAATCTTCAATTTTCTAGCTGTCCACATCACCAATAATCTGTCTGGTCCCTCCATGCCAACACTATTGTTAAGAAAGCCCATTAATGCCTCTACTTTTGCAGGAGGCTAAGGAAATTTGGTATATCCGCAATGATCCTCACTTATTTTTACAGATGCATCATAGAAAGCATCCTTTCAGTATAGCTCCTGCTTTTACCGAGACCACAAGAAACTGCAAAGGATTGCGAATCAGTCCATCATGCAAACCAGCCTTCCATCCATTGACTCTGTCGACACTTCCTGCTGCCTCAGAAACGCAGCCAGCACAGTCTGAGATCACATACCAATTGACTCAAGAACAACTTCTTCCCTGCTGCCATCAGATTTTTGTAAGGACCTATCATATATCAAGCTGATCTTTCACTATACCCTATCTGTCACCGCAATACAATAGTCTGCACCCTCTCCTTTCCTTATCCCATATGTACTCTATATATGGTAGGTTCTGTCTTTATTGTGCACAAAGAACAATGCTTTTCACTGTTTTTTGATACGAGTGACAATAATAAATCAATTTGGTATTATAGACTATTCTGAAACAGCTGAGATTCTGCCCTTATATTCTGACATGGCTAAGAATGAGCTTGCACTGAAAGTTGCATTCTGTGATATGAAGCAGTTGCCAAAGTGAGATTGTCGCAGATTACGGACAAGTCAGAGGTAACAGAAAGGGTAGGACTTAAAACAACCAATATCTATACGGAAAAGATATTCAGCAAACTTTGACAAAGTCAACTATTCAATTCAGTCACCAAAACACAACTGTTGAACTGACGCTTTTATTGGACTGGACTCATTGCCAAGCCTCACGATACATGAATGTTAACATATGAATGTGTGGGGGGAGTGGTGCACACATATGTACAACTGTATATACAGCTGTGGCTCTGTGTGAGTGTGTGTTTATCTGAATGTCTGAATCACAGTGTGAGTGTGAGAGTGGATCAGTGGGTGTGGCTGTTGGTGTGTAATTTTGTGCATGTGAGTTTGTGTGTGAATATGAGTGCAGATTTGGATGTGTGTGTAACAGGGCGTGTGTGAGTGTGTGGGTGTGTCTCTATGCATTTGAGCATGTGTTTCTGTTTATGTATGAGTGCAAGAGTGTGAGCGAGTGTCAATGTGAATGTGAGTCAGTGTTTGTTAATGTGAGTGCGTGTGTGAGTCCATGTGAGTCGATGTGGGTGTGGCAGTTTTTGTTTGAATGTAAGTTTTTAGTTGTATGAGTGTGTGTAAGTGCATGTCTGCGTGCACATGTATGTATACATGTGCATGTGTCTTTGTGTATGTCTGCATGTGTGTGTGTGGGGGCATGTCTGTGTGTGTATTTGTGTGCCTGTGTGTGTATGTTTGCATGTGTGCATACGTCAGTGTGCAAGTACGTGCATGTACATGTGTGTTTGTGTGTGTATGCACGTACATGTGTGCTTGTGTGCGTGCATGTACATGTGTGTATGTGCGTGCACGTACATGTGAGTTTGTGTATGTTTGTCTGTGTGTGTGTGCATTTATCTGTGTGTGTGTTTGTCTGTGTGTGCATTTGTGTGTGTGTGTGTGCGCGCATGTGTGTGTGCGCGCGTGTGTGTGTGTGTGTGCGTGTGTGCCTGTATGTGTAGTTTTATCTATGTGTCTAGAGACCTGCATTACCTTCTTTGAGGTAGACATGCTGAACGATGAGTCAAACAGGCAATTAACAGGTCATCTGTGGACCTTCCACAGGATTAAGGAGCCTGGGGACAGGGTGTTCCATCTACAAAAATCTACTGGCCAATGAGCAGCCTGCTGCTATTTTGTTCCAATGTGCCGCTGGGGAAGCAGTGGTGAGAGTGGGTTTCATGGGTTGGAGGGCAAAGAGGGAGCAGCAAGAGCAGAGGGGACTTTCAACAAGTACTTCCCCACCCCATTTCCTGATCCCAGGTCCCTGAATCAGGTATTCCCCCCACCAAGAGATCATCAGCATCACTACATATGCTGTGTGTATGAGTATAATGTTAGATGTTTAGTAAGTCTCACAAAGAGGTTCTGAGTCTGGTATGGTTTAACATTAACTGTTTATTGATAACACAATATTGTGTACATCTATGCAGGGTATAGTACAAGCTAGGAGCTAACTCCATGCTTGCTTCTGCACAGGTCTCTGTCCAGACCACAGCTCTCTAATCTGAGGTCATGTGTGTGAGTGAGTATAGATGCATGTGCGTGCATGTGTTTGCATTTGTGTATATGTGTATGCATTTGTATGTGTGTGCACATTTGTACATGTGTCAATGAGTGGGTGTGTGAGTTGTATATGTGTGTGCATGTATGTGTGAGTGTGTGTGCATGTATTGCGTATATTGTTAGGGACTGGATCAGAAATCCCTGTTATATTATGAAGTTACACTAGACCCCAACTATTTTTTTTAATTTTGACATTAATATGAGGATACGGTGTTTCACTCCAGGTATGATTCTATTGACATAAGGAAGCTTTAATCAAAACAATCTTTATTTTTAATAATACAGTTTAAATAAAATGAATGAATTAGTTTAACTTTTACCAATTGAAATATTTAAACATGACAAGATATAATTCTTAAATTGGAACTAATGGAGAGCAGTTAGCAGTTACGCAAAATTCCTCATAGACAAACTCCTCTTCACAAATCAGTTAGCAAACAGCTTACATGCTGTACATGGACTGCCAGTCCTCAAGTCTCTGAACACTTCGGGAGATAGAGAAACACAGAGAGAGACACCTGTCTTCTGACACTCAAAGAGCAACCCAAAGAGAGAGGGGGGGAAAAAGAACACCAGTCATCAGTATTTACTATGAAGGAAGACACGGAAGCTAGGGAACTCGGCGCAGTAAATAGTGATCTCTTGAGAAACATCCACAGTCCAGAAGAGGAGGTGCTGGAAGTCTTGAAATGCATAAAGGTTGATAAATCCTCAGGACCTGATTGAGTGTGTCCCAGGACATTGTGAGAAGCAAGGGAAAAAATTGTGGGGCCCTTAGCAAAGATATTTGTATCATCGACAGTCACAGCTGAGGTGCCAGAAGACTGGAGGAAAGCAAACGCAGTGCTGTTATTTAAGAAAAGTGGTAGGGAAAAGTCAGGGAACTACAGACTAGTAAACCTAATGTTAGTGGTGGATAGGTTGTTGGAGGGGATTCCCAGAAACAGGACCTCCATGCATTTGGAAAGGCAAGGACTGTTTACAGATAGCACGGATTGTGTATGGGAAATCATTACTTACAAATTTGATAGATTCTTTTGAAAATGTGATCAAGAAAATAGATGAAGATAGTGTGGTAGACATTGTCTACATGGACTTTAGCAAGGTCTTCAACTAAGTATCAGATGGTACACTTGTCAGTAAGACTAGATCACAAAGGATCCAGGAGGAACTAGCCAATTGGATACAAAATTGACTTGCCGGTCAGAGACAGAGGATGGTGGCAGGGCATTGTTTTTCAGACTGGAGGCCTGTGACCAGTGGTGTACTGCAGAGTTCGGTGTTGGGTCCACTGTTGCTTGTCATTTATATGGACGATTTCGATGAGAATATAGGAGGCACAGTTAATAAGTGTGGATAACACAAAAATTGGAAATAGTGGACAGTGAAGTAGGCTAAGACTAAAACAGGATTTGATCAACTTGGCCAGTGGGCCAAGGAATGGCAAATGGAGTTTAATTCAGATAAATGTGAGATGTTATGTTTTAGTAAATCAGACCAGGGCAGGACTTACAAAGTTAATGGTAGGTCCTGGGGAATGTTGTCAAAAAGAGAGTTCTTGGGGTGCAGGTAGATAGTGCCTTGAAAGTGGCATCACAGGTAGACAGGATAGTGAAGTAGGTATTTGGCATATGCCTTCGTCAATCAGATTTTTGAGTGCAGGAGTTAACGTTATATTACAACTAACTGTACAAGACATTGGTAAGGCCACGTTTAGGGTATTATTTACAATGTTGATCACCTTGCTGTAGGATGGATGTTATTAAACTGGAAAGGATGCAAAAAAAGGTTTACAAGGGATGTTACCAGGCAGGATTAGAAGGTTAGAATTAAAAGGAGAGGCTGGATAGGCTGGGACGTCATTCCCTGGAATGTAGGAGGAAGACAGGGTGACCTTATGAGGTTTATAAAATCAGGAGGGGCACAGATAAGGTGAATAGTCAAGATCTTTTCCCCAGGGTAGGGCAGTCCAAAACTAGAGGGCACGGGTTAAAGGTGAGAGAGGAAAGATTTAAAAGGGACCTGATGGGGAAACTTTTTCATACTGAGGGTGGTGCGTATATGGATTGAGCTGCCAGAGGAGGTGGTAGAGGCGGGTACAATTACAACATTTAACAGACATTTGGACAGGTACATAGATAGGAAAGGTTTAGAGGGATATAAACCAGATTAGGAAACCTAATCAGCATGAGCAAAGGGCTTGTTTCCATGCAGTATATCTCTATGAGACTATGACTCTTTCTTCATTCAGTATCAAGCAGAAATGAGCTGTTTTCCCTGCTGTTAGCTTAGCTCCATCCATTCACATGACTCTATTTTTTGTCAATCAACCTAATTAAACCCTACTCTGAAATCCCAGGGAAAAACCAAAAATCAACAAAAATGTATTTGCTCAAATTAAAACAAACATCCCCATTATCTCAAAGCAAATATTCTCCTGCATTGTCAGTACGTAGGCTGTCTGGTGCAGACAAATCAGTACCGTATAAACAGAGCTGACTTCTAAACATACCCTTACAAGAAATATAATATAAGTATACTACTTAAAGATACAGTACCCTCACAGTGTGTGCACCTTTGTATGTGCGTAGATTTCTGTGTGTGCATAAGTGTGTCAGTGACCATGTATGAATTTGTACATGTGTGTGTTTGCATGTGTGTTTTTGTGCCTGTATGCACATTTGTATGTATGTATATGTGTGTATCAGTGAGGGTGTGCATTTATATGTGTGTGTGTGTCAGTAAGCATATATGTGTCTGTATATGTGTGTGTGCGTGTGTATGTGTGTGTGTGATATTTGTGTGTGTGCTTGTATGTGTGCATTTGTACGTATGTGAGCATTTGTATGTGTGTGTGTTGGGGGGGGGGGGGGGGGCGGTGGGAGGGGGGAGTGGTCTTTGTATGGGTGGATGCATATGTGTTAATGCGGAAAAGGATGGTAGGTGCCAGCAGGATTGGGCTGAGCTGTGTTGCTCTACAGCACTGACTATTTGACCCACAGCCAGTTTGGGGAAGAATTGGTCCCGGGGGAAAGCTGTGCTTCAATTAGAAATGGGACAGGAGAGAAAGAACTCAATCTCTTACACAAAGTGAATCAAAACTGTTGAAGAACATTTTACAGTTTAAAAGCTCTACCTTTGTGTTACATGGTTTTGTTTTAATCCAACACATTTGAAAACCATGCAGGAAAGCCAGGTAGGATATAGCCAAGTCAGTTGCAGATATGGGTGTACAGTGCTGCACCTGACTGTCAGGGAGTTCACTGACCTTTGTCTGAAAGCTCTCAGGTCATTCCATTTGAAATGTACCATTTGGAAATACCTAGAAGCCAATATTGAAACTGTACATTTTCACATTGTCTTGCCTGCTGATTGTGGGAAACTATTGCACTCATGTGAAAGCTCTAAAAGGGGTGAGAATTATTTTTTCAAAGGGGGTCTGTTAATGTAATGGGTTTGTGATTGGATCAGGAATTCTTAGGTCACAACTAATAATCCTGAGAATGGTGAGTCCAAATCCCACCATAGCAATCTGAGAATTCAGCACTACAAATCTGCTATCAGTGAAAGTCACCTCAAAGCTGTCAGATTGTGTTTAAAAAATCCAGCCATCATTTAGCGAAAGAGGTTTGCCGTCCTTACCAGGTCTAGCCATTATGGCACCATTCCAACAAGGGAGTAAGAGGAGACCATTCAGCCCCTGAAGCCTATTCTATCACCATTTAACTAGATCATGTTTGACCATAGCGGAGGTAGTGGCATAGTGGTAAGGTCATGGGACTAGTAATCGAAAGACCCGGATAATGTTCCAGGTACCTGTGTTCAAATCCCACATGAGCAGGTGATCTAATTTGAATTCAATAAAAAAAATTCTGGAATTAAAAAGTCTAATGACGACCAGATATTGATTGCTGGGGAAAACCCATCTGGTTCATTAATGCCAGAGCCACAACAGTGTAGTTGATTCTTAACTGCCCCTCTGAGAATGGTTGCACAGTGGTGAGCACAGCTGCCTTATGGTGCAAGGGACACAAGTTCGATTCCTGGTGGGGTCATTGTCTATGCGGAGTCTGCATGTTCTCTCCATATCTGCGCGGGTTTCCTCTGGGTGCTTCGGTTTCCTCCCACAGTCCAAAAGATGTGCTAATTAGGTGCATTGGCTGTGCTAAATTCTCCCACAGTGTACCCAAACAGGCGCCAGAGTGTGGCAACCAGGAGATTTTCACAGTAACTTCATTGCAGTGTTAATGTAAGCCCACTTATTTCACTAATAAATAAACTTTAAAATAAAAAAATGGTCCAGCAAGAAATTCAGTTCATTCAGTTTCAGAGCAATTAGAGATGGGCATTAAATGCTGGCCTAGGCAGTGAGGCTCACATCCCTTGGTTAAATAAAAACAAAATCTGAACCTTTACACCAACAACTGCCATCAATTCTGCAACCCTTCACTTTGTCCAACAAACTCCTATTAATCTCAGGTTTTCCTGTTAATTAACTCCCAGTCTCAAAAGTGTCAGAAGAGAGAGTTCCAGTTTCCCACTGCCTTTTGATGGAGATCTTCTTCCTGAACAATCAAGCTCCATTGTTAAGGATTCACCACCATTACCCCCCAACCCACGCCCCGCCACCCCCGCACCTCCCCTCCTCCCCTTATTCTGCACTCTCGCAACAGAGGAAATACTTTCTCTCCATTTATTGAATCAATTATTTTGACCATCCCTCATCTCAATTAGATCACCTCCTGCTCTTTGTTCGTCAAGGTAACATAAACCTGATCTACATAACTGATGCCCAGAATAGAATTATTTAATCCAGTTTTATGATTCGAGCGAATCCATGCTGCACCTTTTCAAAAACAATGACTCATTCCTCAACTGCAGTGTGTAAAACTGACCAGATTGCCGACAGGAACTAACCAGAACTTTGCACAACTGAATTAGAAAAAAACTTGGATAACAGAATAGAGATGTATACGTCCAAGCTTGTTGACACTAACTTAGGGTGTTTTTTTTAATCATTATGGGTTGTGGATGTTTCTGGCTTGGCCATTGGTCATTTTCCCATCCCTAATTATCCTTGAGAAGGTAGTGGTGAGCTGTCTTCTTGACAATCCCTGTGGTGTAGGTGCACTCATGGTGCTGAGAGGGAAGGAGTTCCAGGATTTTGACCCAGTGAAGGAGCGACTGATATATTTCCAAGTTAGGATGGTGAGTGACTTACTGAGAACGTGTAGGTGGCAGTGAGATTTGAACTTGGAACGCTAGAGACTTGCTCTAGGTTTGTAAGCCGCAGGAGGAACTAGAGGAAAAACCCCTTAAGTTACCTTGTAATTATATGCAAGCTAAGCACAGGAAAATAAAGCCACATTTTATGCAGTATGAATTATGGGGAGGTGATGACCAAGTGGTATTGTCACTAGGTTATTAATCTAGAAACTCAACTAATGTTCTGGGGACCCGTGTTCGAATCCTGCCACGGCTGATGGTGGAATTTGAATTCAATAAAAAATATCTGGAATTAAGAATCTACTGATGACCATGAAACCATTGTCGATTGTCAGAAAAACCCATCTGCTTCACATATCCTTTAGGGAAGGAAATTTGCTGTCCTTACTCGATCTGGTTTACATGTGACTCCAGAGACACGGCAATGTGGTTGACTCGCAACTGTCCACTAAAATGGCCTAGCAAACTGCATAGTTCAAGGGTAATTATGGATGAGCAATAAATGCTGTCCAATCATGTCCCATGAATGAATAAAAAAATGTATTTTACCATCCCACAAACAGTGTTTAAAATTTTGGAGTTCATCAAAAGTTCAGAAAGAGTTAAGAGAAAATAAATGATGCCTTGGAAAGCCCGTCATCTAATGAAATGTTCTTGAGGTGTTCACCAGGACTCAGAGGGTAACTCCCTCAATGCTCAGTCAGCAGGTCATTCCACTCCAGAAACATAGGTTTATAATCTGAGCTGCCAGTCCAGAGCAGTGCTGAGGGAGTGTTGTGCAGTTGGAGGTGCCATCTTTCAGATATCAGGTTAGAGCCAGGTCCTGTCAACCCCCTCATGCAGGTAGAGTCATGGGTTTTTCTGATAATCGACAATGGTTTCATGGTCATCAGTAGATTCTTAACTCCAGATATTTTTTATTGAATTCAAATTCCACCATCGGCCGTGGCAGGATTCGAGAGCCATAGAGATATACTGCCGGGAAACAAGTCCTTCAACCAACTTATTCATGCTGCCCAGGTTTTCTATGCTCCAGTGAAAAAAGTCCCAGCCTATCCAGCCTCTCCTTATAATTCAAACATTTCAGTTCCAGTAATGTCCTTGCAAATTTTTTTTGCACCCTTTCCAGTTTAATAACATCCTTGCTATACAGGGCAACCAGAATTGTACGCAGTACCCCAAATGTGGCCTCACCAATATCTTGTATTGTTGCCACATAACGTCCCAACTCCTGTACTCAATGCACTTACCGATAAAGGCAAGTGTGCCAAACATCTTCTTCACCACCCTGTCTACCTGTGACTCCACTTTCAGGGAACTATGTACCTGCAGCCCCAAGTCTTTCTGTTCGACAACACTTCTCAGGGATCTACCATTAACTGAGTAAGTCCTGCCCTGGCTTGTCTTACCAAAATGTAACAACTCATATTTATTTGAATTAAAATCCATCTGCCATTTCTTGACCCACTAGCCCACTGATCCCATTGTAGTCATAGATAACCTTCTTCACTGTCCGTTACACCACCAATTTTGGTATCTTCTGCAAACGTACTAACCGTTCATCCTATATTCTCTTCCAAATTATTCATATAAATTTACAGACCAACCAAATGTCCATTGATTTTCAGCAAAACCCAACAGACAGGGTTGGAACGTTCTGGCCTTTGTGCCACCTCAATAAATCTCTTTATCATTTCCACCACCTTGATCAGGTCACCCCTCAATCTTCTAAACTTAATAGAAAAATATATTTTTCAATCCCCCTTCAGAAATAAACAGTTTAAATCCTGCTTTCTGGTGAATCTGCGCAACATTTTTTCCAAAGCCACTACAGATTCCATGAGGTTCAGTGCCCAGATGCATAGGGTGAAATTTCCATGGCAATGGTGAATGGCAGACCATGGAAAGGTCCATTGACCTCGGGCGGGATTTTGTGGATTTGGGACAAGCGAGGCTGTAAAATCCCACCCACAGAGTTTTACAGCACTAATGTCAGCCCATCATGTCTGTACCAGCCATTAGCACCAATCTATTCTAATCCCATTTTCCAACATTTGATCCATAGCCTTGTATGCTGTAGCATTTCAAGTGCTCATCTAAATGCTGCTTAAGTGTTGTGAAGGTTCCCGACTCTACCTCCCTCTCAGGCAGTGAGCTCCAGATTCCAACTACCCTCCGGGTGAAAACAGTTTTCCTCAAATCCCCTGTAAATCCCCTGCTCCTTACCTCAAATCTATGCCCTCTGGTTAATAATCTCTCTACTAAGGGCCATAGTACCTCCCTATCTCTCCTATTGATATCCTAGGGGATTTTCATATTAACTTCTTTAGTGTTAATGTAAGCTTATTTGTGACACTTAATAAATAAACTTTCAAACTTTTAAACTTTAACCTTCAAACTATATCCCTCATAATTTTGTACACCTCAATCCAGTTCCCCCCTCAGCCTTCTCTGCTCCAAGGAAAACAATCCCAGCCTATCCAGCCTCTCTTCATAGCTGAAATGCTGCAGCCCAGGCAACATCCTGGAGAAACTCCTCTGCACCCTTTCAAGCAAAACCACATCCTTCCTATAGTGCGGCAACCAGAACAGCAAACTGTGCCCCAACCAGCGTTTTGAGAGCTGAACACAGTATGTCATTTGGGGCTTGGCTAAGATGGGGCCTGGTATCTCTGCATGACTGAAGCATAACACCCTCCCTATTATACTCCAATCCCTGTGATACTGAACCTGTTGCACCTTCCCCCAACCCCCATTCCCCCCCATCGGTCTAGATCCAGTTGTCTCCAGGTACAGCCACTGAAGGACTGTGGGACTAAGAAGGCTCAATTTCCGATGGACCCCAGGAGCTGAGGGCTCAATGGGACACACCAAATCTCGTCGCTGAATCCTGGTGGGCAGATGGCGAAATAGTGATGGCAGCTTCAATTTCTCCTGCAATCTTTGTTGTGTCACAGCGTTGAGTCAGAGCTGTGAATGAGTCTGGCTCATCTTCTCTTGCAGCGCCCTGAGTGTGTGAAACAACAGCAGCTGCCACCCCCTGATCCGTGCCATCATATTCTGCAATCTGATTTGCTCATTTATTTAACGGTTAGTGCTTTATTCTGTCCCTCGAACGGATTGAGGAAAGCAGTGCTATTGAAGTATTAGTTCGCACCCACCCCAGCACTCTGCATCTGAATCAAACTTATACCAATCCCTGGGCAACAGCGATGGATCTCTGAGCCTGGGGAGCCGGGAGGGGGGACAGGATGTGGCTCAGCAGCCAATGTCCAGCTAGCATAGATGAGGAACAGGGTGCTGAGCACGGGAGTTTGAACATCAGAGTCAGCATTGACAATCAGAATGAAACTGAAGCTGCTTTCTAATGACGGTTTAATGGTGGCTTTGAACACTGTCACATCATTGGCAGTTGCTCTTCCAACCATTAGCTTCCATGCAGTGGGAGCCTGCAGAGTTCCCTGCCTGTTACTGTTAGTGCGGGCTGCGATGGAACATCAGCAGCCAGCCACAGAACCTGTCCAGCAGACGACATCAGTAAGGTTGTGACTTGGCCTCATGTAAAACCCCTGCACGACCAAGGGGAATGCATGAAAGTCCCAATCCAGCAGCGACCTTGTGGACCCCCAAACAGTGCAGAGCCCCCTTAATCCCCCATGTCCATGCAAGCCCCCCACCCCATCCCACACATGGCAGGGGTTGCCCCCTCCCCCCCCAACACCCTGGAGGTTGGTGCTCTGCAATATTCAGCTCCTCACTCCCCTTCATCACTGCTGGGCAATGTGGGGGAGGAGGGGGGGGTGTGACGCGCAGGGAGAGATGGGTGACGATTGCTTGCCGAGCTCTCTACTGGGGGGTGCAATTCTCCCAGCCCGTTGCATTGCTCAAGTAGTGCAGTTGGCTGGGAGACATCAGCGGGGCCATTTCACAGGCTCCCCGCTGGGCACCACAGCCTCCACAAATCTCTGGCAAGTCTTTTTCGCATACTCAGCTCCGTGCCAATTTCCGATGCACAGCTGATTACAATATGCAAATCTTTATTTCCATAAGATTAGTGGGCCCGGGACTGAAGTCTTCAAGCCCGCCAGTGTCTCTCCCACTGCCGGGAGTGGTTCACTCCAGTGGGATTTAGTCCTGATCCGCACTAACGGGGAACAGAAGGCCCGATCCCGCTGGAGGGAACAGAGGCCATTTAGACCCCCAGAGAGGTCAGGGGTAAGGGTGGGCTGACCTTTGGACAGTGCCAGATTCTATGATCTTAGCGATGTTCATTCCTCAACCAAACATAACCAAAGGTAGATTAATGGGTGGTTGTGGGATGATGCTGTGCACAAATTGGCTACTGCGTTTGCCTATTTTGCAACAGTGGCTGCACTTAAAAGTCATTCATTACATTTGAATTGACTCAGGACACTTCTGAGAAGTCAAAGAGTGGATATGGCAATAAAATGTTTCATCCACAGAGTCATTCCTGCCTGGAAGAAAATTCCATAATAACTTCCAAACGGAATTAACCAAGGGATGGGAGTGGGATATTCAGCCTTTCTGCTGCTTCTACCCTTTGTGTCTGACCTGTATCTGAAAACATCCACCTGCCTGGGCTCCTTTTAAGTTATTTTCCTGTAAAAATCTATCAAACTCATATTTGGGCTCGAATCCTCCAGCTTCCCATCAGCAGGTTTCTAGGCAGCGGGAGGCAGTGTGTGCCGTTCAGTAGCGATGGGATCTCTTGGTCCTGCTGCTGTCAGTGGGATTTCCTGTTGAAGCCTCCTCACACTGCCAGGAAACCCATGGCAGGGGTGCACTGCCAGCAGGAACAGAGAGAATCTGCTCTTACCAAACTGCCTGAGAATTCCAGCTTTAATATTATTAATTGAATTGGCATCTCCTGCTGGCTGCAGGACAGAGTTCCACACTTCTGGGCTTGAAGAAGTGTTTCCTTGTACCTCCCCGACATCGCCTGGCGCTGATTATAATAAGATGGCCCTTTGTCCACGACAACCCAGGAAAGGTTTCTCACACATGGAATCGCCACAGTGCAGAGGGAGGCCATTCAGCCCATCTGGTCTGCACCACTCTCTGACAGAGCGCCAAACCCAGGCTCTATCCCTGTGACACCACAAATTTACTCAACTAATTCCTATAACCTTGGGACTCGAAGGAGTAATTTAGCATAGTCAATCCATCTAACCTGCACATCTTCGGAATGTGGGAGGAAACCGAAGTACCCGGAAGAAACCCATGTAGACACGGGGAGAACACGCAGACTCTGCACAGACAGTGACCCGAGGCCGGAATCGATCCCGAGTCCCTGACAGTGCAGTGCTCCCTGATTATCCCACTGCTTCTTGTGCTCTTGAACATAGGAGCTGCTGCTTCACAGGCGAGAGTGCCGGCATCTGAGGAACGGCTGACAGAAAATGCTGGAAACACTCAGCAGGTCAGACACCAACTGTAGAGAGAAAAACAGAGTTATCATTTCAAGCTGAGCACCTCTTGTTATTCAACTATCCCAATTCCTGATGTATTAGCAGTTACCTGATGAGTTACCACTCCCTGTCAGTGTTGCAGCATTTGTCCTCTGTAACCTCACAGAAGGGAGGGAAAGGGGTTAGTCCTGATGGTTTCTACTCCTGGTTACTAGCCAGTGAGCTCCTGAATTTATACACATTTATTGAAAACCTCGTGCCCCTGCTTTTCATAATTCATTTTATCTTTTTCCCTCTCCTGCCGCATTTTTTCAACCAAGTAAGTTAGGGTGCACCAGAGATCAAAATTCATACTATGGAACTCAGGTCTAATGTAGATATTAGTGTGGTGTTCATATGTTCTGTGTTCCATTATGTGAATCCGTTTACTTATAGCTGCTCATTGTACTTGGTTGGTTAAGCCTGGGTGTAGACTCACAAAAATGTAAACAAAGCTGTGGAAAGTCCCAGAAGCTTGAGGCACAAGCATGGAGCAGACAGTTAAAAGCACTGTGAACAAAATGTGTTACATTTAGTGTCATCTATGCATAGATTTGAAGTGTTAAATACTGAGGAGTCAATTCTTCCTTTCCCAGAGAGTAGTGGAATTTTAGAACATTCTGCTCACTCTTGCCTTCGATCTGCAATGAATTAATTCCTTCAAGTGGGAGGTAGGTCTGTTTCTGGCTGGGTCAATCTTATATGGGAAGAAGGTACAGTACAACGGGGCCAGAGTGGTCACCTGAACTGTGGGCCTGGGCTTTTAATCAGGTTTTTCACTTTATCCTAATTACATGGTTGGGGTGGGGAGTTTATATAAATATCAGAATGCACAAGACATCCTCATTGTGCAGGGCCAGCAGGCTAGATAAACTGTTTTCCTGTTTACCATTTCTTCCAAGTTAACAGAATCTTGTGTGGACAAATTCAATTTGGCTCTGTGTCCTTGTCATGGACTCATTACTTTTTTGGCCGCATTAATGCAGCACTCCTTATTCTGTGTTAGCTTTGGTCAGGTTCCAATGTGTCACTGTGTCCATGCAATGACATACTGTGGAGTTGGGAATCTGTAGTGGGCCAATACCCATTAAAATTATGCGTGTGGAGTTTCTCAGGTGGGGAGCTGATCATCTGACTGGGGGTTTACTGGCTGAGTCAAGTTTGTTCATCCGCTGATTCCAAGTCAAGGCTGGAACTCAAATCTGTAAATTCATCATGGGGAGGCACTGGCATTGTGGTACTGTCAACTAACTAGTAATCCAGTGACTCAGAGTAATGCTCTGGGGCTCCTTGTTCACATCTCACCATTCAATTCAATAAAAACCTGGAATTAAAAATTTAATGGTGACCACAAAACCATTATCAATTCTTGTAAAAAGCCCATCTGGGTCATTAATGTCCTTTAGGGAAGGAAATCTGCAATCCTTACCCAGTCTGGTCTACATGTGACTCCACACCCACAGCAACGTGGTTGGCTCTTAAATGCCTCTGATACTCAGTTCAACGGCATTAGGGTTGGGAAATTAATGCTGATCCAGCCAGCAATGCCCACCTCCCATGAATGAATATGGAAAAATTCAATGGTCCAAAATTTGGTTTATTGTTGTCATATGTATCGGGACACAGTGAAAAGTATTGTTTCTTGTGCGCTATACAGACAAAGCATACCATACATAGAAAAGGAAAGGAGAGAGTGCAGAATGTAATGTTACAGTCATAGCTATGGTGTAGAGAAAGAGCAACTTAATGCGAGGTAGGTCCATTCAAAGGTCTAATGGCAGCAGGGAAGAAGCTGTTCTTGAGTCGGTTGGGACGTGTCCTTGTATCTTTATCCCGACAGAAGAAGGTGGAAGACAGTATGTCCTAGGTGCATGGGGTCCTTAATTATACTGGTTGCTTTGCCGAGGCAGCGGGAAGTGTAGACAGGGCCAATGGATGGGGGACTGGTTTGCGTGATGGACTGGGCTTCATTTACGACTTTTCATAGCTTCTTGTGATCTTGGACAGAGCAGCAGCCATACCAAGCTGTGGTACAACCAGAAATAATGCTTTCTATGGCGCATCTGTGAAAGTTGGTGAGAGTCATAGCAGACATGTCACATTTCATTGGTCTTCTGAGAAAGTAAAGGCATTGGTGGGCTTTTTTAACTATGATATCAGCATGGAGGAAACAGGACAGATTGTTGGTGATCTGGACACCTAAAAACCTGAGCTCTCAACCCTTTCTACAGGGGCATGTTCTCCTTTACACTTCCTGAAGTCAATGGCAATCTCCTTCATTTTGTTGACATTAAAGGAGAGATTATTGTTGCCACGCCAGTTCATCAGAATTCTATCTCATTCCTGCATTCCATCTTGTCATTGTTTGGGATCCAACCCACTATGGTGATGCCATCAGCAAACTTGAAATCAAGTTGGAGGGAATTTGGCCACAGTCATTGGTGTCTAAGGAGTATAGAAAGGGGCTGAGGACACAGCCTTGTGAGGCATCGGTGTTGAGGATGATTGTGGAAGAGGTGTTGTTGCTTATCCTTACTGATTGTAGTCTGGGGTTTAGGAAGTTCAGGATCCAGTCGCAGAGGGAATAGCCAAGTCCCAGGCCGTGGAGTTTGGAGATGAGTTTCTTAGGAATAATGGTATTGAAGGCTATGCTGTAGTTGATAAATAGGAGTCTGATATCGGTGTCTTTGTTATTTGGGTGTTCCAGGGTTGATTACAGAACATGGAGATGGTGTCTGCTGTGGACCTGTTGTGGCAATAGGTGAACTTTAGTGATCCAGGCAATCTGAGAGGCCAGAATTGATTCGTGTCATGGCTAACTTTTCGAAGCATTTCATTTTGATGGAGGTTAGAGTCACTGAGCGACAGTCGTTAAGGCACGCTGCTTGGCTTTTCTTTGATATCTGGGTGATGGTCATCTTCTTGAAGCAGATAGGGACCTCAAATTGGTGTGAAAAGTTGAAGATGTCTGCAAGTACCCCTGCCAGCTGATCTGTGCATGATCCAGATACAAATTTATCTGTTGCACAATGCTACAATGAATAGCTCCACTTAACACTGTTTCCTTACTGCAAAAATGATGAAAAATAATCCATGCCGTTTAGTTTGACAATAAGGGAATGCCCTGAGGCAAAGCCATCTTTGTTTTGTATTCTCCAGTTGGTGTAATCATTTGTGTGGTTTGCCCATTATTCTGTACATCTCTAAATGATTAGAATATTTTCAGCCACAGATAAGAACATGAACATATCCAACTTTTGGTGTAGAACCCAATGGACAGGCTGAGGCTTTACTTTGGGCCCATTATAGTTAGGCAACACCAGTAATGTCTTTCCCAGGGCAACTTAATGCATCAGATACACTCAATAAAAATCATTCATTCAGCCTCAGTATTTTCCCCTCTTTGATTTGGATCACTCATGCTTACCATGAATTGTTGTTCCATCAAGGTCAATTTGAACCCTACTGTAAGGCGATTTGACTCTTTCTTCTGAACCAACAGGTAGATGGCATAGTAGTTAGCACTGCTGTCTCATAGCGCCAGGTTTGATTCTCGGCTTGGGTCACTGTCTGTGTGGAGTCTGCACTTTCTCCCTGTGTCTGCATGGGCTTCCTCCAGGTGCTCCGGTTTCCTCCCACATTCCAAAAGATGTGCTGGTTAGGTGCATTAGCTGTGCTAAATTCTCCCTAAGTGTCCCCGAACCGTCACCAGAGTGTGGAGACTTGGGGATTTTCACAGTAACTTAATTGCAGTGTTAATATAAGCCTACTTGTGACACTAATAAATAAACTTAAAGAACTCCTCACAGGAAGGCTAATAATCCTGAAGTGTAAGGTCACCCCAAGGAAGGCATCTAATCAAGGATGTAATAGAGTCATAGAGGTTTACAGTATGGAAAAAAGCTCTTTGGACTAACTTGTCCATGCCACTCTATTTTTTGAACCCCTAAGCTATTCCCAATTGCCGCATTTGGCCCATATCCCTCTATGCCCATCTTACCCATATAACTATCTAAATGCTTTTTAAAAGACAAAATTGTACCTGCTTCTACTACTACCTCTGGCAGCTTGTTCCAGAACTCACCATCCTCTGTGTGAAAAAATGCCCCTTTGGACACTTTTGTATCTCTCCCCTCTCACCTTAAACCTATGCCCTCTAGTTTTAGACTCCCTTTTGTTTGGGAAAAGGTATTGACTTTCTAGCTGATCTATGACCATCATTATTTTATAGACCTCTATAAGATCACCCCTCAGCCTCCTACACTCCAGAGAAAAAAGTCCCAGTCTATCAAGCCTCTCCTTATAACTCAAATCACCAGGTCCCAGTAGCATCCTAGTAAATCTTTTCTGCATTCTTTCTAGTTTAATAATATCCTTTCTATAATAGGGTGACCAGAATTGTACACAGTATTCCAAGTGTGGCCTTAACAATATCTTATACAACTTCAACAAGATGTCCCAACTCCTGTATTCAATGTTCTGACCCATGAAACCAGGCATGCTGAATGCCTGTCCACCTGTGACTCCATTTTCAAGAGCTATGAACATGTACCCCTAGATCTCTTTGTTCTGTAACTCTCCCCAATGCCCTACCATTAACTGAATAGGTCCTGCCCTGGTTCAATCTATCAAAATGCATCATCTCGCATTTATCTAAATGAAACTCCATCTGCCATTCATCAGCCCATTGGCCCAAAAGATCAAGATCTCATTGCAATCAGAGATAACCTTCTTCACTGTCCACTATACCAACAATCTTGGTATCGTCTGCAAATTTGCTAACCATGCCGCATATATTCTATAATGATGCAGAAACACTTTCTTCGTTTCCTTTTAGAAAGGAGCAGGACACTAAATAAAGTTTTGCGATGCTTTGTGGAAAAAATTAGTTGGACTTGTTGCAGAGTCAGTGATAAAGTCGACTGTTCAAGGATTCAGAAAGGCTGATGCACTGATTGTCCCTTCTTGGTTCTGTGTTTCCCTCTGCTGTTTGATCCTATCATTGCTAAAGCCAAGGATGAGTTGGGGAGTAGCGAATGAGGTGGTGGGTTGCGATCTTAATTCACAAGGGGTTTAAAAGTTTCTGTTGTCCTGCACTCTATTAAAGCCCATTAGTGGAAAGTTAAACAACAAGACATATACCAAACCTTCTCAGGCTCTCACTTTGCTGCTGTCCTTGCTGATTTTGTCGTTCTCTGTGATTGGTTTCCTGCCTCAGTTGCAGTGGTCATCAGTGTAGCATTATAAGATTCTCAATAGGGGGCAGCCTGATGTCATGTTAACTCGCGTGCAGCCTTGTTCATCCTGAACTTAAGCTTGGGAGATGGAATGCGATGTGTGCATTTTTCTGCTGGTTCACTAATATCATTAAGAGAAGGAAACCTCTCATTTTGAACTTTCAGTTCACAGAATAATTACAGCACAGAAGGAGGCCGTTTGGCCCATCGTGTCTGCACCAGATATCCATGGGACGTGGACATCATTGGCTAGGCCAGCGTATATTGCCCATCCCTAATTGGGAAGGTGGTGGTGCACCGCGTTCTTGAACTGTTACAATCCATAAGGATCTAAATGCTGTTAGGGAATTGATCCAGTAACGGTGCATGAGCAGTGACATATTTTCAAGTCACGGTGGTGTATCCTTGGAGGGGAACTTCTATGTAGTGGTGTTCCCATGTGTTTGTTGCCCTTGACTTCTAGATGGTAGCGATTGTGTGGTTGGAAGGTGCTGTTGAAAGAGCTTTGTTGAGTTCCTGCAGCGTATCTTGTAGATAGGGCACACAGTTGCTACTGTAAAGAGAATGAATGTTGAAGCTGATCAAGCAAAGCTGCTTTGTCCTGAATGGTGTCAAAGAGTTGTTGGAGCTGCACCCATCCAAGCAAGTGGGGAATATTCCATCACAATCCTGATTTGTGTCCTTGTAGATGGCGCACAGGAACTGGGGAGTCAGGAAGTGAGTTGCTTTCCAAGAAATCCCAGGCCTGGACGTTGTCCAAGTCTTGCTGCATGTGTGGGCACAGATAGTTTCATTCTCTGAGGAGTCACATATGGTGCTGAACAATGTGCAACCACCAGTCAAATACCACTCCTGACCTTATGGCAGAAGGAAGGTCACTGATGAAACTGCTGAAGATGGTTGGACCTAGGACATTACCTGAGGAACTCCTTCCGAGATGTCCTGGGACTGAGCTGATTGACCTTCGACCATCACAACCATCTTTCTTTGTGCCAGCTGTGACTCCAACGGCAGAGAGTTTTCCCCTGATTCCCATTGACGCTGTTTTGCTAGGGCTCTTTGATGCCGCACTTGGACAAACTCTGCCTTGATATCAAGGGTCATTCTCACCTCACCTCCACCATTCAGCTCCTTTGTCCATGATCGAATCAAGGCTAGAAAGAATGCAGAAGAGATTTACTAGGATGCTAGTAAATGATGGTTTGAGTTATAAGGAGAGGCTGGGTAGACTGGGACTTTTTTCTCTGAAGCATAAGAGGCTTAGGGGTGATCTCATAGAGGTCTATAAAATAATGACGGGCATACATCAGTTAAATCATCAATATCTTTTCCTAAAGATAGGGGAGTCTAAAACTAGAGGGCATAGGTTTAAGGTGAGAGGGGAGAGATAAAACAAGGACCCAGAGGAGCAATTTTTTCAATAGAGGGTGGTGAGTAGCTGGACCGAGCTGCCAGAGGTAGTAGTAGAGGTGAGTACAATCTTGTCTTTTAAAAAGCGTTTAGACAGTTATATGGGTAAAATGGATATCGAGGGATATGGGCCAAACGCGGTCAACTGGGACTAGCTTAGGGGTTAAAAAAAGGCCAGCATGGACAAGTTGGACCAAAGGGCCTGTTTCCATGCTGTAAACTTCTATGACTCTAAGCGTGTAATGAGGGCAGGAGCAGAATGATTCTAGTAGAATATAAAGTGAGCGTTGGTGAGCAATGAGATTTGCAATGTAAATGCTGCTTGACGGTGCCATCAATCACACCTTCCAACAATTTACTGATTGTTGACCAGAATGTACTTGTTCAGTTTTTTTATAGATAGGGCATATCTGAGCAACTTTCCACATTGCCGGATAGATTACCACTGTTATAGTTACACTGAAGCAGCTTAGCTAGGGGCACAGCAAGTTCTGGAGCACACATCTTCAGACTATTGCTGGAATGTTGCCAGGGTCCATAGCCTTTGCCATCAGCCGTTTATTGATATCACGTGGAGTAAATTGAATTGGCTGAAGACTGACATCAGTGATGCTGGAGACTCCCAGAGGAGGCTGAAATGGATTATTCAGTCAGCACTTCTGGCTGAAGACAGTTGCGAATGCTTCAGCCTTATATTTAGTACTGATGTGGTGGGCATATTCTTTCTAAGTGTTCCTCGTACTGACATGCTCTCCTACACTTCTCATTTAATCACAGTCAGTTCCCTTGCTTGGCAGTAGGATGCCAATGGATGTGCCAGACCATGCGGTTACAGATTGTGATTAATACAATTCTGCTTCTGCTGCTGATAACACACGGCATCTCATGGACGCCTGCTTTGAGTTGCTAGATCTATTCTGAATCTCTCCCATTTACCACAAAACAAGATGGAGGACTTTGTCTCCACATGATGGGTTGGTCAGATAAACAGAGCAGTGACACATGGTATTTAACCCAAATAAATGCGAGATAATGCAGTTTTGAAGAAGTAACAGAATAAGGGAGGATTCAATGAATGACAGGACACTGGGTCGCTCAGAGGAACAAAGGGATCTTGGGCTACTTATTCAGATCCCTGAAGGCAGCAAAGCAGGTGAATTGGATAGCTAAGGAGGCATATGAGACACTTTTATCAGTCGGAATATAGAGTATAAGAGGAAGGATCACTGCTTCATCTAGGAATGAGTGTCTGGAGGCTTGAACAATGCAGGGAGAGAGGTCACAGGACAGACATTGTATTTCCTGTGTTTGCACAGAAAGGGTCCGTGGGAAGGTGATGCAGGTGATTAAAGAGACCAGAAGCAATGAGAATTGTCCCTGCAGAATACTGAGATTGAATATTTCTCCCCTTTTTGGAGAGAAAGCCCACCCCTTGCCTCCAGGCTTCTTAATGAGGATGTTTCAGCTGGATTGAAAAACTTGCACTGGCTTTCGACTCCCTGTTAAAGGTCACCACGGGACGCTCCTTCACTAAACATTGCTGCTGTTTCGATGAGGCATCTACACCCACGCCGTGAAAAATGCACCCATTCTGATCCATCCAGGCTATCTACCATTCAACCTGTGGAGGCACAGAGTCACGGCCTAGAACGCCAAAAGTTTCAACAAATTGTTGCTTAATACATATTGACATCTTAATAATAGCACAGAAGATGGGAAGTCTTTTGCTTTCCTGTAATCCCAATAAGACTTCCTCACCCGATCTGCCAGCAGAAGTGATTTTACCAGATGTTAGATCCTCCTTACATTTGTCTCTAGTTTGTATCTTGTTACTGCTCAACAAAAGAATTGAGGAGCAATCTGGCTTGGCTCTGATATTGAGTGATTCCCTCATTAGAATGCAATGTAAAGCTGAAACTCCTGGCTCGAATCCACCATCTGTTGTAGCTTTCTCAAGCGGCGCATTCCTTCAGTCAAATCAAGTGCTTCTTCAAGTTGATAACACAGATACTATTTTTCCACAATTGAGAATTTAAGGTGAGGAGACATCTATCTTTCCATCTAACGTTACCATCCCCGGAAAGAACAAGCACGGTGGCACAGTGGTTAACACAGCTGCCTCACAGCACCAGGGACACGAGTTTGATTCCCGGCTTGGGTCACTGTCTATGCGGAGTTTATATGTTCTCCCCGTGTCTGCGTTGGTTTCCTCAGGTGCTCTGGTTTCCTCCCACAGTGCCAAAGACACGCTGGTTAGGTGCATTGACCATGCTAAATTCTCTCTCAGTGTACCTGAACAGGAGTATGGCAACTTGACAATTTTCATAGTAGCTTCATTGCAATGTTAATGTAAGCCTACTTGTGACACTAATAAGTAAACTAAGCCAAACATGATTTTTTTTAAGACAGAAAGGAATCCCCATAATGCCAACAGAAAGAAGCTCACCTGATGAAGGAGCAGTGCTCTGAAAGCTCATGATTCCAAATAAACCTGTTAGACTTTAACCTAGTGTTAAGAGACTTCTTACTGTGCCCACCCCAGTCCAATGCCAGATCTCCACATAACAGAACGAAAGCCACTTTTTTAAACTTTTACTGCAACAAATCAGCAAAAATAACATAATTCAAATATGAACAAACAGCTGAAGAATATTTCAAATAAAAATGTAAATACCAATTCAGTTGGACAATACAGCAGAATTACGCCTCCTGTAGTTACAAGCACTCACAGTACTCCCCACACAAATGTGGGGCAAAAGTAATCACATGGACTTTCCAACTCGGTCTCCACCACATAAGCTCTCCCACTTCTTAACCAGTTGTTTCAGCCCTCGAGTCACATTCACCAACCATATTCCATCCAAAGTCACCAGACAAGGTTACCATCGACAAGACACACATGCAAAAAGCTGACCTCGTTCAGGTCACAGAGCACAGAATCCCCAGAGACTCACTTCTCTGAACCCTTTATAGTCCAGTGGACTCTGACATCACTTACAAATAACAAAGATGATGTCCAAATCACATTTCCTTATCATTCCTGTCTTCAGTGTCCTTCCTTTCTGAATGAATATCATGTTTAGTAATACATTAGAGCATAAGAACTAGGAGCAGGAGTAGGCCATCTGGCCCTTCGAGCCTGCCCTCCATTTGATAAGATCATGGCTGATCTTTTTGTGGACTCAGCTCCATTTACCTGCCCACTCACCATAACCTTTAATTTCTTTATTGTTCAAAAATGTATCTATCCTTGCCTTAAAAACATTCAATGAGGTAGCCTCAACTGCTTCACTGGGCAGGGAATTCCACAGATTCATAACCCTTTGTGCGAGGAAGTTCCTCCTCAACTCAGTCCTAAATCTGCTTCCCCTTATTTTGAGGCTGTGCCCCCTAGTTCTAGTTTCACCAGCCAGTGGAAACAACTTCCCTGCTTTGATCTTATTTATTCCCTTTGAAATCTTGTTTGTTTCTATAAGATCTCCCCTCATTCTTCTCAATTCCAATGAGTATAGTCCCAGTCTACTCAGTCTGTCCTCATAAGCCAACCCTCTCAACTCCAGAATCAACCTAGTAAATCTCCTCTGCACCCTCTCAGGTGCCAGTATGTCCTTTCTCAAATGAGGAGACCAAAACTGTACACAATATTCCAGCACCTTATACAGCTGCAACATAATCTCGCTGTTTTTAAACTCCATCTCTCTAGCAATGAAGGACAAAATTCCATTTGCCTTCTTAATAACTGCTGCACCTGTAAACCAACTCCTTGAGATTCCTGCACAAGGACACCCGGGTCCCTCTGCACAGCAGTGTGCTGCAATTTTTTACCATTTAAATAATAGTACATTTTGCCGTTATTCCTACCAAAATGGATAACCTCACATTTACCAACATTGTACTCTATCTGTCAAACCTTCCCCCACTCACTTAGACTATCTATATCCCTTTGGAGACTTTCAGCATCCTCTGCACATTTTACTCTCCCACCCATCTTAGTGTCATCTGCAAATTTTGACACACCATACTTTGTCTCCACCTCCAAATCATCTATGTAAATCGTAAACAATTGCAGTCCTAACACTGATCCCTGAGGCACACAACTAGTCACTGATCACCAACCAGAAAAATACCCATTTACTCCCACTCTTTGCTATCTTTTAGTTAACCAATCCTCTATCCATGCTAATGCATTAATCATAACACTATGCCCCTTTATCTTATGTAGCAGTCTTTGGTGCGGCACCTTGTTAAATATCATCTGGAAATCCAGATACACCACATCCACAGGTTCCCCATTGTCCAGTGCACATGTAATGTTCTCAAAGAATTCTACAAAATTAGTCAAACATGACCTGCCCTTCATGAACCCATGCTGCGTCTTACCAATGGGACAATTTATTTCCAGATGCCTCGCTATTTCTTCCTTGATGATAGCACAAAATACATTTTGTGCTCGATCCTCAGAATTCTGCTTCAACCCTAGACCCAGTAAGAAGTCTCACAACACTAGGTTAAAGTCCAACAGGTTTATTTGGTAGTAAACACCACTAGCTTACAGGGTTTGCCCCTTCATCAGGTGAAGGTACATAAAGTGGCATGGTACATAAGGCACAGAGGTGGCATAGTATATAATGTATAGGCCTTTCCCAAAGCACATGGATCACCATAATATATAAGGTGAAGAACATGCAACAAATCCATTAGAGATGGGGGTAATCTATATGATGTACTTGAGCTGCTGGCTGACAATGAGAGGCAGGTTCTACCACAAGTGCATGTATAGTGGTTACCAGGTATGGTTTTTGTTTTTGGTGTTGGCTCCTGTTGCCACAGGGGTCACTAATCGCTGGTACAAGCTGGCTCATAAGTAATGTCACCATTTCCCTCTGTCATTGACTAGTGTTACTTTGGGATGCAAAATGATGTCTATAACCTTTGTCTTATGCTTGAAAGTATTCATGAAGGGGAGCCTTGATTGTCTGACTGGTCTTCCAGAATTGGTCACCCACCAAACAGGAAATCCATGGATGTGCAACCATTTTACATTATTGAACATGCCCAAGATAGACTCAATGGATGTGAGGCTGGTTTGCGTGATGGACTGGGCTTTGTTCACAACTCTGTGTAGTTTCTTGCAGCCTTGGGCAGATTAGGAGTCATACCAAATTGTGATACATCTGGAAAGGGTGTTTTCTATCATGCATCTGTAAAAATTGGTGTGACTCGCAGTGGACGAGCCAAATTTCCTTTGTCTCCTGAGAAAGTAGAGGTGTTAGTGGGTTTTCTTCGCTATAGTGTTTCTAAATTATGGGAGGTAATCAGTGCAATATGAAACTGGTAACTGAGAGAGAAGGAAACATATTTCACTGGCAAATTAAGAGTTTACATTCAGGAACAAGAAGAAAATCTTGAAACAGTTCAATCTGAACAAGGGATCCATTACTCGTCTCAACCGTATGCTGTTAGTGACTTAACGAGTGCTTGAGGAGAAGTTCCGATCACCTAACATTGGGTTCTTCAATCAGTCTGACTCCTGCTATAAATCATCCTGAAAGTACTATGAAGGTTGGCACAGTGATGGAGGTGGAGGGATGCGTGCAGGGGCCTTTTCCAAAGGCTGCCCTGACCAGCGAGCATGCAGGGTAGATGGAGAGAGATAGATGGTGAGAACAACACACAGCTTTGTCTGAAAGTAACCGCAGTAAATCTCATGATGTGGCCTCCTTCTGCATCTGGTAAAGTATCACAGCAGCCAATGGCTCAATGCAGATTTAAACAATCTTGCCTGATTAAGGGAATGGAGGTAATGACAGGAACTATGAGTTCAAGGCACATTGTTAATCATAGAGTACTTCCCGTTTACAGCACCACTTCCATGTACAATTTGTTCCTATGAATTAGCAACCACCCCCAGGGGAAATAATTCTTTGGTTAATCAGACTGCTTTATCCCCCAGAAGAATGGGGCTGTTTGAAAAGGGGATGGGGGAGGGGGGAAGACCCATATTCTCTTCTAACATAAGTAAAACCTTTCTTTTTTGTTTAACCAGTATTCAACAACACTGCCGTTTTATGTACTATTTCTCTCTCGCCAGCCAGCCATCCCCCCACCCCCTCACAACCCACCCAGTTTCAACTCCACAATTTTGGGAGAAGGCGTGGGATCCTTGGTAAATTTCAACCCCAATCCCTTACACTAGCGCTATTCCTCCCTGTAAATAGCTCAGAGCCAGACAACAGAGTGTGGGCAATCATCACTGCTGCCCTCTCATCCCTCCACTTTCCCTCCAGCAGAATGGAACAGGAATTCCTGACGGGTCTCCCCCCTCTCCAGTTCAATCGATACACACCTTACTGCCCCAGGCAGGTACGATGCTGGAGGCATTCACTACTTGAGCCAAGACTGCAGGACAGAGTAAATTCAAGATGGCGCCAAAGCATGGCGATGTCTTGCAAGCTGTCTCCAGTGTACCCTCTAATTCGAGCATTTACTCTCATTCTGTGTTTTAAAAACTGTATTCTCTCATGTACTACACCCTAGTTATGATTGTCATTCTGCACTCTCTCCTTTCTATCCATACGTACTCTATGTACGGTATGCTTTGTTTCGCAAGAATCAATAATTTTCACTATATCCCTGTCCACCTGACAATAATAGATCAAATCAAATTAAATGAAATATTTCACAATGCTATTAGGCTGGGTTCAGCTGGAGTTAGAACTTTTGGATATTGATCAGGAGAATTTTAAAATTTGAGGCAATGGGGGAGGCGGAGAGCACAGAGTGATGGGTAAGCAGGTCTTGGGACAATGACCCCTGCACAACACAGCACCCCCCCCCTCAACAATCCCCCTGCAGAACCCCCCGAACATCCCCTGCACCCCATTCCAACCCCGCACAAACCCCCCACAACACCCCCCGCCCCGCACACCACACTGCACAACCCCCACCCCACACAAGCTCCCCCTGCACAACTGCCCCCACACAACCTCACCATACAACACTCCTGACAGAAACCCTTCCACACAACCCCACCCACACACAATTCCCCACACAACCTCCCCGCATATACCACCTGCCATAAACCCCTAGACAATCCCCTCCACAATCCTCCCACTGCACAATCTCCCACACAACCCTTTTACACACCACTCACCCAGACAAACCCCCCCGCAAATTCCCCGCACAAACCCCCTCCTGTACAGTCCCCCTCCTCCTTGCACAATCCCCCCCCACAACATAACGTCCCCCGCACAACCTCCCCTGCACAACCCCACTCTTCCCCGCACAACCCCACTCTCCCCCGCACAACCCCACTCTTCCCCGCACAACCCCACTCTTCCCCGCACAACCCCACTCTCCCCCGCACAACCCCACTCTTCCCCGCACAACCCCACTCTCCCCCGCACAACCCCACTCTCCCCCGCACAACCCCACTCTCCCCCGCACAACCCCACTCTCCCCCGCACAACCCCACTCTCCCCCGCACAACCCCATTCTCCCCCGCACAAACCCCATTCTCCCCCGCACAAACCCCGTACACAACACCAACCATTGCACAACTCCTCCTGTGCAACTCCCCCACACAACCCCCTCTCTCCCGCACAACACCCCCCTGCACAATCCTCCCCCAACTCAAACCCCCATCTCCCCCTCTCCATAACGTCTCCTGCGCAACCCCACCCTACATAATCACCCATTGCACAAACCGCACCCCCCCCACACAACCTCCTTCCCCCCACACAACCGCCCCTCTCCACAAACTCCTGCACAAGCCCTCTCCCCCTTAAACTCCCTGCACAAACCCTCTCCCGCACAGTCCTCCTCCCCCTTGCACAACCCCCCCCAACATAACACCCCCACTGCACAACCTCCCCCACACAACCTCCCCAGCACAACCCCCCCACAAAACCCCCCTCTCCCCCACACAACCCCCCCCCTCACAACGCACCTTACACAAACCCCCATTGCACAACCCCCCCCCACACAGCCCCCTCTCCCCTGCACAACCCCACCCCACATAATCATCCATTGCACAACCCCCCTCACACAAACTTCCTCCTGCAGAACCCCCACCCCCACAAACTGCCCACACAAACTCCCCGGACCATCAGGCCTGGTCTCCGCTGGTAGAGACCAGTAGTGACGCCCGCTGATCTCACAATGTGCCTGAGGGTCGGAAGATCCTGCGAGCTGGGAGAATCCCGTGCTGAACAGGCTAAGCATATTTAATTGGTATGCCAGCCTCGTGCCCTTTCTGGAAATAGATTGGCATCAGGTGCGAAATGAATTTTTAGGCCCACACGCTATTTTCCGTGATCACTGCGACCTTTGCAGACGTGGCAAGGTTGGGAAATCACACTAGTGTTGTGTCATCGAGATTCAGTATTGAATGAGAGTAGCCAAAACAGTGTACTGGACAGATTTCCTCTCATTATTCTGAACACACTGTCATACCTGCTTAGATATCAGTGGAATGTAAACCCTGGAGTGACCCTAGTGACTGGTGTGATCCAGGTACATATTCACAACAGCACAAAAACCATATATTTCCATCCCACATTGCCTGTCTTCACCTCAGCTCAGCCCCCGTCCTGCTGAAACCCTTATCCTGGCCATTGTTATCTTCACATTTATTATCCTCAAGTTGTCTTGGGTGACCTCACCTCTTCCACTCTCTATGAAACAGGAACTGTTTCCAGGTTTTGATTTGATTTATTATTGTATTGTGATACAGTGAAAATTATTGCTTCTTGCGAACTATACAGTCAAAGCACCAAACATTTTATTGCGCCTCTTCCTTGGCATTTCCTGTGGAATTCCCTAAAAAAGTCCTCATCTGCGTCCAGTGAAGCAGGACTCATGTGTGACCTCCCTCTCCAGTGGCCTCTTGCCTGCACTACCCTTACCCCATAGAACCATAGAACCCCTACATTGCAGCAGGAGACTGTTCAGCCCATCAACTCTGCACCAACTCTCTGAAAGACCATCTTACCCAGGCACACCTCCCCTCCAGCCCACGCCGGTGGCTGCGAGCGTGGAAACAGAAGATAGTGCATCTTCGTCATCACTGACCTTCTGCTCTTCATCAGCTGCCTGGTTTGGTCGCAGCTTTTAGGCAAATGAAACAAAGGGACAAGGATTAGCAGTGGAGAAGGGCAGAGAGAGTGAGGGGTGTGCTTACACTATCTGCAGCTGGAAAATCAGAGAAGGATTTGGAATGTGGGCAAGCAGGAAAAGAATTAGATGTGAGCCTGTAAGTCTGCCATTCTCTTTAATGATTCCAGCCACAGCCTCTATGATGCCTTCCTGCATGGGGGTCGGGACATGTAATCATGGCTGCCCCCTCCAGTAAACTCCTGCTTTCTTCGATTGTGCAATGAGAATGGTCCAGATCTTCCATACTGGTGAATGTGGAGATGTCCACTATTACAGAGTGCAGGACACACAGCACAATTTCCACAGGAGCCATTACAGTGTAAAAGCAAACTTCTACTTAATCAGGAATGACTCAGCCCTTTCCCCCCATTAACAACCCCAGCTTACACCCCAATCACATTCCTGATTCATCCCTCCCTCCAAACTCACACCACCAACGAACAATCCCCTTTCCCACATCCTGCTCCACCCCTCCTCACTTGCACCATTGAATCACATCATCTCACCTGCCATCCCTCAACTCCCAACACACCCCTTATTCAGCACCCCAGCTCCCATTATCTCTATTCCCTCTCCCTTCCCCCCAGCCACTTCTTTTGATATCAGATCAGAGCTGGTGGTGTTGTTGGGGAGGGCGTGAGCAGTGAATTGGCATAGGAATGTGGATGGGATGGGGGGTGGTGGCAAGAGGGGATTTGAGTAGCACTGGGAAGTTAGAATGATGAATCAATTTTGTAAATACTTGAAAATGCTGAAATGAAGGCTGACCTCAGGGACCGTGGCATCATTTCATGATGACAAATATCACATAGTTTTGCTTCAGCTCCAATTTGCCATTAGGCCTCCATACTCATCTTGACATTAACCTATGCTATTGGTCAGACAGGGAGTTGGCAATGTAACCAATGAGAAATTTGAAATGTAGTCAGCTGTGCAAACCACAACTATATTACTGACAGGAAACTCGGGGTATTCCTGAGTCAGGATGGTGGGCAGCTCAGAGGGGAATGTCCAGACTGTGATGTTCCCAGATGTGATGACTTCAGCCAGGCTAATGAGGTTGTCTTGCTAAAATATGAACTACCTGAAGAGTCCTACTTTGTCCTTAAGTTAATTTGAGTTCCTTTATTTGGTTGGTATCAAAAGAAATACCTGATGAGTCCTACCCCCTCTACCACAGTTATATTCACAGCCAGGTGTCCCTAGAGACAGAGCATGCAGTGTCCATGGGTACAGTTGACACTTTCCGTGCCCGCTAGGCACCACAGGGACTGGGTTGTATTATAGACTCCAATAATCACATTTTAATTTGATGTTTTAAATTTCCTTTGTGCTTTGTCTTTTATTTCGGGCTGTTCCCCCTCCTTTTGGGGAGCTGCCTCTTTTAAATTGTCCCTGAGTTAATTTGATTTTGTCTAATTTCTTGGTACACAAAATGAACTGCCTGATGAGTCCTAATTGATGGTTAAATCAGGGGGCCTCATGCTCCCTATTTAAAGCAGGTGTATCAGACTCCCAGCCTGCATTCAGCGGTGAGCAACTGGAGAGCTGGCTGTGTACAGATGTGTGGTGTAAATAAAGTAACTTGGTGACGGGACTTTCACCTCTGGGGAGTTATTACACCGGGTATCTGCTGCCCTTGTCCAGTTGACAGGTGTCATTGTACTGTTGAATAAGCAATATCAAATGATTACAGTGCACCTTGTAGATGGTAGAGTTGGATGTGGAGAAGAGAACCTGCCTCCCACCTGTAAGAGAATCCTGTAAGAGAAAGTCTGGTAGAGAACTTGCTACTGCTCAACATGACGGTCTACTATGGTAACCTGAGTGTGAAATGTAAAAGCAAGCTGGTCAGAATTGTTAACACTGAGGGTAAGATCATTAGTAGACAGCAGACAGCTCGATAACACAGTGAAAAGCAAGATTCAGACCATCGTTGGTTATCCCTCTCACTCTTTATATTCTCTATTTGAAAGGCTCCCTTTGGGCCTTTTTCCACGAACTATATTGCACATTCTCCTCGTGTCTGCATGGGTTTCCTCCGGGTGCTCCGGTTTCCTCCCACAGTCCAAAGGTGTGCAGGTTAGGTTGATTGGCCATGATAAAATTGACCCTTCATGTCCCGAGATGCGTAGGTTAGAGGGATTAGCGGGTGAAATATGTAGGGATATGGGGGTAGGGCCTGGGTGGGATTGTGTTTGGTGCAGACTCGATGGGCTGAAGGGCCTGTTTCTGCACTGTAGGCTTCTATGGTTCTAAGGCTTCTATCTGTTTAAGAGGTCACTTGTTCCCAGTGCCATAAGCTTAATAAATAACAATGCAGCGCTGGGCAACTTTAGCTGGTGAGTGGGCCGCACGACTGGGCCTCCTTCATCTCAGTGGACCCCAAGATTGAAACCAGATTTGTTCACTAATCATGATCTAATGAATAAGATAGAGTAAATTTAACACACACCAAATATTTCAGAACGTTTAATAGAAAATGCTCAATCAAATATTTATTGGTGGAGCTCTCATAAAATTCAAATGGTAAAAACAGAAGAAATATTTACTCTTTAGAGCAGTCAATGTGTGAGCAATTAACATGCATCTCTCTTCATTTGTCCTTGCTTTACATTCAAATCACTTCAGTCATACTGGTAGGAGAAAATCTATGCAATGGAAATCAGCCGAATGTGGGTAGCCCTACACGTGGGCAATGGTCAATAAAATTTCTCATGGACCATACTCAGAGCGCAATGGGCCCACTGTGGCCCCAGGCTGCAGGTTGTTCAGCAATGACATACTGTAAACTCAGCCTGTGTGTTTACTTGATTTCTTTAACTGCAGTAAGTGCATAATGGTAGAGTGTAACATGTTATTTAATATGGTAATGTGCGTTATATGTACACAAATGTATGAATGGAGGCATACATAAGATATTCGTTGGGTGAGATCTCCCAGCCAGTTTTGGTGCCTACCCCAAGACCGGAAATTTCCACCTGAGACCAACAGATCTTTAAATGGTCCACCAAATTTTTTGCCCTGTCTGCTAGGTGGGTGGAACAGGAAAACTCCTGCCATTGTTATTAAACTAATGACTGTATGAAAATATATTACAATGGACACATTTTCACCTTGCATCCAACAAAGTTCTAAAAAAAAATCGCTGGCTGACCATAAACTCAGAACATGAACAGCTAAAAGTTACCTATTATTTTCAAATGAACGATCGGGTCACATCCAATATTACGGTTTCAGCTTAAAGGAATGAGTCTATACTGAAGGTTCAATGTCACAGCGTCAGTATCCTGAAGAAGTCACTCCTGTGTCTGAGATTTCCACTCAGATATAACAACATCCTCATGAGGAAAATAACCCATGGGAAAAACATTAAATTCAACAAAAGCATTGGTGCCTGTGATGTCCTAACTTCGATTAGAGGCTGTGTGTTTCTATACAAAAAGAAAAGGCTGTGGTTTGCTTGTGCAGACAAACTGACAACAACAGGTTTATTTGAACAGCTCTGCCCTATGCAGAGTACAACCTGAAACTAAAACAGCAGCTGTGCAACATCCTAATGACATCACCATCAAAGCTCATGTGATCAGCTCCTAATACAATCATGCAACTACTTAAATATATCACTGTGCCAACATGAGTTGTCCCCTTTATAGTGCATGTCTCCTTATTATAAATAAGACTACTGGGTGCACTAACTCGATAGGAGAAAGCCTTTTGCTGACAAGGAATTTTCTCACTGTTTTGAGATTGAACTCAGCAACTTTGCAAAGAATGGAGAAAGAGTCAGCACCTTCAGGGGAGGGAGAGAGAGAGAGTCAGCACCTTCAGGGGAGGGAGAGAGAGAGTCAGCACCTTCAGGGGAGGGAGAGAGAGAGTCAGCACCTTCAGGGGAGGGAGAGAGAGAGTCAGCACCTTCAGGGGAGAGAGAGAGAGTCAGCACCTTCAGGGGAGAGAGAGAGAGAGTCAGCACCTTCAGGGAAGAGAGAGAGAGTCAGCACCTTCAGGGGAGAGAGAGAGAGAGAGAGAGAGAGAGTCAGCACCTTCAGGGGAGAGAGAGAGAGAGAGTCAGCACCTTCAGGGGAGGGAGAGAGAGTCAGCACCTTCAGGGGAGAGAGAGAGAGAGAGAGAGTCAGCACCTTCAGGGGAGAGAGAGAGAGTCAGCACCTTCAGGGGAGGGAGAGAGAGAGAGTCAGCACCTTCAGGGGAGAGAGAGAGAGAGAGAGTCAGCACCTTCAGGGGAGAGAGAGAGAGAGAGAGAGTCAGCACCTTCAGGGGAGAGAGAGAGAGAGTCAGCACCTTCAGGGGAGAGAGAGAGAGAGTCAGCACCTTCAGGGGAAGGAGAGAGAGAGACAGACCAACATGGAAGGTAGCATTAGCATCTTGCAACAGACTAATGATGCCCAAACCACTTCTGCAGTGTGATGTTTTTTTCTGAGGTTCACTTGCTGTTTTGCAGACAGCAAGATGCCTGAAATGAACTGAATAAGCAGCTCATTAGATTGTATTTAGTGCAGCTTTACTGTGAAGCATTAGAGTCACTCAGTCAGGGGAGAAGACGAACAGGAGTTATGGAAGATAGAGATCTACTTTGACGGATAATGAGAATGTTTATTGCCCACTGCAAGACCAATAACCAGTGCTCTCCGAGAGTATTTGCTGGGTTTAATAAATAAACTACCAATTGGAAAAGGGGTGGGGCAGTTATTTGGGGGCACAGGGATTGGCAGACTGGGGAGGCATTAGTGTAAATACACTAATTGGAATTTACAAACATATGGTTAACACCATTGCCTCACACCGCCAGGGACCTAGGTTTGACTCCCAGCTTGGGTGACTGACTGTGTGGAGTCTCACTTACTCCCATGTCTGCATGGGTTTCCTCTGGGTGTTTTGGCTTCCTCCCACTGTCCAAAGATGTTCAGGTTAGGTGGATTGGCCCTGCCGGATTGCTTCTTCGTGTCAGGGGAAACTAGCGAAGGCAAAGGTATGGGGCTATGGGGATACGGCCTGGATGGGATTGTGGTTGGTGCAGACTCGAAGGGTCAAATGGCCTCCTTCTGCATTGTAACTGATTCTATAAATCTCGCAATGCTTGGGAGAGGAGGTGTGATGATGCAAAATTATATCCTTGTCTCAAAATAATTGATTATTATTTTCTTTTGAGAAGAGGTCTGAATTAGATTTAATGAAGAAAACGGAGGAGCAGACGAGGCTCAGAGCAAAATATCCCTGCTGAAAAGAAAAGCCATTATTGATACTGAGGATCTTCAGTTCAGTTCCTTTGGCAGAAATGATGCTTTCATTCCTGCTAATGCACTTCTCCACGTAACCGATTGGTTTTAATCATCTAGCCAAGGAAGCGGACAAACTCTTACCAGACAAAAGGCAGAGTGTTATTTCCGGAGAGAAAACCAATGAGTTTCTCTTCAGATCTTCCAACACTCTGCTGAAAAACAAATCAAGGGGGCATGCTTCCTGCTGTCATAAAGGTGGCAGGGCCTCAACAACAAATTTATTCCCCATTGTTTTGGGGCCATGCCCCCCCAGTTCTAGTTTCAACTGCCAGTGGAAACAACCTCTATTTTATCTAGTCCCTTCATAATTCTATGTTTTTTATAAGGTTTCCCTCATCCTTCCAAATCCCAATGAATATACAAAGAACAAAGAACAACACAGCACAGGAAACAGGCCCTTCGGCCCAACAAGCCCACGCCGCCATTTTAACATTGTGAGTGCCCTCTTCTACCTATGACCTTTGTCTACGTCTATTGGACTCCACAATAAAGGAACCATAACCAGATTGAGGGATGACAAATTTAGAGACAATTTGTTACACCAATCAGCCTAAGAGCACGTTTTTGGGGTGTGGGAGGAAACCGGAGCACCCGGAGAAAACCCACGCAAGCATGGGGAGAATGTGCAAACTCCCACAGACACTGGCCCAAATCCATGCATCTGCACAACAAACAGTGATAGTCACTGAGCTGTCATGTTGCCCGTCAGCTGGTCCAGTTTAAGCATACACTAACAACGTGAAGCATAGGCAACTCTCGAAGCAAGATCCAAGAGCAGCCCTTGCTCGACCCACCGCGTGTATGCCCCTTGTTGGACAACAAGGTGGACCAAATCACCTGTGGATTAAAAGAAAAGACATCATATAATCTCTCAGTCTACTCAGTTTCTCCTCATAAGCCAACCCTTTCAACTCCGGAATTAACCTAGTGAATCTCCTCTTCATGCCCTCCAGTGCCAGTATATCCTTTTTCAAGTAAGGAGACCAAAACTGTGCACAGCACTCAGGTGTGGCCTCACCAGCACCTTATGTAGCTTCAATATAACCTCTCTGTTTTCAAACTCCATCCCTCTAGCAATGAAGGGAAAAATTCCATTTGCTTTCTTAATTACTGCTGCACCTGCAACCAACTTTTTGAGATTATAGATAGTGTGTAGAGAAAGTTGCAAGGTAGGTCCATTCAAAAGTCTAATGGCAGCAGGGAAGAAGTTGTTCTTGAGTCGGTTGGTTGGTTATCTCAGATCTTTGTATCTTTTTCTCAACAGAAGAAGGTGGAAGGCAGTATGTCCGGGATGCATGAATTCCTTGATTATGCTGGCAGCTTTGCCAAGGAAGCGGGAAGTGTAGACCAAGTCAAAGGGTGTGATGCTGGTTTACGTAATGGATTGGGCTACGTTCACAACCCTTTGAGTTCTTGTGGTTTTGGTCAGAGCAGGAGCCATACCCAGCTGTGATACATCTATGAGATAGAACCCTACCATGCAGAAAGAGGCCCTTCGGCCCATCGAGTCTGCACCGAACACAATCCCACCCAGGCCCTACTCCCATATCCCTACATATTATACCCACTAATCCCTCTGACCTACACATCCCCGGACACTAAAGAGCAATTTCTTAGCATGGCCAATCAACCTAACGCGCACATCTTTGGACTGTGGGAGGAAACCGGAGTACCTGGAGGAAACCCACGCAGACACAAGGAGAATGTGCAAACTCCACACAGCATCCAGGAAGAATGCTTTCTATGGTGCATCTGTAAAAAGTGGTGAGAGTTGTAGCAGACATGCCAAATTTCCTTAGTCTTCTGAGAAAGTTGAGGCATTGGTGGACTTTCTTAACTATATCATTGGCGTAGAGGGACCAGGACAGGTTGTTGGTGATCTGGACATCTAAAAACCTGAAGCTCTTGACCATTTCCATTTCATCCCTGTTGATGTCGACAGGGGCATGTCCTCCACTATGAAAATGCGTGACCTCACACTTCTCAATATTTAGATTAGTTTGCCACCAACAAGACCGTTATATTTATTTCACAGCCTACATTGAAAGCATTTAGATCTCCTCAATTTCTAACAGTATCTGGGTTCAGCGACATTTGGGACCACTGGTGAGTTTTATCTTGTGAAGGGGCACCCATCGGGATCCTTATTGTATGGTCCTAGAATCACCAATGAGTACAAAGTAACTCAGGAGCGAATGTATCATTCCCAGGCAAGTCAGGCTGAAGTTTCTACAATGATTTTTGTGGCTTAGCAGAAATTTTTATGTGTTTTAACACATTAACAGATCAGCCAGCATTACCTTGTGTAGCTTTTCTGCTGTGAAGTAACAGTTTGCAATTGCAAGATATCTGTGGAGGAAATGACTGACATGTTTATCATCAGCCAAGTCATCTACTGTGTGAATATTAATGCAAGTGTCTTTCATTAACAGAAATCCTACAACACATGCCAGCTGTACATAGCTCACTTCTTTCCATGGCATCAATGGCTTCATTGGCAATACACAACCAGTGTTAAGGCAAATAGACAAATGGCATGAAAAGAGTAAACAATTACTGGCTAAATATTCCTCTCAGATGTTACAGCCAAGTTTGGTATTTTGCAGATTAAGATGTATTAAAAGTATACAAGACTCCCCAGAATTTCATGGAAACTAATCTCAGAGGTTGTGACAAGATCATCCTGCTGGTGCACTCTGACACTGACTCCTGCCCAAACTCATGGGGTCAGTGGCGGGTTCTCACTGGTATGGGATCAGTGGGTGGGTGTCTCACTGATATGAGGTCAGTGGTGGGTGTCTCAATGATATGGAATCAGTGGATGGGCGTGTCACTGATATGGGGTCAGTGGGTGGGTGTGTCACTGATATGGGGTCAGTGGGTAGATATAAGAACATAAGAACATAAGAAATAGGAGCAGGAGTAGGCCATCTAGCCCCTCGAGCCTGCCCCGCCATTCAATAACATCATGGCTGATCTGTCGTGTCTCAGTTCCACATTCCCGCCCTCTCCCCATAACCCTTAATCCCCTTGCCTATCAAAAACCTATCAACCCGCATCTTAAATATATTTAGCGAGGCAGCCTCCACCACTTCAATGGGCAGAGAATTCCAGAGATTCACCACCCTTTCAGTGAAGAAGTTCCTCCTCAACTCCGTTCTAAACTGCCCCCCCCTTATCTTGAGGCTGTGCCCCCTAGTCCTACTGTCCTTTCTGAGCGGGAAGAGCCTCTCCACCTATATCCTATCCATCCCATTCATCATCTTATATGTCTCAATGAGATCTCCCCTCATTCTTCTAAACTCTAACGAGTACAAGCCTAGTTTATTCAGCCTCTCCTCATAGTTCAACCCCCTCAACTCTGGTATCAGCCTAGTAAACCTCCTCTGCACTCCCTCCAAGGCCAAAATATCCTTGCGTAAGTGCGGCGACCAAAACTGCACACAGTACTCCAGCTGCGGCCTCACCAGTGCCCTATACAGTTGCAGCAAAACCTCCCTACTTTTATATTCAATCCCCCTCGCTATGAAGGCCAGCATCCCATTCGCCTTCCTGACCACCTGCTGCACCTGCAGGCTGGGTTTTTGCGACTCATGCACAAGGACCCCAAGGTCCCTCTGCACCGTCGCATGCTGCAGTTTTTCGCCATGTAAGTAATAGTCCTTCCTACCATTATTCCTACCAAAGTGGACAACTTCACACTTGCCAACATTAAATTCCATTTGCCAGTTCCTGGCCCATTCGCCCAGCCTATCTAGATCCTTCTGCAGACTCTCCACACCCTCCGCACAATTTGCCATTCCACCAATCTTGGTGTCATCAGCAAATTTCGACACCATACACTCGGTTCCCTCCTCCAGATCATCTATATAAATGGTAAATAGCTGAGGCCCCAGCACCGACCCCAGGGCACTCCACTAGTCACCAACCGCCAATCCGAATAGCACCCATTGACCCCCACTCTCTGCCTCCTATTTGACAGCCAATCCTCTATCCACGCTAACACCCTACCCCCAACTCCATGCCCCCTGACCTTCTGTAATAACCTCTTGTGAGGCACCTTATCAAACGCCTTCTGAAAATCAAGAAACACCATATCCACCGGCTCTCCTCTATCCACCGCCCTAGACACATCCTCATAGAACTCCAATAAATTCGTCAGACACGACTTCCCCTTAACGAAACCATGCTGTGTCTGCTCTATCAAACAATTCTCCTCAAGATGCCTCGCTATTTTCTCCTTGATCACGGATTCTAACATTTTACCTACAACAAACGTTAAACTAACCGGCCTAAAATTCCCTGCCTTTTGCCTGCCGCCCTTCTTAAACAACGGCGTAACATTAGCCGTTTTCCAATCTTCCGGCACTTCCCCGGAATCCAGCGACGTTTGGAAAATAATCACCAAGGCATCCACTATCACCTCCGCCATTTCTTTCAGAACCCTTGGATGCATTCCATCCGGTCCTGGAGACTTGTCCACAATCAGTCCCTCCAGTCTGTCGAGCACTGCCTCTCTAGTAACAATAATGTCATTCAGGCCCTCCACTCCTACCATCTTTCCATCGCTAACACCCAGCAAATTATTCACGTCCTCCTCCGTGAAGACCGAAACAAAAAAGTTATTCAGGGCCTCAGCCATTTCCCCATCCCCTACCACTAAGTCCCCCCTCTCATCCTCTAAGGGTCCAATGTTCACCCTAGTCAGCCTCTTCCTTTTTATATATTTATAAAAACTCTTACTATCCTTTTTTATATTAAGCGCTAGCCCAGCTTCATAGTTTATCCTACCCTTCTTTATCAACTTCTTCGTCATTCTTTGTTGACATTTAAACCTCTCCCAATCCTCTTCTTGCCCGCTACTCTTAGCTACTCTAAACACATCCGCTTTTAATTTAACACTTTCCTTTACCTCCTTCGTTATCCACGGCTGATTATCTCTCCTCCTACGATCCTTTTTAACCATCGGAATAAATTTCTGCTGAGCACCAAGAAAGATCTCCTTAAAGATCCTCCACTGTTCCTCAGCAGACCTACCTTCCAACGCGCTCCCCCAATCAACATTCACCAATTCCCCTCTCATCCTATCGTACTCCCCTCTGTTCAAACAAAGGACACATATCTGGGAACCCACTTTCTCCTCCTCCATCTGCATCAGAAACTCCACCATACAATGATCACTCTTCCCAAGAGGATCCTTCACCACAAGGTCCCTAATTCTACCTGCTTCATTACATAACACCAGATCCAAGATAGCTCGCTCCCTCGTCGGCTCCAACACACACTGTTCAAGCAAACTATCCCGGCAGCATTCCAAGAACTCTTCCTCAAGCCCACCGCGTCCAGCATGGGTCGACCAATCAATATGTAGATTGAAATCCCCCATAATTATCGCCGTTCCATTCCTGCACGCCGCATTTATTTGCGCGTTAACAGCCCGCCCCACCTCCAGATCATTATTCGGGGGCCTATAGATGACACCCACCAGCGTCTTCCTCCCTTTGCTGTTCCTAATCTCCACCCACAACGATTCCACTTTCTGCTCTTTGGTTCCTATATCATCCCTTACTACCACCCTGATGCTATCCTTAATCAGCAGAGCTACGCCCCCCCCCCTCCTTTTTCCTCCCGCCTATCCTTCCTAAACACTTGATACCCCTGGACATTCAGCTCCCAGTCCCTGTCACCTTGCAGCTACGTCTCTGTTAAGGCCACCAGATCATATCCATTTGTGCTGATCTGCGCCACCAGCTCATTCACTTTATTCCGAATGCTTCGTGCATTCAGATAAAGTGCCTTCATCTCAGCCTTCACCTGTACCCTATTTGCCAGAATGCCACCGACCATACTCACGCCATATCTCACTGATATGGGCACAGTGAGTGGGTATCTCACTGATATGGGGTCACTTGGTGGGTATATCACTGATATGGGTGGGTGTCTCACTGATACGGTGTCAGTGGGTGGATATCTCAGTGATGTGGTGTCAGTGGGTGGATATCTCACTGATATGGGGTCAGTGGTGGATATCTCACTGATATAGGGTCAGTGGTGGATATCTCACTGATATAGGGTCAGTGGTGGATATCTCACTGTTATGGGGTCAGTGGTGGATATCTCACTGATATGGGGTCAGTGGTGGATATCTCACTGATATGGGGTCAGTGGTGGATATCTCACTGATATAGGGTCAGTGGTGGATATCTCACTGATATGGGGCCAGTGGTGGATATCTCACTGATATAGGGTCAGTGGTGGATATCTCACTGATATAGGGTCAGTGGTGGATATCTCACTGATATGGGGTCAGTGGTGGATATCTCACTGATATGGGGTCAGTGGTGGATATCTCAATGATATGGGGTCAGTGGTGGATATCTCACTGATATAGGGTCAGTGGTGGATATCTCACTGATATGGGGTCAGTGGTGGATATCTCACTGATATGGGGTCAGTGGTGGATATCTCACTGATATGGGGTCAGTGGTGGATATCTCACTGATATAGGGTCAGTGGTGAATATCTCACTGATATGGGGTCAATGGGCACACGTACCATTTCTTCAGAGCCTGCTCACCACATGTCAATGGAAATTTCCTGGATATTTGCCCAGGTTGAAGGAGTGTTACCCAGACTGCACCCCCGTCCCCAACCCCCACTCCCACCCTATTTAATTGAACATGGAAGCTATTCCCAGGTCACTGAAGGGAGTTCCAGTCAAAATATAAATAAGTAATTGTTTCCTGTCCCCCCAAAAAGCAACCAGGCCCTTCCTCACTGAGCCTTCACTGATGGGCAGCTGGGTAATAATTATACCTTGGAGTTGGAACCTCTACCAGAAGGAGATGGCTTGCATTTCTATAGTATCTTTCACACCTCAACATATCTCAGCCAGTGAAATACATGATGCAATCTCTAATGTCATGGCGGAAATTCAGGATTGCATATTTCCATATAGCAATGTCCCCAGACCCCAGACAGCAATGACACTGTGAATGTGGCAATAATTGGGGTGGAAAGGGAGGGGAATGAAGAAGGGAAGGAATTAAACATATTGATCATGACTCCATGTAAATGTATTGGAACAAGTTTAAGATCGACCTTAAAATGAACTAGTGATGTCGTTGAGCAGAATTCCGCCAGCTAGTGATCTCGGCAATTACACCAGGATCTCGCCCACTGGTGACCTCTGGTGTTAACCTTACTGGAGTTCAGAGTTATTCGAGGTCTTCTGCCTCGAATGGTTCCAACATGCACCAGAGGCACATAACTTGACCAACAAATTAGAAGGCAAAGCAATCTCTGTCATGTCTGAGGGGCCTAGCTTTCTGAATTCTGGAGCTGGGCTGGAAGTTAATATTGAAATGACTCTCACAAAGACACCAATGACAAAAAGATCCATGAGTGTTACCAATCAAACAGCCCCTCAAGCCTGCTCCATCATTCGCTGATGTCTGTGTTGTATCACCATTCGCTGATATTTGTGTTGAGTTCCATATTTCCACCTATCCCTGATAACCTTTGATTGCCTTGACAACAAAAATCTACCCTCTTCCACCTTAAAAATATTCAATGAGCCTGTCTCCACTGCCTTCTGAAGCAGAGAGTTCCAAAGCCACCAACCCTCTGAGAGAAAGAAGTTCTCCTCATCTCTGTCCTAAAAGGATGACCCCTAATTTTAAAACCATGCCCTCTAGTCTGGACTCATCCACAAAAGGAAACATCCTTCCCATGTCTACCTTGTGGAGATTGTTCAGGATCTTATAGACTTCAATCGAGTCAGCCCTCACTCTTCTAAACTCCACTGGAAACAAGCCCAGTCTGCCCACCCTTTCCTCTGGGTAATCACTGGATCAGAGACTCTCTCAACAGCTGATACACACTATCATCCTTTTCCAGCCAATGACAGTATTTCGGAGTTGAAAAATATTTGATATTATTCTGTACTATCTTTACAATATTCTGTACTATCTTTTCAATATTTTAAGTCAGTGGCTGTGACCATCTGGTAAACTTGTTTGATAACATTCACACCCCAGAATCAAACCTTCTGTCTGTTCAAGTCCCATTCCAAAAGTTGAGCACATAATTAAGGGTACTGTATCAGTGCAGTATTGGGGGAATGCTGCACTGTAAGAACATAGCGTGTTAAATTACTGGCTATCTGAGGTAGCTTTAACTGATAAACTGACCATTCATCACCTTGTTCTTTGCTCTGTACAACCTGATTGCATGTTGCCTACATAGCGACAGTGATTAGCCTTAATTCATTACCTATGAAGTGCTTTGAGACATGCTGCCAATATCAAAGGCAATTTACAAATATACATTTGCTTTAGGCATTACAACATTTCAGGCAGCACAATGGCACAGTGGTTAGCACTGTTGCCTCACAGCACCAAAGACCCAGATTTAGTTCTGGTCTTGGTGTTTGTGTAGAGTTTGCACATTCTCCTGTTGTGTGCTTGTGTTTCCTCTGGGTACTCCTGTTTCCTCCCAAAGATGTGTAGGTTAAATGGACCGGCCATGCTAAATTGTTCTTTACTGTCCCAAAATATGTAGATTAGGTAAATGCGTGAGTTTATGGGGATAGGGCAGTGGAGAGGGCTGGATAAGATGTTCTGTCAGAGAGTTGATGCAGACTTGGTGGACTGAATGGCCTCCTTCTGCACTGTAGGAATCCAATAATCCTATGAACAGAGTCCTCCTGAAGGAGGGAAGGACTAGTAGGTTGACTGAACATAAGAACATAAGAAATAGGAGCAGGAGTCGGCCATCTAGCTCTTCGAGCCTGCCCTGCCATTCAATAAGATCATGGCTGATCTGTCGTGTCTCAGTTCCACATTCCCGCCCTCTCCCCATAACCCTTAATCCCCTCTCTTACCAAAAACCCATCAACCCGCGTCTTAAAAATATTGAGCGAGGCAGCCTCCACCACTTCAACGGGCAGAGAATTCCAGAGATTCACCACCCTTTGAGTGAAGAAGTTCCTCCTCAACTCCGTTCTAAACCGCCCCCCTTTATCTTGAGGCTGTGCCCCCTAGTCCTACTGTCCTTTCTGAGCGGGAAGAGCCTCTCCATCTCTATCCTATCCATCCCATTCATCATCTTATACGTCTCAATGAGATCTCCCCTCATTCTTCTAAATTCTAACGAGTACAAGCCTAGTTTATTCAGCCTCTCCTCATAGCTCAACCCCCTCAACTCCGGCATCAGCCTAGTAAACCTCCTCTGCACTCCCTCCAAGGCCAAAATATCCTTGCGTAAGTACGGCAACCAAAACTGCACACAGTACTCCAGCTGCGGCCTCACCAATGCCCTATACAGCCGCAGCAAGACCTCCTTACTTCTTTATTCAATCCCCCTCGCTATGAAGGCCAGCATCCCATTCGCCTTCCTGAGCACCTGCTGCACCTGCAAGCTGGATTTTTGCGACTCATGCACAAGGACCCCAAGGTCCCTCTGCACCGTCGCCTGCTGCAGTTTTTCGCCACGTAAGTAATAATCCTTCCTACCATTATTCCTACCAAAGTGGACCACCTCGCACTTGCCAACATTAAATTCCATTTCCTGGCCCATTTGCCCAGCCTATCTAGATCCTTCTGCAGACTCTCCACACCCTCCGCACAATTTGCCATTCCCCCAATCTTGGTGTCATCAGCAAATTTCGACACCATACACTCGGTTCCCTCCTCCAGATCATCTATATAAATGGTAAATAGCTGAGGCCCCAGCACCGACCCCTGGGGCACTCCACTAGTCACCATCCGCCAATCCGAATAGCACCCATTGATCCCCACTCTCTGCCTCCTATTTGACAACCAATCCTCTATCCACGCTAACACCTTACCCCCAACTCCATGCCCCCTGACCTTCTGCAATAACCTCTTGTGAGGTACCTTGTCAAACGCCTTCTGAAAATGATGATGAATAAATTGTTACAACTCTGTGGAAGTGGAACTTGTTGGATGCTGCCGACAATATTGGTTCAAAACAGCAGTTCCATCTGAAACTAATGGAAAATGCTGTAGTAAGGGCCATATCCATCCAGCTGCTCTTGCGTCTGAACTTGTACATTAAGTCAATGGAGCTGCCTTGTTGTCTTGACTGAGGTGGTCATTTTAAAGCTGTTTTCTTTCTCTTTCTGCTTATCAGATATCTTCGCATCTTCTTTGGCCATGGGCGTGATTCCAGAGTTTTGGAAAAAAGCCAATGTTGTTCCCTTGTTTGAGAAGGGAATCAGAGATATCCAGCAAATTATAGGCTGGTGAGCCTGACATCAGTGGTGGGAGCTTTTTGAGAAGATACTGAGGGACAGGATACACGCACACGTGGAGGAAAATGAACTAGTTAGTGACAGGCAGCATGGTTTTGCACTGGGAAAGTCATGTCTCACCAACTTGATTGAGTTTTTTGAAGAGGTGACAAAGAAAATTGATGAGGGAAGGGCTTTGTGTGTAATTTATATGGACTTTAGTAAGGTGTTTGACAAGTCCCCACATGGCAGACTGGTACAAAAACTAAAATCACATGGGATTCAGGGTAAGCTGGCTAGATGGATACAGAACTGGCTTAGTTATAGAACAGTATGAAGTCTCACAACACCAGGTTGAAGTCCAACAGGTTTATGTGGCAGCACTAGCTTTTGGAGTCTCAAGCTCCTTCATCAGGTGAGTGAGGACTTGTGTTCACAAAATGGGGCATATAAAGACACAAACTCAATTTACAAGATAATGGTTGGAATGCGAGTCTTTACAGGTAATCAAGCCTTAAAGGTACAGACAATGTGAGTGGAGAGAGGGTTAAGCACAGGTTAAAGAGATGTATATTGTCTCCAGCCAGGACAATTAGTGAGATTTTGCAAGCCCAGGCAAGTCATGGGGCTTATAGATAGTGTGACATGAATCCAAAAATCCGGTTGAGGCTGTCCTCACGTGTGCGAAACTTGGCTCACATTTCAACCATTACCTTGTAAATTGAGTTTGTGTCTCTATATGTCCTTTTTGTGAACACAAGTCCTCATTCACCTGATGAAGGAGCTTGAGACTCCGAAAGCTAGTGCTGCCAAATAAACATGTGGACTTTAACCTGGTGTTGTGAGGCTTCTTACTGTACTTACCCCACTATCTCCACACCTTGGTTATAGAAGACAAGAAGGGTGGAAGGGTGTTTTTCAAAATGGAGATCTGTAGCGAGTGGTGTTCTGTAGGTTTCAGTGCTGAGATCTTTAACAAAGCTTTGATAAAGGGCCATCTGGACTCGAAATGTCAGCTCTTTTCTCTCTTTATAGATGCTGTCAGACCTGCTGAGATTTTCTAACATTTTCTCTTTGGTTTCAGATTCCAGTGTCCGCAGTAATTTGCTTTTATCCAGTGCTGGGATCTCTGTTTGTAGAATATATAAATGATCTGGAGGAAAATGTGGGTGGTCTGATTAGTAAGTTCGCAGATGGCACGAAAATTGACGGAGTTTGCTGATAGTGCTGAGGATTGTCAGAGGATGCAACAGGATATAGGTAGAATGGAGACTTGGGCACAGAAATGGAATTTAATCCGAACAAATGCGAGGTGATTCATTTTGGAGGATCAAATTTGGGTATGAATTATACTGTAAATGGGAGGATCCTTAGGAACATTAATATACAGAGGGGATCTGGGCATGCAGGTCCACAGTTCCCTAAAAGCAGCAATACAGGTGGCCAAGGTGACTAAGAAGGCATATGGCATGCTTGCCTTCATCAGGCAAGGCATACAGTACAAGAGATGGGAAATCATGTTGCAGCTGTATAAAACCTTGGTTAGGCCACATTTGGAGCATTGCATGCAGTCCTGGTCACCACACTACCAGAAAGAAATGGAAGCTTTGGAGAGAGTACAAACAAGGTTCACCAGGATGTTGCCTAATCTCGAGGATGTTGACTATGAGCCGAGGTTGAATAAACTGAGATTGTTTTCATTGGAAAGACGGAGGCTGAGGGGAGCCCTGATAGAGGCCTGAAAGGCATAGACAGGTGGATAGTCAAAGACTTTTTCCAAGGGTGGAAATGTCAGTTACAAGGGGGCACAGGTTAAAGATGAGAGGGGGAAAGTTTAAGGGAGATGTGCGGGGGAAGTTTCTCATGCAGAGAGTGGTGGGTGCTTGGAAAATACTGCCAGAGGAGGTGGTAAAAATGAGCACATTTGCAAGACTGAAGAGGCATCTTGATGGGTTCATGTATAGGGAGGAAATAGAGGAATATGGACTGAGTAAGGGGGAAGTTTTTTTTTAGTTAGGGCATCATGATTGGCACAGGCTTGGAGGGCTGAAGGGCCTGTTTCTGTACTTTTCTTTGTTCTTTGTCCTGTTTCATGGACATGGGGGTAGGATTTACCAGCCCCGCTCACCCCAAAATTAGAAAATTCTGCCCGAGTGCAATAGAACTTTCCACCCCTTGCCCGTTCTAATTCCCGCAGCAGTTAGGACAGTAAAATTCTTCCCATCATCTCCCTCTGGAATCCAATTGCATAAAATCCAGCTGGGCCTATCTCTCCAAAGTGACAAGTCTTCATCTCTGAAATGAAGGAGGGAATTTAGCTTCTCTCCACCATTGCTCAGTTGCTGATAACCTCACCTCTGAGGCAAAAGTTTGAGGATTCAAGTCACCCTCCAGGGTATATGATCCAGGCAGAAACTCCAATGCGTTTCTAAGCATGTGCTGTCAAATGTGTCGTCTTTCAGATGAGACACAGAAACTCTGACTGGCCTCTTAGATGGATTTAAAAGATCTTGAAGAATCCAGGGAAATCATCTCCTGTATTCTGTTCAATATTGATTTCCCGACCAATAATACGAAAACAAACTATCTGGCTATTGTAACATTGCTGTGTTGGGATCTTGCTCACTGTGATTCCTATAATACTACAATGATTACACTTCACAATCACTTCATTGGCTGTACAGATTTGATGAAATTTCGGAATGTGGGTCCTTGATCTTTAGGCCACTTTGTCGAGCAAAGAATCAAAAGCCCTTGCTATGTTTTGTGGATGCTAGCGGGTACAGTGGAATAGTGGTGATACAGAGACCAGGTGACAAGAGTTCAAATCCAGCTGAAGAAATCTAAATTAAATTAATAAACAAATCTGGAAGAAAATGCTAGTCCTATGAATAACATGCATTAAACAGTTACCAGACTGTTGCTAAAATCCCATCTGGTTCACTAGTGTTCATTAGGGAAGGAAATCTGCCATCCTTACTTAGTCGGACCTACATGTGACTCCAGAGCCACAGCAGTGTGGTTGGCTCTTAACAGCCTCTCTAAAATGACCAAGCAAGCCATTTAGTTTACAGGTGAATTATCATCACCACTCAGAGGCAATTAGGGATTTGCCATCCCAAGAATGAATAAGAAACAAACAATGATGCATTGAATTTAGTGATCATCAAATGAGGTGGTAATTTGGAAACCTCTGTAAGAAGCTGGTCTGGCTCGATAAACAGGCCAATAACCTATATCAGTAGTGGTCTTATCCAATTGGAAATGGATGATTCCTATGAGAATAGGAGAGGACAACACTAAGAGCAGAATACAGAGTTTGTCAATAATAGAATCATAGATCATAGGTTGGCTACAATGCAGGAGGGGGGCTCATTCGGCCCATCTATCCTGCTTTGACAACAATCCCACCCACACCGTATCATCATAACCCATATATTTACCCTGCTGATCCTCCTGACACCAAGGGCATTTTATCATGGCCAATGCACCTAACCAGCACATCTTTCAGACAGTGGGAGGAAACCTACAGGTGACACAGGGAGATGTACAATCTCTACACAGACAGTCACCTGAGGCCGGAATTGAACCCAGTTCCCTGACACTGAGAGACAGCAGTTGCCTCAGGGCAGGATGCTACCTGCTGCCCATAATGATGCTTATAATCTGATGCTATAAGTTCAAGAAGAGGTAATGTGGAGAAACCACTGCATCATAATAAGAAATAATGAACGTGCATTTATATAGCACCTCTCATTAACCTCAGGAATGGAAGCAGCTGGTCCATTGATATTAGAAAGATATTATAAAGCCCAGAAGGATCTGACTGCAAATTCCAGACTGTACAACCCTTAGGACCAGGAAACTTGGGCTCCCCATATCCAATATCTTTCTCAAAGATTTCAACTGGAAGTGAAAGCAGATTAGACTTAAAACGATAATCCAAAGTATTGGACTCAAGCAGCCGGACTTATAGTTGAGAAGTCACCAGCAGCAGATCAGATATACTCAAGCATACTGAGGGAAATAAGGGGGGAAACTTCAAAAATATTGGTGTAAAGGCATGGTTGATGGTAAATGCTGAGCTGCCCAAGTCCCAAAGGGAAATTGAAACAGCGCTAAAACAACTTTGCAATTTGTATGTTATGAGGAGTTTTTAGAAATCAGGAAATGACTTCTCAGGCCAATTGTGATGAATTTATGTTAAAACACAAGTTGATTAAAATAAATAAAGCATTTAAAAATTATGCCTGAACACAAGAATAGCTTTACAGAGTTAAAAGTAATTAAAATAGTCTCAAAAATTTCAGAGCTAACTTTCCCTTTTCTGATGGCAATAGTCCTTAAAGGCTTTAAAGAATAAAGAACAAAGAAAATTACAGCACAGGAATAGAACATAGAACATAGAACATAGAACATAGAACATTACAGCGCGGAACAGGCCCTTCGGCCCACAATGTTGCGCCGACCAGTCTTATTTTTAAAAAAAAACATTGACCCACTAATCTAAACCAATCCCTTTTCGTCCATAAACCTATCCACCAATCTCTTAAACGCCCCCAAACTAGGCGCATTTACAACTGCAGCAGGCAGGGCATTCCAGTCCCTCACCACCCTCTGGGTAAAGAACCTGCCCCTGACATCCGTCATATAACTACCCCCCCTTAATTTAAAGCCATGCCCCCTCGTGCTAGATTTCTCCATCCGAGGAAACAGGCTATCACCATCCACCCTATCTAAACCTCTAATCATCTTATATGTTTCTATAAGATCCCCTCTTAGCCGCCTTCTTTCCAGTGAAAACAACCCCAAATCCCTCAGTCTCTCCTCATAGGACCTCCCCTGCATACCAGGCAACATCCTGGTAAACCTCCTCTGCACCCTCTCCAAAGCCTCCACATCCTTCCTGTAATGTGGGCCTTTGGACCTCCAAACCTGCACCAACCATGCTGCCCGACTGAATTAACCCTTCGAGGGACCATATCCCTGTATTCCCAGTCTATTCATATATTTGTCCAGACACCCTGTAAAAGTTACTATTGTATCTACTTCCACTACCTCCCCCAGGCACCCACCACCCTGTGTGTAAAAAAAACCTTGCCTTGTATATCTCCTTTAAACCTTACCCCTCGCATCTTAAACTTATGCCCCCTAGCAATTGACTCTTCCAAAAACTTCTAACTATCCACTCTGTCCATGCCTCTCATAACCTTGTAGACTTCTATCAGGTCACCCCTCAACCTTCATCATTTCATGAGAAAAAATAGAGTTTCTCCAACCTCTCTTCATAGCTAGTGCCCTTCATTCCAGGTAACATTCTGGTAAATCTTTTATGCATCCTCTCCAAAGCCTCCATATCCTTCTGATAGTGTGGCGACCAGAATTGAACACTATATTCCACTATAAATGAACACTAACTAAGGTTATATAAAGCTGCCAATTTTTAAACTCAATGCCCCGGCCAATGAAGGCAAGCATGTCATTTGCCTTTTTGACTACCTTCTGCACGTGCATTGCCACTTTCAGTGACCTTTGTACTCAGATCCCTCTGCCTATCAATACTCTTAAGGGTTCTGCCATTTTCTGTATATTTCCAATCTTTATTAGACCTTCCAAAATGCATTACCTCACATTTGACTGGATTAAGCTCCATCTGCCATCAAGTTGCCAACCAATCTATATCCTGCTGTATCTTCTGACAGTCCTCCATCATTATCCACAAATCCATCAATTTCTGCATCGTCTGCAAACTTACTAATCAATCCAGTTACATTTTATTCCAAATCATTTATATATATAACAAACAGCAAAAGTCCCAGCACTGATCCCTCAGGAACACCTCTTGTCACAGCCCTCCATTCAGAAACACACCCTTCCACTGCCATCCTTGGCCTTCTATGACCAAGACAGTTTTGTATCCATCTTGCCAGCTCACCTCTGATCTTATGCGATTCACCTTCTGCACCAGTCTGCCATGAGGGACCTTGTCAAAGACCTTACTGAAGTCCATATGGATAATATCCACTGCCCTACCCTCATCAATCATCTTTGTCACTTCCTTGAAAATCTCAATCAAGTTACTGAGGCACGACCTCCCCTTCACAAAACTATGTTGCCTCTCACTAATAAGTCCATGTGTTTCCAAGTGGGAATAAATCCTATCTCGAAGAATCCTCGCCAATAATTTCCCTACCGCTGACATAAAGCTCACCGGCCTGTAATTACCTGGATTATCCTTGCTACTCTTCTTAAACAAAGGAACAACATTGGCTACTCTCCAATCCTCTGGGAGCTCCCCAGTAGCTAGTGAGGATACAAAGATTTCTCTCAAAGCTCCAACAATTTCCTCCTCCTATGCCCCTCTCAGTATTCTGGAATATATCCCATCAGGCCCTGGGGATTTGTCTATTTTAATGTTTCTCAAGATTCTCAGTATGTCCTTTTTGATCTCAACATGATTTAAGCATTCTACACACCCTTCCCCAGACTCATCATTCACCAACTCCTTCTCTGTGGTGAATACTGCTGCAAAGTATTCATTTAATACCTCGCCCATTTTCTTTGGCTCCACAAATAGATTCCCTCTCCGGTACTTGAGTGGACCAACCCTTTCTCTGGCTATCCTCTTGCCCTTTATATATGTATAAAAAGTCTTGGGATTTTCCTTAATCCTGCTGGCCAATGATTTTTTGTGACCCCGTTTTAACCCTCCTTACTCCTTGCTTAAGTTTCTTTCCACTTTCCTTGTATTTACACTTGTTTCATGTATTCCCAGGCTCCTAGTCTTGACAAATGCTTCCTTTCTCTCTTTGACTCGGCTCACAATATCTCTTATTATCCAAGGTTCCCAAAACTTGCCATACGTATCCTTACAGGAATGTGCTAGTCCTGAATCCCTATCAACTTACACTTGAAGCCTCCCATATGCCACTGTTCCCAAACTGCTCCCCTACTGAAACGTCAACCATCTGGCTGGGCTCATTCCCCAATACCTGACCCAGTATGGCCCTTTCCCTGGAGCTATCTACATACTTTTTCAAGCTGGATGCTCTTTACAAACTCCACCCCATCCATGCCCCTATCACTAAGTGAGATTGAGTCAATATAGGGGAAGTTAAAATCTCCCACCACAACAAACCTATTACTTTTGTACCTTGCCAAAATCTTTCTACACATCTGTTCTTCTTCTCGTGCTGGCTGTAGGGCGACCTATAGTAAACCCCCAGCATTGTGACTACACCCTTCCTATTCCTGAGCTCTACCCATAAAGTCTATAGACTTCCAGTAATTGTATTACACAATGGCCAGTTGCTCATGGGGATGTTCTCTGAGGCTGACAGCAAACTGGTTCTCCAGGTCTGATCTTTTCCACGCTATGGGTGGGATTTTACAGCCTTGCTCGAGCGAGACTGGAATCTCCTGCCTGAGGTCAATGGACATTCCCATTATCAGCACCTCACCCACTCCGATTCCTTGGCGGGTGAGGTGGTAGAGTTCCGGCATATGTCTTCATATAGCCATTACCGAACACCATATTATCTGCCTGGAGATATTACAAGCTTCCAAACTGTCTTCTGGGAGGCCTAAGTAGCTAACCCCCTCACACAGGTTTCAATCTTTCTTAAATATGTTCCTTCCCTATGACTTCTCGACCCATTACTGTTTCATGAAGTGTTTTCAGAATTTCCCTTTCCCCAGAACTGATCAAATTCCTTTCTTTCATGAATACTCCTCTATTTTAAAAAGTAAACTTCCCCTGTCTTTGCCTCACTTTCTTACAATTTGGAACTTGTAAATATTCCCCTTTCAACTGAAACAACCACTTCAAAACTACGTCTTTCATTTCCTCAAGCAAATTCTTATTTAAGTTTCTCTTGGTTCCTTGGCTAATTAACATGTCAAATCCATTTTTTTACACCTTCTTACAGATGTTTAGATCTTGCACTTTGTCTCTTAATCCAATTACGCTAATCACTTCCCCACCAACCTGTTTCCAGTATATGAACAATTGCCAAATGAGAACAAAAATATTCCTCATTCTCCTGTCACTGGCCAGAATCTTCCAATCCTCCTCAGAGACAAGAGATGGGCCCGAGAACTGGGGAGTGGCACATTCTACATTCTAGTTCAAAAAGCAAGGAGGGATAAACCCAGAACGATAGACCAAATAGTTTAACTTTGGCAATGGGAAAACTTCTAAAAATGATAAATCAGGAGAAAATAAACACTCACTTGGAAAAGTATGGATTAATTATGAAAAGTCAGCATGGATTTGTTGAGGGAAATTTGTGTTTAGGTATTTTGTTACGTATATAAGAATATACAAATTCAGAGCAGGAGTAGGCCATTCACCCCCTCAAGCCTCATGGCTGATCAGATTGTGGCTTCAATTCTGCATTCTGCCTATCCCAATAACCTTTGACTCCCTTGTTAGTCAAGGGCCTACCCAATTAATCTAATTCCCTCTTGAATGCCGCGATTGAACAAATATTACATTAAATTATAAAAATTGCCAAAATCTTGTGCTCAACTTAAAGAAAATTGAGAAAAGGCTAATGCCTAAGGACTGAGTTGAGGAGAAACTTCTTCACTCAGCGAGTGGTCAACCTGTGGAATTCTCTATCACAGCACGTTCTGGAGGCCGAGACATAGAAAATATTTAAGAAAGAAAGAGTTCTCTAGGTTGCGATCTTACTGCTTATTCGCACCATGCTACCAATTCAGCGAGACTGGAGAATTTGATGGCCAGCCAAATCTCCGTTCACTGCATCAGGATGGGAAACTTCTGCTGTTGTGGACAGTGGTAAGATCCAGCCTTAGACTCTAAAGGTGTCATGGGGAAGAGTGCAGTAAAGCGTTGAGATAGAGGATCAGATATGAATGATAAATAGACTTGAAGGGCCAAATGGCCTACTCCTGCTCCTATTTTCTATGTTTCAAATGCATGGTTGACCTTTATCTCAAACAGGCTGGAATACAAAGGGATGGAAGTTATGTTTCAGTTGTACAGATCCTATCTGGCATACAGCCTTCTGTTTTGGAGAGTGAATCTGGGGAAGGATTATTGAATCATAGAAACCCTACAGTGCAGAAGGAGGTCATCGAGCCTGCACCAACAACAATCCTAACCAGGTCCTATCATCTTAACCCCACATATTTACCCTCCCAATCCACCTGACACTAATGGACAATTCAGTACGGCCAAGTAACCTAACCTGCACATCTTTGGACTGTGAGAGGAAACCAGAGCACACACAAAAAAAAACACGCAGACACAGGGAGATTGTGCAAACTCCACTCAGTTACCTGAGGCCAGAATTGAACCCGAGTCCCTGTCACTGTGAGCAACAATGCTGACCGCTGTACCGCCGTGCCACCCCTAATTGGAAGGAAGGATGTATTGGCCTTGAGGAAGGTAAACACAGATTGACCAGGCTGATTCCAGGGCTTAAAGATTTGATTTATGAGGACAGATTGCAAAAGTTTGATCTATATTTTCTTGTGTTCAGAGGGGGTAGTTAAGGTCTGTTGAATAATTAAGGGATTAGGTGAGGGCAGTTACAGACAAACTATTTCATCTGGTGAGTAAGTCCAGAAGAAGGCATCACCTAAAAATTAGGGTTCGAACATTCCTGAGTGAAATTAAAAAATACATTATCAGTCAAACTCAAGTGAAATCTGGATTTATCTCTTCTAAAAAACATTGTGGATGCCGGAGGTTAAGTGGATATATCAAGAAAGAGATTGATAGATCTTTGTTCAGTAAGGACATTGGAGAGACACAGGGGAATTGAGTTGAATATAGATAGGCCACTGTCCAATGTAATTGCAGAGTAGGTTTGAAGGGTGGAATGGTCACCTCCTGTACCTACATTTCTATCCCTTACCCAAACATTAGGCTTTCAGGTTGTTTTTTAATCTCACACAGTTTGGCGTAGCTTTGTGCATAATACAATGATGGCTTGTCAGAGTGCATCAGATTGGAAAACTAAACCTTTAACGAAGCTTTGCAGAGACAATTATTCTCACCAAGCTGTGAGCTGGTTGTCTCACCATCTTCAGGAACAGAATCCAGAAACCTCATGTGGAGGGGAGTAAGGAATGCACAGTGATGGATCATTGAAACCACCTTTTATCAGCCTTAAACTGCCCTTCCTGGCCAAAAATCCCAGAATCCTTTGTGCAGAATCCCTGAACAATCTGTTGAAACACAACTGAATGTTGTTGGGTGAGCCGAGGAAGGTGACAGATGAGTACGTCAGGCAGCATCAGCAGTACGTCCGCTGGTGCAAAGTGTTCTTCTGTGTAAACTCAGTAGATGGTAGATGTGTTCTGTCATTCGCTACTTGATGAACACACAGCTTCTCACTGTAGCCCAGGTTCTATGGTTTCAATCTGTCTCACAACAAATTAAAAAAACATAGAATGAAGAACAAAGAACAACCCGGCAGGGAAAACAGGCCCTTCGGCCCAACAAGCCCGCGCAGCCATTTTAAAGCATTTTCCTACACCTACACCTGGGTGAATTGCTGGAGGAAGGAGCCTCTTTGATTTCTGAACAAGATGTGAAGGATTGTCCAAATGGTTCAATGCTGCATTCTTTCTCTCACCATTTCTCAATTGGACATTGAATTCATACAATCTGGCTGTAATTTAACTACCAAAGGCTGGACCGCAGCCACCCTAAGGAGGCTCCCAGGGGATTAGATGGCCATCAGGCAGTCCATACCGGCCTTATTGCAGAGGCCCTGTGCCTTTAAAGGTGAGACCCCGCCTCCCAGAGCTGCTGCCCAATCAGATGACTAGCATCTTTTCCTTTGCATGCAATGGTAGCCAATGTCGAGACTGCAGTAGGCCCAGGACCAGGCACTGTGCTGGAGACCCAGAGTAAAGGTAAGTGGGAAGGGGCTCAGCAAGGCTGGTAGGTAGGCTCTGGCAAAAAAGCCAGGGTGCAAAGATCATGTGGAGGACAGGGATGGTGTTCCTTACCTTCGCACAGTAAAATCCAAGCCAGAATTTTGTTCAGTTTTGCCACTGGTGGGAATTCTAGTTGCATGTATTTGCATTTCATGAATGCTCATTATAACAGCTGCCCTCCTCACCCGAATCTCGCCACACTTCCCAATCTTGTATCTCGCCAGTGGGAATTCATTCAGCTGTTTGAAGAATGGTGTGTAGAACACGGACTTCGGTTTGTGCGAGACTTTGAGTAGTGTGTAACGTACCTGGCTGACCTGCCATAGCAGTGTGCCACTCTGGTTACATTGTGTGCCACTCTGCTGGAGCTGGAGAGTTGGTGCCCTCCTGCTCTGTGCCAACATTGTCTGTATGGAAACTCTGCGGGGCTCATGCAATCTCCACTTCAGATATGATCGGTACTGCGCCTGAGGTCAGGGAGGTCAGGGGTCTTCTGTCCCAGTGCCTGACATGTATGGACAGCTCTGTGCTTGGGGGACTCGTGTAGCCTCCATATTGACCAACTCCAAGTTCAATCTGGGTTGGGGTGAGACGAAGACATGGGGGACAATCGGGAAAGAAGGTTGAGCAAGGGCAGCCAGGCTCAGAGGGCGTGGGGGAGCACACAGAGGGACAATGGAGGGCTGTGAAAGGCAGAGGAGAGAGGAGAAGGGACACAATGGAAGGCAGACAGGTAAGAAGGTGGGCGAGGATGGTAAACAGTGAAAGGGAAGTCTGAGAGGGGGTGGGGGGGGCAAGACTCTAATAAGGCTGCATGAAAAACTCACAAAGGGGCCAAATTGATACCACATGGTTTACCAGAAGGGAATGCACTCCAGAATGAGCGGTGGGTCTTGTTAATGTGGTACCCACCCAGATGGTGTGGTTTGGAGGATCACTGTCATGCTCTGTCCTCTCTGGAAAGGGGAATTGTGTCAGAGTTTCCATCCGTGTTCAGGGGCTTGCAAACAGGAGTCAGAGAGTGTAGACGTTCCTCCTGTGAAATGGAAAGGAGTCATAGGTAACACGCAGACCAAGGGCTGAGGTAAAATCCCCTCAATGTTTCCTCCTGAAATAAGTGTTTAAAGCAATTACTCAGAGGTTGCTAAATCACATCTTTAATATTAGGAGAGTACTGAAAGAATGCAAACTGTTTGATGATTTGCAATGGTGCATGCACAAGAAAATTTGGCTGCAATACACTCGGTCCTTTCAGCTAAGTCATTAATATTTTAACATTTATTTATTAGTTTGCAAGTAGGCTTACATTAACACTACAGTGAAATTACTGTGAAAAATCCCCTAGTCACCACACTCCGGTGCCTGTTTGGGTACACTGAGGAGAATTCAGCATGGCTAATGCACCTAACCAGCACGTCTTTCAGACCGTGGGAGGAAATCAGAGCACCCGGAGAAAACCCATGCAGACACGGGGAGAACATGCAAACTCCACACAGACAGTGACCCAAGCTAGGAATTGAATCGGAGTCCCCGGTGCTGTGAGGCTGCAGTGCTAACTACTGTGCCACCCTAGCAAACAGTTGAAACTGCAGCACTGATTCCTGAGGCACTCCACGATTACAGTTGACCAAACTGAACTTGCCTTTATTCCAACTCCCTGGGTGATACTCAATGGATGGGATTTGTCTATAGCTGGGGATCCAATGGGAGCACTGTGTCACCTTCCTTTCAGGAAGTGTCTCTCAGGCACTTAACTGGGCAGTGGTGGGCAGGCTCTTATCAGGGTCAAGGACCCAGGGCTGAAATCCTGCCCCTGAGAACATCTGGCCAATCAAAGGGTTCTGATAGTGTGATGGCTGCTGCTGGCAATGCACCAAGGCCTTGGATCAATGTGGGACCACATCAGAGGAGAGTGATAGCATGATGGCGGGATGGGGGGGTTCACAGCATTTGCCCACATCCATGTTGTGTTCCTCAATCAGAGATTGAGTGCCCAAAGCCCCCACCAACCCCCAGGAGAAATTTACTTTCAGGCTTTCTAGTTGCACACCCATCACTGTGCACAAGCCTTCCCATCCCAGATACAGGAACACAGCAGGTTTAAACCTAATGCTCCCTGTCTGATTAAATGTAATCCCTGCCACCATACTCACTTCTGTTTTGTTAGTTAGCCAACCTATGCAAATACATCATCCCAGCACCATGAGCTCTTACTTTGTTTAGTGACATTTCATACCGCAGTTTATGAAATGGCTTTCAGAAATCCAAATACACCACGTCTATTGGTTCCCCTTTATTCACACTGCTTGTTGTACCTTCAAGGAACTCTAATAAATTTGTCAAACATAATTCCTCTTTCACAGACTGATGTTTTCCCAGATATCCTGTTACTAATATCCTTAAGAGATCTAGCACTTTCCTAGATGTTAGACTAGCTGGCCCATACAAGGACTTCTCCAGAATCTATGGAATTTTGTAAGATTACAACCAATGCGTTCACCAATGTGGGTGGCGCAGTGGCACAGTGGTTAGTATTGCTACCCTACAGTGCCAGGGACCGGGTTTGATTCCAGCCTGTGTCACTATCTGTGTGGTTTGTACATTCACCCTGTGTCTGCGTGGGTTTCCTCTGGGTGCTTCGATTTTCTCCCACACTCCAAAGATGTGCAAATTAGATAGATTGGTCATCTAATTGCTGCTTTGTGTCCCAAGGTGTCTAGGTTAGATGGATTAGCCATGGGAAATGATTGGGATTACAGGGACAGGGCCGAGTAGAGGGCCTGGGTAAGATATTCTGTCAGAAGGTCAGTGCAAAAGAAGCCATTTGGTCCATCAAGCCTATGATTCTTCCTCTGCAGCCAGTTCTTTTCAAGATTCCCAGATGCAGGCCATCAGACCAAGTGGAGTTGGCAGCCTTTATTCCCATTACTTTGTACTTTTTCTCTGGTGATTGCGATTGTTTTAAGTTTCTCCCTCTCTTTGTTCCTCAGGTTTTCTGCGTTTCTTGGATGTATTTTGTTTGTAGTCTGCTGTGAAGACAGAGATATTATCAGCCTCCCAGTTGGCTATGGGCAGGAGCTGTGTGTACATTGGTTCAGTCAGATTTCATCTCTCACGTTGGCATTAAATTCGGTTGATCTTTCCCAGTCTAATTCAGTATTACATCCATTTAAAATGTTTGGGTTGTACTCAGGCACCTGCTGTCACTATGCTGTTTCTTGTGATTCCCAGGAGTATCAAATAATGATACATTTAGACACGACATTTTGAGATTTCTACGCATGTATTTCATAGATATTGATACTCAGCACCTGAGTGCGGTGCTGTAGTGAGTAACGGGGAAAGCTGGATATACGAGCGCATAATAATAGAGTTCCTAACACTTTACAAATAAATAATATTTGAATTATAATTGCAACATAACACTCAGGGCTTGTGTAAATGAGGAGGTGTATCAGTCGGGAAAGGTGTAAATCAAGAAATGAATAAATCTCGAAGTGTGTAAATCAAGGATTGTATATATTGGAAAATGTGTGAATCAGAAATGTATAAATAGGGATGTTTGTAAATCAGGAAGTGTGTAAACTAGAAAGTGTGTAAGTTGAGAAGTAAGTAAGGTGGGCAGTATGTAAATGAAGACGTGTGTAAATCAGGAAATGTATAAACCGCAAAGTGTGTATATTGAACACTATGTAAATGATACGTGCCAATGAAGTGTGTAAATCAGGGTGTGTGTAAATTGGGATATGTATAAGTTGGAAAGTGTGTAAGTTGGATACTCAGCCTGATGTTGTCAGTTTTACACTGTTTAAATTAGGTATAAATGATCCCTCTCTGCGTCATTAACATCTCTTTATGATATCTTTGGAGATACGTCTCTTCCTGTGCACTGTTTGTTGAATTCTCTGCTATCAATTCATCAGTGAGAATTTTGATTTGATATTGTCGATTATTTCTGTTATTTCAGAAAGAATTGAACCAAACCATTAGTAATACAGGCTGGAGTTTCTTTAAAAGCAAATAGCAATGATTTCAACCAGACAAAATGTTACTTTTTTTTTCCTTTTGCCTGGCAGCCAGACTGGCAATTAAAGTCAGACATCTCTTCAAACTTCACAACTACCTGTTCCAGCCTGGAATCTGGCCCAAACAGAAAAGGTTTGTAATTCAGTATCCATAGCTCGAGAACATCTGTTGCCTACTGTATGAATGAAGTAATTGGCAATAAGGATCTGCAGGAAATGAATGTGTCAAATATAAACCCAATTCCCGAATCTCAACAATGAAAGTCTGACAGAGACATTCTCAGCTGATGAGTCAGCTATTCTCAGCCCTGGCTGATGCCAAAGACGTTTCCAGCAAATATCCTGCCTGTCTTCATCATCTGTTGCTATAAATATGGTGACATTGGCACAGTGGGTGTTGTTGACGCTTCATAAGAACATAAGAACATAAGAAATAGGAGCAGGAGTAGGCCAACTAGCCCTTCGAGCCTGCCCCGCCATTCAATAAGATCATGGCTGATCTGTCGCTGCTCAGTTCCACTTTCCCGCTTTCTCCCCATAACCCTTAATCCCCTCTCTTATCAAAAACCCATCAACCCGCGTCTTAAAAATATTTAGTGAGGCAGCCTCCACCACTTCAACGGGCAGAGAATTCCAGAGATTCACCACCCTTTGAGTGAAGAAGTTCCTCCTCAACTCCGTTCTAAACCGCCCCCCCTTTATCTTGAGGCTGTGCCCCCTAGTCCTACTGTCCTTTCTGAGCAGCAAGAGTCTCTCCACCTCTATCCTATCCATCCCATTCATCATCTTATACGTCTCAATGAGATCCCCCCTCATTCTTCTAAACTCTAACGAGTACAAGCCCAGTTTATTCAGCCTCTCCTCATAGCTCAACCCCCTCAACTCCGGTATCAGCCTAGTAAACCTCCTCTGCATTACCTATCATGTCAGCTCCCGGTGAATGTGTAGGGAGGAGCAGCCGAGTGAGCGAAAGCAGATCGACTTGGAGATTAGTCATTAAGGCCCCGCCTTCTCAACCTTGCCCCTCACGTGAGGTGTGGTGATCCTCAGGTTAATTCACCACCAGTCGGCTCCTCCCACTCAAAGCGGAGAACAACCTATGGTCATCTGCAACTATGGGATTTTATCTTTACATCATATTTCCATAAGACCACAAGATATAGGAGCTGAATTAGGCCATTTGGCCCATTGAGTCTGCTCTGCCATTTGATTATGGCTGATATGTTTCTCAACTCCTTTCTGCTGTCTTTTTCCCATGACCTTTGATCACTTTGCTAATCACGAATATATCTTTCTCTGTCTTAAGTATACTCAATGATCTGGTCTCCACGGCCTTCTGTGGCAATGAATTCCATTAATTCATCACCCTCTGGCTGAAGGAATTCCTCCTCATCTCAGTTCAAAAGGGTCATCCCTTTATTCTGAGACTGTGCCCTCAGATCCTAGTCTCTCCTACTAATGGAAATACCTTTCCCATGTCCGCTCTATCCAGGCCTTGCAGTATTCTGTAAGTTTCAAAGAGATTCTACCCCGCCTCTCCAGTCCTTCTAAACTCCATCAATTAGACCCAGGGACCTCAAACGCTCCTCATACGTCAAGATTTTCATTCCTGGGATCATTCTCATGAACCTTCCAAGCCCAGCACATCCTTCCCTAGGTTCGGAGTCCAAAATTGCTTATAGTACTCCAAATAGTGAATCTGGTGAACTGGTGTGGCAACAATAATCTCTCCCTCAATGTCAACAAAATGAAGGAGATTGTCATTGACTTCAGGAAGTGTAAAGGAGAACATGTCCCTGTCTACATCAAAGGGAACGAAGTAGAAAGGGTTGAGGGCTTCAAGTTTTTCGGTGTCCATCACCAACAACCTGTCCTGTTACCCCCAGGCCGACACTATAATTAAGAAAGCCCACCAATGCCTCTACTTTCTCAGAAGACTAAGGAAATTTGGCATGTCAGCTACGACTCCCACCAACTTTTACAGATGTACCATAGAAAGCATTCTTTCTGGTTGTATCACAGTTTGGTATGGCTCCTGCTCTGCCCAAGAGTGCAAGGAACTACAAAAGGTCGTGAATGTAGCCCAACCCATCACGCAAACCAGCTCCCATCCATTGACTCTGTCTACACTTCCCACTGCCTCGGCAAAGCAGCCAGCATAATTAAGGACCCCTTGCACCCCAGATATTCTGTCTTCCACCTTCTTCCTTCAGGACAAAGATACAAAAGTCTGAGATCATGTACCAACCAACTCAAGAACAACTTCTTCCCTGCTGCCGTCAGACTTTTGAATGGACTGATGTTGCATTAAGCTGATCATTCTCTACACCCTTGCTATGACTGTAACACTACATTTTGCACTCTCTCATTTCCTTCTCTATGAACTGTAAGTTTTGCTTGTATAGCGTGCAAGAAACAATACTTTTCACTGTATGTTAATACATGTGACAATAATAAATCAAATCAGAATCAAAATGAGGTCTGGCCAGAGCCTTACAAAGTCTCAGTAGTACATCCCTGCTTTTGTATTCTGGTCCTCTTGAAATGACTGCTAACATTGCATATGCCTCCTAATTACCAAGTCAACCTTCAAGTTAACCTTAAGAGAATCCTGAACTAGGATGCCCAAGTCCCTTTGCGATTCTAATTTCTGAATTCTCTCCCCATTTAAAAAATAGTCTATGCCTCTATTCTTCCTATCAAAGTGCATAACCTCATACTTTCCCACATTGTATTCCTTCTGCCACCTCTTTGCCCATATCATCACCACTGACTTCAAGTAAATATCTCTGATGAACCAAAGATCTTTCTCATTGATGCTGATGTCTTCGCGCTTCTTCAAAAGATGAGTGTGTTGAATTTGATCAAACGCTTTATCGTCATCAATAAAATACAGATAGTGGTGGTTTCAAGGTTATAAACATATGGATTGTATTTTGTGTTCATTTATCTTCTGCAAAACCACATTGTGAGCTGAATTTCACTTCCCCTCAGTGGGAAGCCTATTCCGCCACCTTCCTGCCCAACCCCCAAGCTCACCCTCATCATACAAGAGATACGAGATGAAAAATTAAATTGATATATTTAAATCAACAATTCAGAGTGAATTAAACTTGTTATTTTCTCTCAAAATGGTACATTAGCGAGGCAACTTCTTGCAAGCTGTGCCCAGCATACCTTCTAATTCTACCTTTTACTCTCATTTTATGCTTCTAAAGCTTCATTCTACACCCTAGCTATGATTGTAACACTATATTCTGCACCCTCTCCATTCCTTCTCTGTGAATGGTATGTGGTGTCTGTACAGCATGCAAGATAGAATACTTTTCAATGTATACTAATATAGGTGACAATAATAAATAAATAAAATCAAATCAGCTGGGGTTAGAGCTAGGGGTTAGAGTTGACCTGGGGGTGAGAGCTGGACTGGGGGTTAGAGTTGATCTGGGGGTGAGAGTTGATTTGGGGGTGAGAGCTGGGCTGGGAGTGAGAGTGGGGCTGGGGGTGAGGGTGGGACTCGGGGGTGAGAGTGGGGCTGGGGGTGAGAGTTTATCTGGGGGTGAGAGCCGGGCTGGGGGTTAGAGTTGATCTGGGGGTGAGAGATGGGCGGGGGGTGAGAGATGGGCTGGGGGTGAGAGTGGGGCTGGGGGTGAGAGATGGGCTGGGGGTGAGAGATGGGTTGGGGATGAGAGTGGGGCTGGGGGTTAGAGTTGGGCTGGGGGTTAGAGTTGGGCTGGGAGTGAGAGTTGGGCTGGGGGTGAGAGTTGGGCTGGGGTTTAGAGTGGGGCTAGGGGTTAGAGTTGGCCTGGGGGTGAGAGTTGGGCTGGGGGTGAGAGATGGGCTGGGGGTGAGAGTTGGGCTGGGGGTGAGAGTTGGGCTGGGGGTTAGAGTTGGCCTGGGGGTGAGAGTTGGGCTGGGGGTTAGAGTTGGGCTGGGGGTGAGAGTTGGGCTGGGGGTGAGAGATGGGCTGGGGGTGAGAGTTGGGCTGGGGGTTAGAGTTGGGCTGGGGGTTAGAGTTGGCCTGGGGGTGAGAGTTGGGCTGGGGGTGAGAGATGGGCTGGGGGTGAGAGTTGGGCTGGGGGTGAGAGTGGGGCTGGGGGTGAGAGTTGAGCTGGGAGTGAGAGTGGGGCTGGGGGTTAGAGTTGGGCTGGGGGTGAGAGTTGGGCTGGGGGTTAGAGTTGGGCTGGGGGTGAGAGATGGGCTGGGGGTTAGAGTTGGGCTGGGGGTGAGAGTTGGGCTGGGGGTTAGTGATGGGCTGGGGGTGAGAGTTGGGCTGTGGGTTAGAGTTGGGCTGGGGGTTAGAGTTGGGCTGGGGGTGAGAGTTGGGCTGGGGGTGAGAGATGGGCTGGGGGTGAGAGTTGGGCTGGGAGTGAGAGTTGGGCTGGGGGTGAGAGTTGGGCTGGGGGTGAGAGTTGGGCTGTGGGTGAGAGTTGGGCTGGGGGTGAGAGTGGGGCTGGGGGTTAGAGTTGGGCTGGGGGTTAGAGTTGGGCTGGGGGTGAGAGTTGGGCTGGGGGTGAGAGTTGGGCTGTGGGTGAGAGTTGGGCTGGGGGTGAGAGTTGGGCTGGGGGTGAGAGTTGGGCTGGGGGTTAGAGTTGAGCTGGGGGTGAGAGTTGGGCTGTGGGTGAGAGTTGGGCTGGGGGTGAGAGTTGGGCTGGGGGTGAGAGTTGGGCTGGGGGTTAGAGTTGAGCTGGGAGTGAGAGTTGGGCTGGGGGTGAGAGTTGGGCTGGGGGTTAGAGTTGGGCTGGGGGTGAGAGTTGGGCTGGGGGTGAGAGTTGGGCTGTGGGTGAGAGTTGGGCTGGGAGTGAGAGTTGGGCTGGGAGTGAGAGTTGGGCTGTGGGTGAGAGTTGGGCTGGGGGTTAGAGTTGGGCTGGGGGTGAGAGTTGGGCTGGGGGTGAGAGTTGGGCTGTGGGTGAGAGTTGGGCTGGGAGTGAGAGTTGGGCTGTGGGTGAGAGATGGGCTGGGGGTGAGAGATGGGCTGGGGGTGAGAGATGGGCTGGGGGTGAGAGATGGGCTGGGGGTGAGAGTTGGGCTGGGGGTGAGAGTTGGGCTGTGGGTGAGAGATGGGCTGGGGGTGAGAGATGGGCTGGGGGTGAGAGATGGGCTGGGGGTGAGAGTTGGGCGGGGGGTGAGAGTGGGGCTGGGGGTTAGAGTTGGGCTGGGGGTGAGAGTGGGGCTGGGGGTGAGAGTGGGGCTGGGGGTGAGAGTGGGGCTGGGGGTTAGAGTTGGGCTGGGGGTGAGAGTTGGGCTGGGGGTGAGAGATGGGCTGGGGGTGAGAGATGGGCTGGGGGTGAGAGTTGGGCTGGGGTTAGAGTTGGGCTGGGGGTTAGTGATGGGCTGGGGGTGAGAGATGGGCTGGGGGTGAGAGATGGGCTGGGGGTTAGAGTTGGGCTGGGGGTTAGAGTTGGGCTGGGGGTGAGAGATGGGCTGGGGGTGAGAGTTGGGCTGGGGTTAGAGTTGGGCTGGGGGTTAGTGATGGGCTGGGGGTGAGAGATGGGCTGGGGGTGAGAGATGGGATGAATGATCTTCATCACTGAATCTCCAGGGTGTTTCCTGAAAGCATCTTTGTCCATGGTTCCAGATTTGGAAATACCACTCTTATTTTTGGAAGGAACATATATGATTTGATTTGCATTACTGTGCAGTGCGCCACTATAATAGGGCAAGTTATCCTACTCACATTAATGCAGTCATGTCATGTGTTTAGTGTTCCTTATAACTTGGACCAGAAGGTTCTAATCTCACCCCTGTGTCAGGAGACCATCACAAAATCTCAATGCATTCCTGAGTGCAAATCCAGGGAGTGATAGCTCCACAAACCTGTGTTGTTATGTGCTGCATTTGTTCTTAAGTGTGCTGACCTGACACGTATCTTCATGCAAAAGATGCATTCTTTTCAGTCTCATATTAAGCATTAAAAATCAAGATCCCAATTGTACAAAGTAGGCATGTTCCCTCCAAAAGGAAGAGTGGCTCTGTCAAATCTAGATCCCCTGGTTTTCTAGAAGAAGTCATGATGTGGAGACGCCAGTGCTGGTAAGCACAGTAAGAAGTCTCACAACACCAGGTTAAAGTCTGAAGAAGGAGCTTGAGGCTCCGAAAACTAGTGCTGCTGAATAAACCTGTTGGACTTTAATCTGGTATTGTGAAACTTCTCACTGTGTCTAGAAGAGTACAGGGGAAGATCAAACAGAAAAAGAAAGTGTACGATAAGCACAAGGAACTAGGCACTTCAGGTAGCCTAGACTAACATAGGAAGTGCAGGGACAAAGTCAAAAATGAAATAAGAAAATCAAAGAGAGGGCATGAAAAAAGATTAGCAAGTAAATTAAAGAAAACCCAGAGATGTTTTACCACCATATTAATGGTAAAAGATGAGTTGAGGTAAAAGTAGGACCTACCAGAGATGAAGATGGGAACATTGTGTACAGATGCAGAGGCTGTGGGAAGGGTTTTAAATGAACGTTTTGTCTCTGTGTTTACAAAGGAAAGGCATGACGCTGATAAGATAATCCAGGAGGAACAGTGAGATACTGGACGGGATATTCATAGAAAGGAAGTACTCGAAGGGCTGGAATCCTTGGTAGTTGATAATAAGAACAAAAGAACTAGGAGCAGGAGTAGGCCATCTGCCCTCTCGAGCCTGCTCTGCCATTCAATAAGATCATGGCTGATCTTTTTGTGGACTCAGCTCCACTTACCCACCCACTCACCATAACCCTTAATTGCTTTACTGTTTAAAAATGTATCTATCCTTTCCTTAAAAACATTCAGTGATGCACACTCATTGCTTCAGGGGATTCCACAGATTCACAACCCTTTGGGTGAATAAGTTCCTCCTCAACTCAGTTCTAAATCTGCTGCCCCTTAATTTGAGGCCATGCCTCATTCTAGTTTCACCTGCCAGTGGAAACAACCTTCCTGCTTCTATCTTATCTCTTCCTTTCACAATCCTATATGTTTCTATAAGACCTGCCCTCATTCTTCTGAATTCCTATGGGTATAGTCCCAGTCTACTCAGTCTGTCCTCATAAGCCAACCCTCTCAACTCCGGAATCAACCTAATGAATCTCCTCAGCACCCCCTCCAGTGCCAGTATATCCTTTCTCAAGTAAGGAGACCAAAACTGTACACAGTACTCCAGGTGTAGCCTCACCAGAACCTTATACAGCTGCAACATAACTGTCCTGTTTTTAAACTCTATCCCTCTAGCAATAAAGGACAAAATTCTGTTTGCCTTCTTGATTACCTGCTGCACCTGCAAACCAACATTTTGTGATCCATGCACAAGAACACCCAGGTCCCTCTGCGCAGCAGCATGTTGCAATTATTTACCATTTAAATAATATCCATTTTGCTGTCATTCCTACCAAAGTGGATGACCTCACATTTACCAATATTGTACTTCATCTGCCAGACCTTTGCCCACTCACTAAGACTATCTATACTCCTTTGCAGACTTTCAGCGTCCTCTGCACACTTTACCATTCATCTTAGTGTCATCTGCAAATTTTGACACACTACACTTGGTCCCCAACTCCAAATCAACTCTCTAAATGGTAAACAATTGCAGTCCCAACACTGATCCCCGAGGCACACCACTAGTCACTGATCACCAACCCGAAAAACATCCATTTACCCTTTCTTTTTGCTCTCTCTTAGTTAACCAGTCCTTTATCCATGCTAATACATTACCCGTAACACTGTGCACCTTTATCTCATGCAGCAGCCTTTCGCGTGGCACCTTGTCAAATGCTTTCTGGAAATCCAGATACACAATATCCACAGGTTCCCTATTGTCCACTGTGCACATAATGTCCTCAAAGAATTCCACCAAATTAGTCAAATATGATCTATCCTTCATGAACCCATGCTGCTTCTTCCCAATGGTACAATTTGTCTTGCTACTTCTTCCTTGATGATAGAATCAAGTATTTTCCCTACTACTGAAGTTAAGCCAACTGGCCTATAATTACTCGCCTTTTGTTTACCTCAATTTTTAAACAGTGGCGTCACATTTGCTGTTTTCCAATCTGCAGAAACCACCCCAGAATCCAGAGAATTTTGGTAAATTATCACTAGTGAATTTGCTATTCCCTCCCACCCCCCCATCTCTTTTAGTACCCTGGGATGCATTCCATCATGGCCAGGAGACTTGTCTACCTTTAGCTCCATTAACGTGCCCAAAATTGCCTCTTTAGTGATAACGGTAGCTTATAGTTCCTCACCTGCCATAGCCTTCTTGTTAGCAATTTTTGGCATGTTATTTGTGTCTTCCACTGTGAGGACCAATACAAAATACCTGTTCAATGCTTCAGCCATTTCCTTATTTCTACTTATTACATCCCCCATCTCATCCTCCAAAGCACCAATGTTTACTTTAGCCACTTTTTTTTCATTTTATATATTTGTAGAATCTTTTGCTATCTGTTTTTATATTCTGAGCTAGTTCACTTTCATAATCCACCTTATTTTTCTTTATAGCTTTTTTTGTGGCTTTCTGTTGATCTTCAAAGAATTCCCAATCCTCTAGTTTCCCACTAATCTTTGCCAAGACCAGACAGATTGTTTCCAAGGCTGCTAACGAGGGTCAGGGAGGAGACAGCAGATGCTCGGAAGCTGATTTTCTAATCCTCATTAGACACAGGAGGTACCGGAGGACTGGAGAAATGCAGTTCCATTGGTTAAAAAGTTTAATTTTATTTATTAGTGTCACAAGTAGGATTACACTAACACTGCAATGAAGTTACTGTAAAAATCTCCTAATCACCATACTCCAGTGCCTGTTTGGGTACACTGAGGGAGAATTCAGCATGGCCATTGCACCTAACCAGCACATCTTTCAAACTGTGGGAGGAAACCGGAGCATCCAAAGGAAAACAATGCAGATACAGGGAGAATGTGTACATTCACAGTAATCCAACTAGGAATCAAACCTGGGTCCATGGCACAGTGAGGCTACAGTGCTAACCACTGTGCCACGGTGCCACCAGGATTGAAGGAAATGCCAAACAATCATAGGCAAGTTAATCTTACATCAGTGGTGGGCTAATTAATAGACTCAATTAACTGGTACATAGAAAGGCATGGACTAGTCAGGGATGGTCAGCATGGATTTGTTAAAGGAAGGTCTTGCCTCACAAACTTGATTGAATTCTTTAAAGAAGTAACAAGAAGGGTTGATGAAAGTAGTGCAATGGATGTTATATATATGGGTTTTAGCAAGGCGTTTGATAAGGTCCCACATGGCAGATCCATCAAAAAGTTCATGGGATACAGGATAATGTGGCATAGTGGATCAAGTTAGCTCAGTAACAGGAAACAAAAGGTAATGCTTGATGGATGCTCTTGCAGATAAAAAGCAGGTTTCGGTATTGGGACTTTTATTGTCTGTGTTGTATACCAATGATTTGGATGTGAATACGGGGAACACAAAGATTGGTCAAGTAGTGGATGGTGTGGAGAATGGCTATAATCTCCAAAGCAATATGGATGGGTTAGTGGATAGGCGGTAAAGTGGCAGATGGGTTTTAATGCAGAGAAGTATGAGGTAATGCATTTAGTGAGGTGAAATAATTATAGGAAATGGGGATATACCAAGATGAAGTGAGAGATCTTGGCAAACAACTACACAGGTCCCTAAAGGCAGCAGTTCAGGTGGAAAAGGTTGTAAAGAAAGTATAGGGAATACTCACCTTCATTAGCAGAGGTATGGAATATAAATGTAAAGATATAATGTTGGAACTGTAAAATACTGATGAGGCCGCAACTGGCGTATTGTGTGCAGTTCACAGAATCATAGAAACATAGTTCTGATCAAATTAAAGGAAGGATGTAATTGCTCTGGAAAGAATGCAGAGGAGGTTTGCAAGAATGTTGCCAGGGATGGAAAGGTCAGATGTGAAGAGAAATTGGATAGATTGGGGTTATTTTCAGTGGAACAAAGAAGGTTGAGTGGTGATTTGATAGAGGTGTACAAAATTATGACAGGAAAAAGAGAGAGTGAACAGGATAAAATAATTTCCCTTGGTGGAGAATTCTAGAACCACGGGACACAGATTCAAACACGGTGGTAGTAGGTGTGGAGGGGACATGAGGAAGTTCTTTATTATGCAGAGGGTGGTGGGTTCTGGAATTTGCTGCTCATGTTGGTGATGGAGGCAGAGACCCTACGCTCTTTTAAGAAGTATCTAGATCTACATCTTAAATGCTGTAAGCTACAGGGCTATTGGCTGGGTGCAGGAAGGTGGGATCAGAAAGGGCATCTGGGTGTCCCTGGACCTGCATGGACAAGATGGGCCAAATAGTCTCCTTGTGCTGTAATGTTTCCATGGTTCTATTAACTACCTCCATTGACCTGTTCAAACAAATTATCTCCTCATTATCACAATGTTCTGTGCAATCCACTACATAAAGCAAATTAAGCTGGTCATTAACCAGTTGTGTTTGGATCTTGCTGTGCACAACATGCTTCTTGCTTCCAAAGCAAAGCATTGCACGAGAGGGGTATATCTCTTGGATGTGACAGTGATATTTATCATAGAATGTTTTCAACACTGAACGAGGCCATTCAGCCCATTGTGTCTGACCCTGGCCTCTACAAGAGACAGCTCCGCGCAGCTGTCTGAAAATGTGATGCAGACAGATTCACAAACAAGAGAACTCAGCTAGTCACTCACCTTTCAATTGGAGCTCTGCAAATTTTGGCTCGACAGATAATGATCCAATTTCATCTTGAAAGGCATGATTGTTCTTGTCTCCACCAAACTCTCAGACAGCACATTCCAGATCCTAACCACATACTGTGTGAATCTGTCTCCACCACACTCTCAAACAGTGCATTCCAGATCCTAACCACTCGCCGAGGAACCTGTCTCCACCACTCTCTCAGACAGTACATTTCAGATCCTAACCACTTGCTGTGTGAATCTGTCTCCATCACAATCTAAGGCAGTGCATTCCAGATCCTAAGCACTCGCTGTGTGAATCTGCCTCTGCCTTAAATCGGTACCTTCTGGTTTTTGATCATTCTGCCAACAGTTAGTTTGTCCCGATCTACTCTGTCTATATTCCTCAGCATGTTAGCCACAAATCCCCTCTCTACCATCTCCTTTAAAGAGAACAGCTCCATTATCTGCAATCTAACCAAGTAATTCTCCCATCCTAGGAATCATTCTCAATATTTTTTTCCAGATCCTCTCTAAAATCCTCTAAATCCTCTCTAAAACTATTTCCTAAACTGTGATGACAAGAATTGTGCACAAAGAGCCAGAATTCTCCAACCTCCCCGTAGCTGGGATTCTCTGGCCCGCTGTGGTGAATGGAGATTTGGCTGACTGTCAAATTCTCCATTCTCGCTGGCAGCAGCAGGGTGTGAATGGCTAGAGAATTGCAAGCAAAGTTCTAGCTGAAACAATGTTTTATAAAGGTTGGTGAAAAGTTCCTTGCTTTTGTATCTATGCCCGTATTTATAAATGATGCGGAGTTAGGGTTTTGCTACTAAATAATCCTGTTGGATTTTAACCTGGTGTTGTGAGATTTCTTATTGTATTTGTAAATCCAGGATTACTAACTCATTATCGGTATGCTTTATTCACTCAGTTATAGAACATAGAACATTACAGCGCAGAACAGGCCCTTCGGCCCACGATGTTGCGCCGACCAATTAAAAAAGCAATGACCCTCTAACCTAAACCAATCCCTTTCCATCCATAAACCTATCCACGGATCTCTTAAACGCCCCCAAACTAGGCGCATCTACAACTGCAGCAGGCAGGGCATTCCATTCCCCCACCACCCTCTGGGTAAAGAACCTACCTCTGACATCCGTCCTATATCTACCACCCCTTAATTTAAAGCTATGCCCCCTCGTGCTAGCTTTCTCCATCCGAAGAAAAAGGCTATCACTGTCCACCCTATCTCAACCTCTAATCATCTTATATGTTTCAATAAGGTCCCCTCTTAGCCGCCTTCTTTCTAATGAAAACAACCCCAAATCCCTCAGTCTCTCCTCATAGGACCTTCCCTCCATACCAGGCAACATCCTGGTAAACCTCCTCTGCACCCTCTCCAAAGCCTCCACATCCTTCCTATAATGTGGGGACCAGAACTGCACACAATACTCCAAGTGCGGACGCACCAGAGTTTTGTACAGTTGCAACATGACGTTGCGGCTCCTAAATTCAATCCCCCTACCTATAAATGCCAAGACACTGTGTGCCTTCCTAACTACCTTATCTACTTGATTCCCAACTTTCAGGGATCTATGTACACATACACCTAGATCCCTATGTTCATCAACACTATTCAGAGTCCTACCATTAGCCCTATACTCTACACATCTGTTATTCCTGCCAAAGTGAATTACCTCACACTTTTCCGTATATCAGTATATTTATCAGTACACTTTATAACTTGGTATTGATATGTTTTATTAATTCGTTATCAATATTTTGTTTTAACTCCAGATTGGTATATTTATTGGTATATTTTATTAACTCGGTATCTGTGTTCGTATCAGTGTACTTTATTAAATTGATACTGGTATATTTGTCAGTATGCTTTATTCACTTTAAATTTATTTATTAGTATCTCAAGTAGGCTTACATTAATGCTGCAGTGAAGTTGCTGTGATAATCTCCTGGTCACCATACTCCAGCACCTATTCAGGTAATACTGAGGGAGAATTTAGCATGGCCAATGCACCTAAACAGCACGTCTTTTAGACTGTGGGGGGAAACCAGGAGAATGTGCAGACTCCACACTGAGTGTCCCAAGCTGGGAATAGAACCCACTTCTCTGGTGCTATGATGCAGCAGTGCTAACCACTATCCCACTATGTTTATGTATATGGTATACTTTATTAACCTGGTATTGGTATACTTACCAGCCCACTTTATTAATTCGGTATCAGTATATGTATTTGTGTACGGTAATGTTTATCAGTATACCTTATTAACTACTTTTTCTGGCTGCTATGGACATTTTCCATACACACACACAACATATATCAGCTTAGAAATCATAGAATCACAGTGCAGAAGGAGGCCATTCGGCCCATCGAGTCTGCACCGACCACAATCCCACTCAGGTCCTGCCCATATCCTTACATATTTATCCGCTAATCCCTCTAACCTACACACCTCACGACTCTAAGGGACAATTTTTAGCATGGCCAATCACCTAACCCGCACATCTTTGGACTGTGGGAGGAAACTGGAGCGCCTGGAGGAAACCCACGCAGACATAAGAACATAAGAACATAAGAAATAGGAGCAGGAGTAGGCCGTCTAGCCCTTCGAGCCTGCCCCGCCATTCAATAAGATCATGGCTGATCTGTTGTGGCTCAGTTCCACTTTCCCGCCCTCTCCCCATAACCCTTAATCCCCTCTCTTATCAAAAACCCATCAACCCGCTTCTTAAAAATATTTAGCGAGGCAACCTCCACCACTTCAACGGGCAGAGAATTCCAGAGATTCACCACCCTTTGAGTGAAGAAGTTCCTCCTCAACTCCGTTCTAAACCGCCCCCCTTTTATCTTGAGGCTGTGCCCCCTAGTCCTACTGTCTTTTCTGAGCGGGAAGAGTCTTTCCACCTCTATCCTATCCATCCCATTCATCATCTTATACGTCTCAATGAGATCTCCCCTCATTCTTCTAAACTCTAGCGAGTACAAGCCTAGTTTATTCAGCCTCTCCTCATAGCTCAACCCCCTCAACTCCGGTATCAGCCTAGTAAACCTCCTCTGCACTCTCTCCAGGGCCAAAATATCCTTGCGCAGGTGCGGCGCCCAAAACTGCACACAGTACTCCAGCTGCGGCCTCACCAATGCCCTATACAGCTGCAGCAAGACCTCCCTACTTTTATATTCAATCCCCCTCGCTATGAAGGCCAGCATCCCATTCGCCTTCCTGACCACCTGCTGCACCTGCAAGCTGGGTTTTTGTGACTCATGCACAAGGACCCCGAGGTCCCTCTGCACCGTCGCCTGCTGCAGTTTTTCGCCACGTAAGTAATAGTCCTTCCTACCATTCTTCCTACCAAAGTGGACCACCTCACACTTGCCAACATTAATTCCATTTGCCATTTCCTGGCCCATTCGCCCAGCCTATCTAGATCCTTCTGCAGACTCTCCACACCCTCCGCACAATTTGCCTTTCCCCCAATCTTGGTGTCGTCAGCAAATTTCGACACCCTGCACTCGGTTCCCTCCTCCAGATCATATTCCCTCCACGAGGAGAATGTGCAAACCCCACACAGAGTATATATAATATAGAAATATATATGAGAAGAATAATAGTCATGGATTATATAATATATATCTGACATTTTATTTCTTCTCTTTAGAAGGAACTGCCAGGACTAAATGTGTCGATCTTTATCCCAGCCTGCAGTTAGTGTTTCACGGTGAATAGAGTCAGAAGTAAAGTCTTTTTGTTCTTTGGAATTTCAGAGTTAAGCTTTGAGGGGCTGTATAATTGCATAGCAGTTAGAATAATCTCATAGATGTGGTTCACTGAAGACTGAATTTCATTAGTGAGTCTCTTTGATGGTCTCCTTAAACAGTAAATGATGGGAATGGTCCCCGCCCTGAACACCTGTAGGTGAATAATAGAATAATTACCGATAATCCAGCTGTTTTGTCTCTTCATTTTTCCAGGCTCAGGCTTGTTGCAAGTGTTTCTAAGATGTGAGACAAGAACTGAAAGTGACTTTGACTTTTCAAAGTGTGGCACTTTAATTGGACATGATCCGGCAGTGTTTTCTGGCATTCCTCAGCCCTTTGCTTCCCTCTGGGATCTGCCACCATGCCTGGCTGCAGCCTCAAGAGCGCAGAGTTCCCACCGCAATCTTACTGTCACACCTGAAGCTTCATAGTGAGTGTCAGCAGGGTATCTGAGCACATTCCCTCGGTTTTCCCAGCTTGGAGGAGAGGGCACTAGATAATAACTGAGAATAGGGAAGCTGAAAGATGTCCCACCTTACCCAAATTGTACTTCCCAGCAAATGTCACTGAACAGTGATTAGAAGGATTGTAAAAATTCTTTTCACTTTCCTTAATCTGGACATACTGTTGTCCGAAATCAAGCTCCATTGCTTTATGGGATGGTGATGACCTGGTGGTATTATCACTAGCCTATTAATACAGAAGCTCAGCTAATATTCTGGGGACCCGGGTTAAAATCCCACCACAGCAGGTGGTAGAATTTGAATTCCATAAGAAATATCCAAAATTAAGCATCGACTGATGACCATGAAACCATTGTCAAGTGTGAAAAACCCCATCTGGTTGACTAATGTACTTTAAGGAAGGAAATCTGCCGTCCTTATCTGGTCTGGCCTACATGTGACTCCAGAGCCACAGAAACGTGGTTAACCCTGAACCGTCCTCTGAACAAGGACAACTAGGGATGAGCAATAAATGCTGGTCCAGCCAGCGATTCCCATGAATGAATGAAACGAAAACACAGAAGCCTATCAGGAGACCTGCAATGACTTGTTGCGAAGAATGGAGATAATGGCCCAGATCTTGCACTGAGAGCAGTCATCAACAGTCTGCCCCACTGCTGAAATTTTTCCATCCCTTGACACTACTCCGCATTTCTTGGCAGGTTTTCCCAATCCAATTTCTCCAGAACTACAGAGTACAATCCCTGAGAGAACTTCACATGATGCTACAGCACTGTAGCATCATGTGGAAAATAAGTCATATCCCCTTTGTACAGCAATTGCTTCTATATGGTAAGTTCAAATGTCCAGTAGGAATATTAGTGAATGGATAAGTGGATGAATGGCAGGGTGGGTGGTTGCAGTGAGAGGGGCAGGTGATTAGGCTGGCAGGTGGGTAAGATGGTAGGAGTGTTATGATCCCGGAATAAATCTTCCAGATTTTTGATAATATCCTGTTAGGGATCAATGATGTTTTGTTTGAACTTGACAAAGTTTTAGATTGAAAAAGCTTGCTCAGAAAATGGAGCCATAAGATTATTTTTGTTTGTTCCAAACCTGTGTAAGCTTTACTATATAAGATCAAAAAGATAAAATTCAATCTTATGTCCTACCATTCAAGATTTATGTAAGGTATAGGTGAGTTAACAGGCAAGATATGGTCAAACACACCATGTTATTCAATAAATAGCAAACGCAACCAAGACAGATCCCATGAATTTCTCAGCAACCCACCCTGATATCAGTAAACAGAGAGCCAAGCAATCTCACAAATGTCTCCAAATATTTCACTGTCAAAGGTCAACCCTCTGAATCCACCCAAGTAGCTCCAACTCAAACTACCTCAATGACTGCACAACTCCCAGGATATTAACTTCATTTCCAAAGACTTTGTTCCTCTGGATGTTTGAGTTTGCATTCCAGCCTCTATTACTGGCACAATTTCACCAGCTTCACTGGCTGAGCACTGCCCTGGATTTCACCAAGCTTCAATCTCCCTTACTAAACAAGTGATACATAGCTCCCAGGGCTTCTTCTAAGCTCTAACCCTTTTCTGCATGGAACCAATGACCTTCAGCCAACGTTTCAGTTCCCCAGGACTGCTCCTGAGACCCAACTACATAAGCTAGCTAACACCAACAGTGATGCTGCTCAGAGCCTGGTAAGAGCACTGTGTTTTCAGTAAGACTTTTCTCCTACTGCAGAGCACCCAATACCCCAGCAAACACACAGATAAATGAAAACCCTGGAACTACTTCACCCAAATCCACAATATAACTTACCAAGGCTCACTGAGTGTTTTTTAAAACAAATTACAGCTCAAACTCCCAAAATAAAACTACTCTTTGGGCTTCATTTCTTTGCAAACTGTGCAGGCAGCTTGTCTCCAAGTCTCCAGCTGTTTTAGGATCTTACCTTTTATAGCTGGTAACCATTTAGGTTAATATATCCCCAACTCTTTAAATGTAATAGACTCCAAGCTGCTGTAGTTACACTGAACACATTTCTACAGTTAAACTTTAATCTTCCCAGAAGTAAAAGTTACCACCGTGAGGGTAGAGTGCAGGGAGGTGAGGTAACCTGTGGATAGTGTGGCATGTGGGTAAGGAGGTGGAGTGGGGCTGGGGTTTATTGGGTATGATTAGATGGGTTTGGGTCAGGAATACTGGCATTGTTTGGGGGGGTCAGGGGCTGTCAGGATGTATAGTCAGGTGGTCATCGGGGGCTAGACAGGTCAGGTCAGGCTAGGTTGGGGGATAGTCAGGGAGAGTCAGTGTGAGTGATTGGAAGGGTCAGTTCTGTGATTACCCAAGAGCTAGACTTGGATTTTTCTAACAATTCCTGGATGGCCAGGAAGCATGGAGGTGTCCAACGCTTCTGCCTCTAGTTCAGAGTCGGATGCCAAAATCTTACCATGGTTCATGCCAGTGGGATTTTCCCATCCTGCCACAGTGAATGGAGATTTGGCTGGTCACCATATTCTCTGAGCTCGCTGCAGTGGGAGCATAGCGGGAATGGCCGGTAAGATTACACCGGGAGACTTTCACAGAGGGCCCCAGGAATGGAGAACTGTCCATTGGACGTTCAAATTTCCTGAGTAATTCCCACAGGGAAGGATCCCAAAGTTGTGCATCCTGTCTCCGATAACCCGGATACCAGACAATCTGGGCCGATGTTAATAAGTAAGGTCATAAGTTTCCCTGGGCCAGAATTTTATGTTGCTCTAGCTCTAGTGTGCCTGGCCCAGAAGCGATTGAAATCGGGTGAGAAGCTGCCAGGCGTACTTCCCAACATCGGCAGGCACTTGGGCAACATTTCAGTCAGTGGCCACGTGCAAGTGTCAGAAGCATCCCACCAAAAATCAAGCAGGCAATCTAGCCATTGAGGGCCAGTAGAAGACAACCTTACATAGCCCACCTGCCTTTCGGACTAGCGGGCGAGCCGATTGGACAGGTGGACTTAATGATTTAGCTTCAAGGTCAATCCGTGACTGGATGAACTGCCCAAGCTGAAAGAAAAATTTAAATGAGTGGAAATTAATTGGTGTTTGAACATGCTGACTCGACATTCTTTGCTGCATTTTTCCATTGATATTTATTTTGTACAGGTTGGCAGCTCCCTGAGACTGCCCTGCGGGCTGCCCCCTTGAGGGAGTACATTGGAAACTCTAGCTCGCACCCTCCCTTTCTCAGTGTCAGCCCTCTTCCCACCCTCAGCCGTTCCCACTGTGCCATTCACACTGACTGCTTGTTAAATGGCAACCAAATCCTTATCCCAATTATATACTTCCTCTTTCAGTTGAGATCACAATTGGACAAAAGTGTGAGAGCCCTAGTGGTTGAATAGTTTATCCAGGTTATGACAGCACCGATTATTTCTTTCTTTTATGTGTTATGGTGAAGGTTAGAAACTCCAAAGTAGTTTATAGAGCCTGTCTGAATCACCAGTTTCGCATATTGAATTTGGCTACGATAAGCTTGATATGTTCACTTTAGCTATGATTCAAATGACCCACTAGGGAGCTTTTATCAAACAAAGTTTATTTAAGAATATAGTTAACATGTATGGAAAAGAAATTAGCAATAACTTTTATCAATTACAAACCAAAACAAAACAAACAACAATAATGTATAACCCTTGACAATTATATATATATATGTTCCAATTAAACCAAAACCTTCTATAAACAAAACCCTTTAAACAATTTCAACACAGCAAAGTCTAATGTTCACGTGATGCTGAAACTGAATCCTTGGGTTGGAGAATTGAAAGCTCTCAGTCCTATAATGTCTAGTAGTCCTCTTAACACACCCAGAACAGTTTGAAGTCAGAACAGCTTCCCAGAACTCCTGGGAGACTCTGATCAAGCCACCAAGGGCAGGTTTTCTACTCCAGGAAGGCTTTCAGCTAACTTGCTGAATTTCCAAAACCAAAGGGAGAAAGAGAGAGAGATATCTTTTCAACTTGCTGTCTCTTCTAAAATCAGAACTGAAAACCTGCAGCTAAACAAGAAAAAAAATCTTCGGCTCCCTAGCAAGTGAAAAAAAAACCTGTCCGTAACCCATAACCTTTTCTCCTAACAATGCAGGGCATAAAACTAATCCCAGAGTGAATGTAAACAATCCCCATTTAAACCACTTAAAGGAGCAAGAAAACTCATCCAAACAGCTCGGTAAAATGACAGCAACTGAGGCTGTGAGCTGGGAGAACATGATTTTTAAAAACTCTCTTAAAGGTACACTAACATCATATATGGGAGATAAGCGCCACGAACTGAGCCAGCATTTATAGCCCATCTCTAGTTGCCCTTGAGGGGCATTCAAGAGTCAACCACATTGCTGTGTCTCTGAAGTCATATGTCGGCCAGACCAGATTAGGTCGGCAGATTTCCTTTCTTAAAGAGCATTGATTTGATTTGATTTATTATTGAATTACTATCAGTATACTGTGAAAAGTATTGTTTCTTGTGCATACAAAACATAACATTCATAGAGAAGGAAATGAGAGAGTACAGGATGTAGTGTTATAGTCATAGCTAGAATGTATAGAAAGATCAATTTAGTGCAAGGTAGGTCCATTCAAAAGTCCGATGGCAGCAGGGAAGAAACTGTTCTTGAGTCAATTGGTACGTGACCTCAGACTTCTGTACCTTTTTCCGACAGAAGAAGGTGTTAGAGAGAATGTTGGGTGTAGAATGCATTGAGCTCATCAGGAAGGGGTGCGTTAGAGCTGGCAATTTTACATGCTTTCATGTTTTGCAGACCTTGCCATAGTCGATAGGTGTCTGTGTGGCTAGGACTCTAACTTGGTCCAATACTATCTTTTGGCATCTTTGATGGATTTCCTGAGATCATATCTGGCTTTCTTGTATAGGTCAGTTCATCTGACTTGAACACCTCAGACCTGGATTTCAGTAAGCAGTGGATATCCCTGTTCATCCATGGTTTCCAGTTGGGAAACACGTGGATTTGCTTTTTTGGCATACAGTCTTCTACACACTTACTAACAATCAGTTACTGTTGTGGCGTACTCATTCAGGCTGGTTGCAGAGTTTTTAAATACTGACTCCATGAGGAGATCATCCAATTCCTCAGACCAACATTGCACAACTTTCTTTGATGGATTCTCCCCCTTCAGTTTTTGCTTGTACGCCAGGAGCAGGAGCACAGCCTTGTGGGCTGATTTTTCTGAAGTGTGGGCAGGCAATACATTGGTAGACATGTTTCATATTTCTGTAGCAGTGGTCGAGGATGTTTGGGCCTCTGGTGTAACAGGAGACATATTGGTGGTAATCTAGTAGGACGCAATTGAGTTTGGCTTAATTGAAGTCCTTGGCCATGATGAAAAAGGCCTTGGGATGTGTCATCTCAAGGCTATTTGTAGTGGTGTATATTTCATCCAGCACAATCTTAATGTCCGCGTGGGTTAGGATGAAAACTGCATAATGAAGGTGAACTCCCACGGAAGGTAGAAGGGGTGGCATTTTAGCGTCAGGTATTCTAAATCCGGGGAGCAGAAACTTGCCAGTGTTGCTACATCTAGGCACCATAATGTGTTGATTAAAAAGCACCTCCTCTAGCCTTGCCTGAGGCCGCTATGCAGCCCATTCGATGGATTGAGAAGCTCTCTGGTTGTAGGGCACTGTCCAGTGGAGCAGGATGAGCTATGTTTCTGTGAAACAGTACACAGCAGTCCCTCAGTTCTCTTTGGAAAGCGAGTCTGGCTTTAAGCTCATCGAGCTTGTTTTCCAGAGATTGGAAGCAGTGAGCTGGGGAGGGGGCCTTGGGACTGCATTGTTTCACTCTCACCTGCAGACCTGCATGTTTTCCATGCCTCCTGGTGTGTCTGCTTCTTTGAGCCTGGGAGACAATGAGAGTAGTTTGCGGTGATAAGGATATAGTTGTGTTCAATGAGGTTCTTTGCTCTGGTCGGTGGGTGGATGGAGGATTTGTTGCCTTGTTTGCGTAGATGGGTTTGCGCAGATGGGTTTGCGCAGTTGGGTGTTCCGGGTCACTGTCGGGCTGCAGTTTGTCTTTGCCAGTTGTGGATATCCAGAGCACGCTCCAGTACGGACAGGTTGAAAGCTAATAAATGGATGACGTCCCTGGAGTCACGGTCGCAGGTGAGCCGGTGATTGGGGTTTTCCTTTGGCAGTCAGAGGAACATTAATGAGTAGATGGGATTTGACAACAATCGATAAACCAGGGTGGCACGGTGGTTAACACTGCTGCCAGGGACACCAGGTTCAATTCCAGCCTCAGGTCACTGCCTGTGTGGATTTTCTCTAGGTGCTTTGGATTCCTCCCCATGTCCAAAGCTGTGTGGGTTAGGTGCATTGACCATGCTAATTTGACCCTAGTGTTCCAGGATGCATAGGTCAGAGGGATTAGCGGGGTGAATACGTGGGGTTACAGGGATAGGGCCTGGATAGGATTTTTGTTGGTGCAGACTCAAATGGGCCAAATAGCCTCTTTCTGCCCTGCAGGTATTCAATGATTCAATAATGATTTCAATTCCATTTCATTGAAATTCAAATTACACATTGGGATTCAAACCTGGGTCCTCAGTCCTAGTCCAGTGACAATAACATTAGGCCATGGCCTGCCCCTCCAGATTATTATAGTAAATTACAATCCTCCACAGATCCTCAAAGTTATTACAGTAGAATACAGTCCTCCAGAGTTAGGAAATCTGACAACCAACTTGTGTACAGTAAGATCCCACATATTCAATATGGTGAAGGCCTATCATCCGTTTGAAGAGTAGGAGCCTCCACTCTCCAGTGTCATGATCAATATTTATCCCTCACCAAACATGATTAAAACAAATGATCACGTGGAATCTCACTAAGTGCAAACTGAAGGCTGGAAATTCCTGACACCAGTGTTTCCTCAGGAGGGAAGAGGCAGAGGAGAGTGGAATAAAAGATTAAGAAAGCTAGACTAAACTCAGTGGGAAAGAGGCATTACTGGAGAGTCAGAGAGTAGAGCTGAATCCTGGAGTAGACTGTTCACTGACATTAACAGCCCAAGGCTGCAAATTCAGCAAACTGAAGGAATGAGACAGATGCACCTTCCCTTGCGTTGATACCAACATGGAAATTCCATCTCAGCGCTGAGACAGAGCATATCATCAATAAAACAAACGTTTTCTTAACTCAGGTTATTTTTGAAGTGCAAATTGCACAGAATGCTGCATTATCCCAGGCAAGGGTAATTACAGTTTACATTAACCTGCATTTTAAACTTGCACCAACAGGTCTGTGTCTCTTTTCCCACTTTTAAAGGCTTTCCATCCATAAATTTTAAACCAGCCCAGGCACAAAGCATTCTCATGTTCAGACGAATATCTGCGCTGGGGAACAGTCATAAGATGGAAGCACAGCATTGCAATAATCACTTCGCCAACTGCCAACTCTATCATTCCTAAAGATGTGGTTATGTGGCAATCACGTGGCACTTACTCATCAGATGCTCAGTCACGTGACGTTTGCCAACTGTTAGCTATCTGAGCATCATAAATCCACAGAGAAAATATTTATGTTTTTTATAATGAGATGAATAACAAAATATTTTGAAATCAAAGAAAGAATGAGTGAGTGGACGGATTGAGGGTATATTTCAATAAAAGCTGCACCTGTGATATTCTTACAGCATCGACTATGATGAGAAAATTCCAAGGATGGAACTTTTCAGTTCCCCCCCGCTAGTGGATTTTTCCAGTCTCTCCTGCAGTGGCATTTTCCAGTCCCTCCCACCAATGGAATTTTCCAGTCCCTCCCGCCAGCAGAATTTTTTGGTCTGTCTCACCAGAGGTAATAAACTAATACACACAACACTCCCTCAGTATTTCTCAGTGGAGGAGGGGGGAGAGGGGGTGGGGGGGGGGGGGGTGGGGTGCAAGGGGATGGGTGAGGGGGTGGTGGGGGGGGTAGTTTCAGATGTTTCTTAGCAGGGGTATTTCAGGGGGGTGTGGTAGGATGCTGTGGGGTAGTCGCTGTGGGAGTGGGGAGTGGAAGCTGTGTTTGGGGGTGGGGCAGGGACTGAGTAGGGAGGTGGGTAGTGGTGGGCAGGGGTTGTGCTGGATTGGGGGTGGATGTGGAGGGAGTGTAGGGAGGTGGGGGATGTGTGGGAGGGTATGTGAGGGGTTGGGGAATGGGCAGGTGTGTGGGAGATGGTAGGTGGGGAGTTGGGGGAGAGGGAGGGGAGTGGGTGGGTACATTTTCTCCAGAAGGAACTCTTCATTTACAGGCAATAAAATAAAACAAAACTTACTCCAACTTACAAATCAAAGACAAAGGTTTAACAAAGAAATATCAATACTTCGACATTTGAGACCTCACCCTGGACCACTCCAAGCTACACAAACCCCAGCAGCTTCTTATTTATACTGAGTCAGCTGGTCAGCTGATTACTGTATCATTTGGTCATTGGTTCCATAGTTTATGGAGTCAACTGACCCTTACAGCATGTTACCATTTGTCACTACAACAGACCTAATGTTAACACCGGTTCATTGTAACGTGTGTGAAGGGGGCTTTGGGGGTTTTGTGGGTGGGGGTATGGGGGCTGTGTCAGGGTGTGGGGCTGTGGGGTGGGGGAGGAGTGTGTGGGGGTGGCGTTCTCACACAAACTCAGACATACGTACAACTAACATACTCACAGCACATATATACAGACACACACACACACACACACACACAGAAACACACACACACATGCACACACACACATACGTATACACACACACACACACACACACACACACAGAAACACACACACACATGCACACACACACATACGTATACACACACACACACACACACACACACACAGAAACACACACATGCACACACACACACATACGTACACACACACACACACACACACACACACACACACACACACACACACACACACACACACACACACACACACACACACACACACACACCTATCTTTGTGAAAGAATGACCAAACTATTCATTATTTCCCTGCAGGAGTTTCTGAGCTGTTCCAGGTTCTGTTAAAAAGCCGGGTGAAAGTTTTATTTTGGATATTGTAACTCATCCTGACTTTGTTCTATGTTTGAAATGGCTAAAATTCAGCAGAATGATTCACGTCTCTCAACACAATTAATTTGATGAACTTCAGGATGGAGAGAGATGTAAAACATGCTGCCAATTCACTTTCCCTTCTTTTACCCTACTGCACAATGTCACAATCACCCTTTGCCATGTTTCACTTCTGTGTGGATGTTCTTTTCCATCCGTCTCTCAGCAAGCTCCTGAACGAGTGCCTGTGCACAGCTGCCGAGGGTTCTGGAGATTCAGCATATGTTGTGCCTGAGGCAAGGGGAGTGTGGGGAGTTTCTTTCACAGTGGCAATAAGGCACTGCACTTCCAAACAAGCAGGAGCATCAGCACTCAGAGCTTCATGCAATCTGTGTCATTGTCCATACTTGGACACCACAGCCTGAATTTCACGACGGCAAGTGGGATACTGACACTCTGGAAGAGAGTGGGTCCTACATCTGCAATCATTGGCAGCAGGATTGCCTGGACAATTCTATCACAAGCTACATCCTAAGTAGCTGCCCACTGACCAGGCGCCCAAATAGGTACAGCAGACTGGTTCTCAATACTCAATCAGAGGTCCAGCAACTCTGAAACCTCAGTCATGTCATTGAGAGGAGATTGTGTTGCTGCTGAGGTATGTAAGGTTTCATGGGGAAGTGGGGTTGCTGCTGAGATAGGTAGGTGATTGTAGGGAGATCAAGTTGCTACTGACATATGTAGGGGATCATGGGGAGGTGACGTTGCTGCTGAGGTATGTAGGGAATCGCGGGGAGGTGGAGTTGCTGCTGAGGTATGTAGAAGATTGTAGGGAGATGGAGTTGCCACTGAGGTATGTAGGGGATCACAGGGAGGTGGAGTTGCTGCTGAGGTATGTAGGGGATCACAGAGAGGTGGAGTTGCTGCTGAGGTATGTAGGGAATCGCGGGGAGGTGGAGTTGCTGCTGAGGTATGTAGGGAATCGAGGGGAGGTGGAGTTGCTGCTGAGGTATGTAGGGAATCGAGGGGAGGTGGAGTTGCTGCTGAGGTATGTAGGGAATCGAGGGGAGGTGGAGTTGCTGCTGAGGTATGTAGGGGATCACAGGGAGGTGGAGTTGCTGCTGAGGTATGTAGGGGATCACAGGGAGGTGGAGTTGCTGCTGAGGTATGTAGGGAATCACAGGGAGGTGGAGTTGCTGCTGAGGTATGTAGGGAATCGAGGGGAGGTGGAGTTGCTGCTGAGGTATGTAGGGAATCGAGGGGAGGTGGAGTTGCTGCTGAGGTATGTAGGGAATCACAGGGAGGTGGAGTTGCTGCTGAGGTATGTAGGGAATCACAGGGAGGTGGAGTTGCTGCTGAGGTATGTAGGGGATCGCGGGGAGGTGGAGTTGCTGCTGAGGTATGTAGGGGATCGCGGGGAGGTGGAGTTGCTGCTGAGGTATGTAGGGTATCGCGGGGAGGTGGAGTTGCTGCTGAGGTATGTAGGGAATCACAGGGAGGTGGAGTTGCTGCTGAGGTATGTAGGGGATCACAGGGAGGTGGAGTTGCTGCTGAGGTATGTAGGGGATCACAGGGAGGTGGAGTTGCTGCTGAGGTATGTAGGGTATCACAGGGAGGTGGAGTTGCTGCTGAGGTATGTAGGGAATCACAGGGAGGTGGAGTTGCTGCTGAGGTATGTAGGGAATCGAGGGGAGGTGGAGTTGCTGCTGAGGTATGTAGGGAATCGAGGGGAGGTGGAGTTGCTGCTGAGGTATGTAGGGAATCACAGGGAGGTGGAGTTGCTGCTGAGGTATGTAGGGAATCGAGGGGAGGTGGAGTTGCTGCTGAAGTATGTAGGGAATCACAGGGAGGTGGAGTTGCTGCTGAGGTATGTAGGGAATCGAGGGGAGGTGGAGTTGCTGCTGAGGTATGTAGGGGATCACAGGGAGGCGGAGTTGCTGCTGAGGTATGTAGGGGATCGAGGGGAGGTGGAGTTGCTGCTGAGGTATGTAGGGAATCGAGGGGAGGTGGAGTTGCTGCTGAGGTATGTAGGGGATCACAGGGAGGTGGAGTTGCTGCTGAGGTATGTAGGGGATCACAGGGAGGTGGAGTTGCTGCTGAGGTATGTAGGGAATCGCGGGGAGGTGGAGTTGCTGCTGAGGTATGTAGGGAATCACAGGGAGGTGGAGTTGCTGCTGAGGTATGTAGGGAATCGCGGGGAGGTGGAGTTGCTGCTGAGGTATGTAGGGAATCACAGGGAGGTGGAGTTGCTGCTGAGGTATGTAGGGAATCGAGGGGAGGTGGAGTTGCTGCTGAGGTATGTAGGGAATCACAGGGAGGTGGAGTTGCTGCTGAGGTATGTAGGGAATCACAGGGAGGTGGAGTTGCTGCTGAGGTATGTAGGGAATCACAGGGAGGTGGAGTTGCTGCTGAAGTATGTAGGGAATCGAGGGGAGGTGAGGTTGCTGCTGAGGTATGTAGGGAATCGAGGGGAGGTGGAGTTGCTGCTGAGGTATGTAGGGAATCGAGGGGAGGTGGAGTTGCTGCTGAGGTATGTAGGGGATCACAGGGAGGTGGAGTTGCTGCTGAGGTATGTAGGGGATCACAGGGAGGTGGAGTTGCTGCTGAGGTATGTAGGGAATCGCGGGGAGGTGGAGTTGCTGCTGAGGTATGTAGGGAATCACAGGGAGGTGGAGTTGCTGCTGAGGTATGTAGGGAATCGCGGGGAGGTGGAGTTGCTGCTGAGGTATGTAGGGAATCACAGGGAGGTGGAGTTGCTGCTGAGGTATGTAGGGAATCGAGGGGAGGTGGAGTTGCTGCTGAGGTATGTAGGGAATCACAGGGAGGTGGAGTTGCTGCTGAGGTATGTAGGGAATCACAGGGAGGTGGAGTTGCTGCTGAGGTATGTAGGGAATCACAGGGAGGTGGAGTTGCTGCTGAAGTATGTAGGGAATCGAGGGGAGGTGGAGTTGCTGCTGAGGTATGTAGGGAATCGAGGGGAGGTGGAGTTGCTGCTGAGGTATGTAGGGTATCACAGGGAGGTGGAGTTGCTGCTGAGGTATGTAGGGAATCACAGGGAGGTGGAGTTGCTGCTGAGGTATGTAGGGAATCGAGGGGAGGTGGAGTTGCTGCTGAGGTATGTAGGGAATCACAGGGAGGTGGAGTTGCTGCTGAGGTATGTAGGGGATCACAGGGAGGTGGAGTTGCTGCTGAGGTATGTAGGGAATCACAGGGAGGTGGAGTTGCTGCTGAGGTATGTAGGGAATCACAGGGAGGTGGAGTTGCTGCTGAGGTATGTAGGGAATCGCGGGGAGGTGGAGTTGCTGCTGAGGTATGTAAGGAATCGAGGGGAGGTGGAGTTGCTGCTGAGGTATGTAGGGAATCGCGGGGAGGCGGAGTTGCTGCTGAGGTATGTAGGGGATCGCGGGGAGGTGGAGTTGCTGCTGAGGTATGTAGGGGATCGCGGGGAGGTGGAGTTGCTGCTGAGGTATGTAGGGGATCACAGGGAGGTGGAGTTGCTGCTGAGGTATGTAGGGGATCGCGGGGAGGCGGAGTTGCTGCTGAGGTATGTAGGGGATCGCGGGGAGGTGGAGTTGCTGCTGAGGTATGTAGGGGATCGCGGGGAGGCGGAGTTGCTGCTGAGGTATGTAGGGAATCGCGGGGAGGCGGAGTTGCTGCTGAGGTATGTAGGGGATCGCGGGGAGGTGGAGTTGCTGCTGAGGTATGTAGGGGATCGCGGGGAGGTGGAGTTGCTGCTGAGGTATGTAAGATTGCTTGAATTAAAATGCTGCCAGATATCAGAATTCAGAATTTCCGCCTAGGGCCTGGCACCCACCATTTTCACCGAGGAAGGAAACAGAGGTAGGAGGTATCATGGAGAATCTCTACAGTTATGTTTTCCATTTTTTTGTGGTGACCCAAGGTCCTGTTTTGGTACGCACCTTTGTGAGACCTTTTGGTGTAACTTTTTAACAAGGGGCCTCCAAGCTTAGGGGCTCACCAATTCTAAATCCAGCACTGGTCTTCTCAAACCTTTTAATGAAGGCCTCAATCTGGTCTACCTCCGCGCCCCCCCCCCCCCCCCCCCCCCCGCCCCCCAACCACCCCCCTCCCCGGCCCTCAGTCTTTTCTTCAGAGGAAGAAGCCCAGCCTGTACAATTTTTCACTGAGCAATGGGCTTACCACGCAGGAGATCATTCCAAACCATCAGCCCAGACTTCCTGCTGCTCTGATTGTGGGTTTGCTTCCCACTGAGTTTTGCAAATTAATTGCATCCGAAGAACTAAGCAGCTCCCTAGTCATCTGGTCACCTTATGGGGGAAGCTGGGGTTGGGTGGGGAAGGTATGAGGCGTGTTGCGGTGAGGGGGGAGGGATGGCTACTATGGGAAGGGAGAGACAGGAGGAGAGAAGGCTGCATTCACTCTATTGATTTTAAACAGAGATATTAGTTCATAGGGAATCAAAACTCCCATTTTCACAATATGGGATTTTTATCCTTAGAAACTCTTTGTTTTTATCTGTGGTCTGTGAGCAGTAGGGCACCAGAACTGGCATCAGGGTTCCTTGGTTGGTGAACAATATTTGTATTCCTGATCTCTATCCACCCTCTCCTGCTGGAAAACACACAAATATCAAGTTAGGATCAGATTGACCTTCCATTTTGTCCCATTATATCACGGGCGAGATTGCCCTATCTCCCAACCACATTTTTCCTACGAGCAGGAGGTGGCATGTTGTTTGCTAGCGGTGGGATTCTCTGGTCCTGCCATTGCCAATAGGAATTCCCATTGATGTCATCCTGCACCGATGGGAAACCCACAAGTCGGGGTGCACTGGCGGCAGGACTGGAGAATCTTGTTGGTGTAAATGGCTGGAGAATTCTGGCCTTTGTGGCATCCATCAGTGAGTATGACCTCTTGAAGAGAGGATCTCTCTGTATCTCCTTCCACAGTAAATGACTGACCGACACACAAGCTGCAATATTTCAATGTACAGCGTCCATACTTTGGATGAATTTGGTGTCATTTTGATTCCAAAATAGCCTCCAGGTGAACATGAGCCACGGTGACCACCACCTTAAGTAAAATGTTCGTGCGGACAGCGAAACCATGTACCTGATATATGGTACCCAGGTATTTGTGGCATCTTCAGCATCTAATACTGATTTGATGCCAGTGTTGCCATTTTGGAGCACAATGCTTCAGCTAACATAGAACATAGAACATAGAACATAGAACATAGAACACTACAGCACAAACAGGCCCTTCGGCCCACGAGTTGTGCCGATCACATCAACACCTACCAACCTACAGACCTATCTATAACCCTCAATCTCATTAAACCCCATATACTCATCCAGAAGTCTTTTAAAAGACCCCAGCGAGTTCGCCTCCACCACCACTGACGGCAGCCGATTCCATTCACTCACCACCCTCTGAGTGAAAAACTTACCCCTAACATCACTTCTGAACCTCCCTCCCCGCACCTTAAATCTGTGTCCTCTCGTAGCGACCATTTCAAACCGGGGAAATAGCCTCTGAGAGTCCACCCTATCTATTCCTCTCAACATTTTGTAAACTTCTATCAGGTCGCCTCTCAACCTTCGTCTCTCCAGGGAAAAGAGTCCCAGCTCCCTCAACCTAACTTCATAAGGCATGCCTCCCAGTCCAGGCAACATCCTTGTAAATCTCCTCTGCACCCTTTCAATAGCTTCTACATCCTTCCTATAGTGAGGCGACCAGAACTGCGCACAATACTCCAAATGAGGCCTGACAAGGGTCTTATAAAGTTCCAGCATTACCTCCCGACTCCTAAACTCAATCCCTCGATTAATGAAGACCAGTACACCATACGCCTTCTTGACCACCTCCTCCACCTGCGAGGCCGATTTAAGAGTCCTGTGGACCCGGACCCCAAGATCCTTCTGCTCCTCAACACTACTCAGACTTCTGCCCTTGATAGTGTACTCGTTCATCCCGTTGGTTCTGCCAAAATGGACGACTACACATTTATCCGCGTTGAAGTCCATCTGCCACTTCTCCGCCCAGTCCTGCATCCTATCTATGTCCTGCTGCAACTTTTGCCATCCTTCCAGATCATCCACAACACCACCGACCTTCGTGTCATCAGCGAACTTACTTACCCATCCCTCCACTTCCTCATCCAGGTCATTTATGAAAATGACAAACAACAAGGGTCCCAGAACAGATCCTTGAGGCACTTCGCTGGTAACTGACCTCCATTCAGAAAAAGCCCCATCCACAACCACTCTCTGCCTTCTGCAGGCAAGCCAGTTCTGGATCCACAAGGCCAAAGGCCCTTGGATCCCATGCCCTCTCACCTTCTCAAGAAGTCTTGCATGGGGGACCTTATCAAACGCCTTGCTGAAGTCCATGTACACTACGTCCACGGCACTTCCTTCGTCAATGTGTTCAGTCACATTATCGAAGAACTCAACTAGGCTTGTAAGGCACGACCTGCCCTTGACAAATCCATGCTGACTATTCCTGATCATGTCAAACCTCTCCAAATGTTCGTAAATCTTGTCCCTCAGAAGCCTCTCCATCAGCTTACCAACCACTGAGGTCAGACTCACCGGTCGGTAATTTCCCGGGCTATCTCTGTTCCCTTTCTTAAAAATAGGAACTACATCCGCAATCCTCCAATCCTCTGGAACCTCTCCCGTCTCCATTGACGACGCAAAGATCATCGCCAGGGGCTCTGCAATCTCTTCCCTCGCCTCCCACAGTATCCTGGGGTACATCCCATCTGGTCCCGGCGACTTATCTACCTTGATAGAATTCAAAAGTTCCAACACATCCTCCTCCTTAATATTCACGTACTCAATCCTTTCCATCTGCTGCAAATCCATAACAAAATCTCCCAGATCGGCTTCCACCGTGAATACTGAGGCGAAGTACTCGTTAAGCACCTCCGCCATTTCTTCTGGTTCCACACAAACCTTTCCCCCCTCACCTTTTATAGGTCCTATCCCTTCTCTTCTTATCCTTTTACCTTTCACATATTTATAGAAGGCCTTGGGATTCTCCTTAATCTTACCCGTCAAGGTCTTCTCATGACCCCTTCTGGCTCTCCTAATTTCCCTTTTAAGTTCCCTCCTACAGTCCTTATACTCCTCAAGATCTTTAACATCTCCTAATTCCCTGAACCTCTTGTACACCTTCCTTTTCTTCCTGACTAGGTTCAACACATCCTTTGTGCACCACGGTTCCCTCGACCCACCAAAACCCCCTCGTCTCATCGGAACGTTGTCATTCAGAGCTCCAGACACACATTCCTTGAATATCTGCCACCTTCCTTCGGTACTTTTCCCTAAGAACGCCTCCTTCCAGTTTATTTGTCCAAGTAACTTCCTGACTTCTTCGTATCTCCCCTTACCCCAGACAAACACCTTCCTAGCCTGCCTGATCCTATCTCGTTCCAACGCAATTGTGAAGGAGATAGAATTATGGTCACCATATCCAAGATGCTCTCCTACCGAAAGATCCATCACCTGCCCTGGTTCATTTGCCAGTACCAGGTCAAGTACAGCCTCTCCCCTCGTAGGCTTGTCCACATACTGCGTCAGGAAACCTTCCTGAACACACCTAACAAACTCCTCCCCATCTATACCCCTTACCCTAGGGATATTCCAGTCGATGTTTGGGAAATTGAAGTCTCCCATCACGACAACTCTGTTATTAAAACATCTCTCCAGAATCTGTTTCCCTATTTGCACTTCAACTTCCCTGTCACTATTGGGCGGCCTATAGATTACACCCAGCAAAGTTTTTGACCCTTTGCTGTTCCTAACTTCCACCCACAGAGATTCTGTAGACAATCCCTCCACGACATCCTCTTTCTCTGTAGCCATGACACTATCCCTGATCAACAGTGCCACGCCACCACCCCTTCTGCCACCCTCCCTGTCCTTCCTGAAGCACCTGAAGCCTGGCACCTGAAGTACCCAGTCCTGTCCCTGAGACATCCAAGTCTCCGTAATGGCCACCACATCACAATCCCAAACAGCTATCCACGCCCTAAGCTCATCTACCTTATTCACTATACTCCTTGCATTAAAATATATACACTTCAGCCCCTCAGTCTGGGCATTTCCCTTCTCCACCCCCTGTCTAACCTCCCTCCCATACTGCCTGCGGTCCTCCCCTACCTGGGAGCGAACCTCCTCCGTCCCAGTTTCCCCATCACAGTTCCCTCCCCCCATCCTTTCTAGTTTAAAGTCCCCCCGGTAGCCTTAGCCAGTCTTCCCGCCAAGATACTAGTCCCCCTGGTATTTAAGTGCCACCCGTCCCTACTATAGAGGTCCCACCTACCCCTAAAGAGGTCCCAGTGATCTAGGAACCGAAATCCCTGCCCTCTACACCAGTCCCTCAGCCACGCATTCACCCTCCACCTCATTTCATTTCTTCCCTCATTCTCCCTTGGCACAGGCAGCAATCCTGAGATTACTACCTTCGCTTTTCTCTTCCTCAGCTGCCTACCCAGTTCCCTATAGTCCCTTTTCACGAGTGCCTCCCTCTTCTTACCTACATCAGTAGTACCTATATGTACTACTACCTCCGGTTCCTCACCGTCCCCTTTCAGGATGTCTGGGACCCGCCCAGAGACATCCCGGATCCCAGCCCCAGGGAGACAAACCACCATCCGCGACTCCCTTCTACGTCCACAAAAACGCCTGTCCGTGCCCCTCACTGTGGAGTCCCCTATTAATACTACCTTTCTGCTTCCCTTTTTGATTTTTTGGCTCACTGGCTCAGCTCCAGAGAGCTGGCCATCGCTTCCTCCCTCAGATGAGCTGTCCCCCCCAGTAGTACTCAGGCCGGAGTACTTATTTTGAAGGGGGACATCCACCGGAGTGCTCCCCATCACCCGCGTTTTCCCCTTCCTAATGGTAACCCAAGTGCCCTCATCCCGTTGCCCTGGTGTGACTACCTGCTGGTAGCTCCTTTCTATAACCTCCTCACTCTCCCTAACTAGCCGAAGGTCCTCGAGCTGCATTTGCAGCTCCTTAACCTGGTTTCGTAGGGCCTGCAACTCCACACACCGAGCACAGGTGTGGATGTCTGGCAGGCCAGGAGCCTCCAAGACCTCCCACATGTTGCATTGGCAACAACATACAGGTCTCACACTCATATTTACCCCTTATAGCAACCCAAAGGAAAAAGGAAAAAAAAACTTACAACTTACCTTATCTCTTTGGCCCTGTGAGCCAAAGCACTTACAGCACACACAAATACAAAAGCAGTCTTACCAGCTCTCAGACAGAGCCCCTCTCTCTCTCTCTCTTTTTTTTAGGTTAGGGGAGGGGGGAGGGCTGGGATACTCTACCAGTGTAGAGTATCGGGAAACCCCTCCGGTCTAATTTATAGTCGGGTGAAAAAAAAACGTGACCCGAGTGCCCTCGCAACTACTTCCGGGGTCAAACTTAAAAAAAAACAATAAAAAAACCCCACTAAACTCACTAAAAAATAAAGTTAGTTTTTAAAAGAAAAAGTCGCTTTTGCTCACCCACAGCTCTCCACTCTCAAATCGCAGCCTCTCTTCAATGCTCCCACGGAACAATGAGCATCCTCTTTGATCTTATGTCTGTGCCATTTAAAGGGATCAGCAACTATTTGCAGATTAGTCTGTTGATTGATTTATATTCGGTGATTGTCGAAGTGTTAGCGACTTGTGCTGTTCTGTAAGATTGCTGAAGTCTACAGGGAGTGCGATGCCAGGTATTAAAGTTCCTGACTTTAAGGCATCTGTCAATACCCATTGACAGATGCCACAAAAAATTGATATAAGGGAAAAAATGGAACGTAAGTGTGAACTAGCCAGGAATGTAAATATAGATAGTAAGAGTTTGACATGTACATAAAAAGGAAGAGAGTAGCTAAAGTACATTTTTGTCCCTTAGAAGCAAAAACAGGAGAAATTTGACAGAATTTTACTGCTTCACCCATCCGAGACTCATAAGATCCCAGCCAAGGCCAATAGAGAACGCTGTTCTGTAAGCATTGCCCGCCCTGGAATCGGGTCGGCATGCTGGCGATTTTCCAGCCATTATCTTGGTGAATGAGGGATTGATAGAGACATTGAAATAATATTTTGTGTCACAGTAGAAGACACAAGTTACATCCCAGAGATAAGGAGGTGGCCCAGAGGCCAGTAAGAGTGAAAAAGGTAATTAATATCAGCAGCGAAGAAGTATTGGAGAGAACCAAGGTCCAAAATCCAACAAATCCCCAGGGGCTGCTAGCCTACATTCTAAAAATGATAGGTACAGAATTACTGGATGTTCTGACTGTGATTTTCCAAATTCTCTAGATTCTGCAATACATTTAGAAACCCATAGTATGATGAGAACAGATCAACAGTTTTATGAAAGGGAAATCCTGTTTGACAAATGTAATGGGGATGTAATTAGTAGGGTAAATAAAGGGAAACCAGTAGATGAAGTATACCTGGCATTCATTAAGATGCCTCGCAAAATATTAAAACACAAGACAAGGGCCTAAGGGGGGTAACATATTAACATGGCTAGAGGAAGCAGGGGAATTGTCCATCGGAAGGTTAAACTTCCCAAGGAATTCTCACATGGGTCCAGGAATTGGGACTTCTGCAGTCCTCAACCACCCACTGCCTAATAGAAAATGGGTAGTTACTTGTCCACCAGGAATTCGGCATTCCAAATTAACTTATTTTCCTGAACAGGCAGCAAGGAGACTTGGGCCAAAGAGGCTCAAACAGGTAAATTTGCCAACTTTTCCTGTGTTGCCAGGTGAAGCACTGTAAAGCTTAAGCCTCTGTTGCTGCAGAGGTAAGGCCTTCACGATATCTGATATCAGCCTGAGGTCCCTTGGCCAGATGAGTATCTGGGCAGGATGCCCAACAATGAAAGGAGCATGGGATTCAGTTCTGAAGCTGCAGCTGAGTTTCCACCTCACTTCACTACCTTAATTCAACACAGGCCCAACAATCCAAACTAGGCCCCCACGTCCGGTATGACTGAATCCTTCAAACTAATTCCCACCTTCCCTTTATTGGACAAACCAGACAGCATGAACAAACAGCATGTTAAATTCAGAATATCTTTTTTTTATTATTTTTTCTCAATTGACATTATATTACAGGACAGAAAGACACTGAATCCACAGCTTTTTGGGAACTGTACCTAAACATCCATTGGCTTAAAATTCACAGACGGAAGAAATTTTACTTTTTAAATTCTCTTGCTTCATGTACAGAAAGAAAGTACCGTATAACTCGCACCAAGAATAATTATTGCTTTTTCCAGAGAGTTGGGTGAGTGTTGAGGAAGAACACAGCTTTCAACTCACTGCCAGGCACTCTGCACCTCCAACACACTTAAATACCCTGTTTTACATATTTCTCATCATTATAACCTGTGCAGGAATGAATAAGGAATTATATCCTAGCTTACCCATTAACAGGAAAATACTTTTCCAAAAAAATAAGAAAACGGGAAGACTAAACCCTATTTACAAGGAAGTAAACACATTTTTTTTAAAAAGGATTTGAAGGTTGCACCATATTTACATTACCCATCATTAAATTACACATAAATAAATATCTACATTCAGAACATTGGTCCCTTATTACCCTATTTACCCTGTGGATGAAACTTTCCCACCATTTAGAGAAGAACAAGTAAGTTGCTGACTGCCTGGCGACCACAGACACGCACGCACCCAGCTTTTCAAGTAGATTCGGAGTCAACCAAAGATGGTTCTTTGGACCTCAACTGCCCAGGTCAAGGTCAGACGGGAAAAGTGAAGATGTTACACACAGCCTTCCAGTGTAAATGTTGTAGAGGTCAGTCGCTGTCAGGTTCAGTGCTGGTTGGACAACCTGTGACCCTGCCTCCCGCATCCCCCCCTTTCGCCCCTCCCCATGTGATGACCCCCTTGCCCTATTGGTTTAGAATGATCAGCCTGAGTTCCAGTTGGTCAGTCTTAAAAAAAGGGGAGAGGAGAAGTGATGATCACCCTGTCTCCAAAAGTGGGTTGAAGGAGACTCTATGCAAAGGGTTTAAAATGCTCGTCTAATATTCCTCTCTGAACTCTTCTCTCCCACAGATGCCAGTTTTAAAATAAACTGCCCGTACTCTGTGCTAGAATAACTGAGGAATTTCAGACAAAACTGCTGAGGGTTAATCCAGTGCCCCTTTTGATTGCACTCTCTTGGTCCACAATACAGGGGTGTAGGTGAGAGGACAACGGATACCACCTCCCCTCCCCTCTCCCTCCCAACAAGCTGTGCACTCAGGGCATCACCAAGTCACAGCGCCCCCTCTGTCTGGGTGCCCTCAATTCTTTAGATGGGATTAATAGTTAGATTTTTAAGATTTAAGCAGCATGTTACACAGAAGACATGCATTGAAAATCACAAAAATAAAACACTTTACAAAATGACAGAAAAGCCCAGAAACTCCTGTTCTCATTATAGATGGATAGGGGTTTAATCAATGTTTGTATAACATCCCTCAGTTGACTATTTTAACAAGCCTTCGGCCAGTTTGTTTTAACAGGTTACTGCCCAGTTTGAACCCGTCAGACGGAGGGTTCGAACCCCACTATTTGTAGCTGTAATTTCCCGGCTCAGATATCTTGATCTCCCAGCCTGCTCTCACTTGTGGAGTAAGTGTAAAATGAGGAAGATTATGCTGATATGTGGGATTGTCACTCTGACGCCTTTTACGCAGACTTGAGCATTTCTCACAGTTAGCCCAGGCAGAGCTTTCAAATCAATCAGGGCTTCATTTAACTTTTAAAAAGGTATTCAGTTGAGCTTGCTTCAAATGGGGCTATCTCACCAGCTAGCTGAAAATGCAGGATGGAACTGGGGCGAATGAACACTTTGTCTGTATGGAATCCCAGTTCAATAATAACGCAAGTCTGAAATGTACTCAAGAGCTGACAGAACCTCATCAGACTCCCACACTCTGACTCCCATGATAGACTATGTGCGCAGTTAAGTTGTGAAAAAAGAATTGATTGAGTCCCTGAATAAAGCACAGCAGAAAGTTCTCCACAGGGTTTGTCTAAGCTCAGTGGCCTTTGCATTATGTGGTGAGGAGAAAATGTGAGGAAGCATTGAAGATTAAACCCTCCCCCCCCCCAACTCCAACCCCCCCTCCCCCCACCCCTCAACCACCTCCCTGTTGTACCTGCATGGGTCACAGATTCAATTGACACTTCCACCAGGTTGATCCTGGTTCCTGTCAAAAATACAAGTCCGACCTGCTCAATCTGCATCATCTACTTCCACGTTGACAGATGATCCGCTAGGTCTTTCGAGGTTATTCATTGGTAATCGAGAGCATGAAAATTATTGCCTCCTTTCCAGCATATTCTGTGGACCAAGCTTCAGACTAACTGAAATATTTGCTAGGTAACACCTACAGTGCGTTGACATCTGATCCAGTCGAGATGGTCACCGTGTGACAAGTGTCGCTGCACTGGTATCCAAACTCCCCAGAGTCAGTGATCACTGGCGTCCATTGCAAGGCCTAGGGATCATTTGTATTCTTCCAATCCCTTGACAGACTGCTATTTCCATTTTCCTTGAGCTCTCAGTCACGTTAGTCAACTGTGGGAGCTTTGGAGAGCTGCTTCGCTTGTTATCTAGTGAGTGACAGCAAAAATCTGTGATTGCAAATCAGCTATTCCAGCCTTCATAGTCAACTGAGAGGACTCCATTAATGTCAAAGGACCTGAAATTTCACGAAGCTAGTAGTCCTGTGGTTTCTCTTCTCTTCTGTTGAAGGTGCCCCTCTCACTAACTGTTGGCACACATCCTTGGCGCCAACACTCTGTGGGCACTCAGTGTGTTGGAGCCTTTGGGGGGGTGGGTTTGGGTCTTTAGGGAGCTGGTGAAAAGCAATACTCTAGATATCATTGACACTGCAAAGGAGGCCAGACTGCTTTGTCAACTCTCACACTGGCCAGTGTAAGCCCAGGGGCTGACGGGAAACCCACTGACATTCTGAAGGAGTTGCTTGTATTTGATATTTGGTAGGTGAGTGAAACAGTTGGTCACGAAGTAGTGCAGATTAATAATTTCATAATGCATGGGAGGTAAGAGCCAGCATCTCACTGCCAGGTGCCATTTTGTTTTTCTGTTGTTGTTGATATTGAGTGTTGACCATGTTCGGGCTGTTCCAGATGCAAAGTGGGAGAGGGATAAAATCCACCCACTCATTTCCTATGTTTCTCATCTTTGTCCCCTGTTTTGTTGGTGTTGTCCTGTAGGTTCTGGCCACTGCCAGTGGTCACATACATTTTGTCCAGGGCCTTCATTGCCTCGTTCAGGTAGTTCTGCAGTGAGGTCATGGCGGCGCAGATGGCTGGGCTCCCGAAGCCATGCGTGATGAGGCTGAAGTGGGTCAGGCAGCCCTGGATGCCAGGTTCCAGGATCGGGCCAGGCCGGGTGTTTCCCAAGGGAGATCGGTCTTGGGTCAGCATGTCAGTGAACTCCTTGAAGATTTGCCTGGAAAGAGAACAGAAAAATTGGTTTTCAATCTTACAAGGCCAGGCAGAATAGAAGATGGTAGTGTGTTGGCAATGGACTGGGTTAATGGGTTCAAATCCCACCACGGCAGCCAGTGGAATTTAAACTCAATTAATAAATCTGGAATATAAAACTAGTCCCAATGTTGGTGACCATGAAATAACAATTGATTCTCATAAAAACTCACCTGGTTCATAATGCCCATTAAGGAAGGAAATCAGCTGTCCTTACTCAGTACAGCCTATGTGTGATTCCAGAGCCACAGCAGTGTGGTTGACTCTCAACTGCCCCCTGACATGGCCTAGCAAACACTTCAGTTCAAGAGCAATTAAGGATAGGCAACAAATGCTGGCCTTGCCAGCGATGCCCACATCCTGTAAAAGGAGAAATAAAAAAGCACAAGGGGGGGGAGTGTGTGTACAAACAGCACAACCCTGAAGGTACTCCAGAAGACATATTAGAGAATCCCATGCAAGGCTGCACAGGAATGCCTGGATAATTTAAACTTCTGATGGACCCTGCACCAGGAACCATCCAATACATGATTTAAACTGAGATTTTGGATGATTCTGATTCTCTTAGCAGAATAATTACCCACAAAAAATTGGAAAGATTAAAACCAATTCCAACTTCTCTAACTATGGCACTGAAAACCCTCCCAGACCCTCCCAACTATCCTCTCGCTCCCTCCTCGACTTCTCAACTATCTCCGCACACCTCCTACCTCCAACTAACCCCATCACCAACTGCCCAAATCTCACCTTCCCTTTCCCCAACCACCGACCCCCATTGCTGAGTCCCCTCTTCCCATGTACCTATTTCTGTTAAACATTTACCTTCTCCCTGGCTTCCCAAAGAGGCGGGGGCCTTTAAACATACCTACTCTATGATAGCTAGTGCCAAAAAAAGCGGGATGTGGCTTTAGGCCCCTCTTCCCGCCCTCCGCCCGCAGCCCCCCCCAACCCCCACCACTGTCCTAAGCGAGAAGGGCCTCGGAACCTGGAGCGCTGCACATTTCTCACCAGGGCTGGGTCGGAGGATCATAACAACATAAGAAATAGGAGCAGGAGTAGGCCATCTAGCCCTTGAGCCTGCCCCACCATTCAATAAGATCATGGCTGATCTGAAGTGGATCAGTTCCACTTTCCCGCCTGCTCCCCATAACCATTAATTCCCTTATCTATCAGAAATCTATCTACCTGTGACTTAAACATATTCAACGAGGTAGCCTCCACCACTTCAATGGGCAGAGGATTCCAGAGACTCACCACCCTCTGGGAGAAGAAGTTCCTCCTCAACTCTGTTCTAAACTGCACCCCACCCCCCCCCCACCTTATTTTGAGGCTGTGCCCTCTAGTTCTGGTTTCCTTTCTAAGTGGAAAGAATCTTTGTACCTCGACCCTATCTAGCCCCTTCATTATCTTGTAAGTCTCTATAAGATCCCCCCTCAGATGAGGAATGTCTACTTTCCGAGCTGGGTAAGTCAACCGCAGCAAAGGTGGCCACCACTCAACGCAAGGTTCTGGGCCATAGAATGGGCTGCACTGTAACAGGTCAATGGCAGTGTTTGAACTGGTATTTCTCCCACCTTATCAACCCTTTCTCCCTCATGTGTTTATCCATTTCCATTGGAAATAGTTATTCACCTGACTTAGCCCTTCTGATAATTAGAGATGTGGGAGGTTGTATTACCCATCCTGGTTAAGTCATTCGGAGACGGTATAAAGTAACCTCCTACCTCCCAATTGCAACATCAATTTGTTTCTTAAATTATTCCATTGGTTTTCATATTCACTGCTCCAGATGGAGTCCATTAATATTTCATAGAATCCCTATAGTGCATAAGGGGTCACTTGGCCCATTGAGTCTGCAACTCTGAGTATTTTATCCAGCCTACTCCTATAACCTTGAGCATTTACCATGATCAATCCATTTAACCTGCACATCTTTGGAGCACCCGTAGGAAACCCAAGGAGACATGGGGAGAACATGCAAAGTCCACCCAAGGCTAGAATCAAACCAGGGTCCCTGAAGATATGAGACAGCAGTACTAACCACTGTGCCACCGTGTCACCCATCGATCTGAATGTGTGCAGGATATTCAAATGTCAACCCTAAACTTGCTGTTAAACCAATCTCCCTATCTAAATCTGACAAATTAATATCCAAGCCTAACTTTATACCATCTTAATTACTTTGATAAGATCATGAGGGGAGGATGATGGATTCACCTGTTTCCATTAGTTCCAGCAAAGGCAATACATAAACCTTGTGCTGTCTGTCCATTGAATTGATTGCAGCGAGTAGCCAGGCCTATTGAGTGACTATGTGCCTGAGTAGGGGACACAAAATCACAAGACTAATTCAAGTTCAAGCCTGTAGTTCTGAATGAGGGGCTGATCAGATTCATCAGACAAGTGTCCTTGAGTCAGGAAAGAGCAAACAATGGCAGAGGGTGGTTTCCAAGGGTTCTCTGACACAGCACTAGAGGCTTTGGTGTGGCAAAGTGGACAACATTGAAGAGGTCTTCTAACCAATGAGAGCTAGAAGATCCTACAGACAAATTCTGAGAAAGTAATGGGAGCAGACGGTGTACAGTCTAGACCCAAGGACCTGGGTGCAGTGCTGGAAGAAGTTTAGTGACCTCACATGATCGGTCAAGAAATGTATCTCCAAATTCTATATCTCACCAACTGCACCATAGAACGCATACAGTGCAGAAAGAGGCCCTTTGGCCCATCGAGCCTGCACTGAACACAATTCCACCCAGGCCCTACCCCCATATCCCTACATGTTATACCCACTAATGCCTTGAACCTATGTATCCCAGGACACTAAGGGGCAATTTCTTAGCATGGCCAATCAACGTAACCCACACATCTTTGGACTGTGGGAGGAAACTGGAGTACTCAGAGGAAACCCACAAAGACATGAGGAAAATGTGCAAACTCCACGCAGACAGTGACCCAAGCTGGGAATCGAACCCAGGACCCTGGAGCTGTGAAGCAGCAGGGCTAACCACTGTGTTACCGTGCCGCCCATGAAACCACCCATTCACCAATGCAGCACAGTTTCTACCTCTCACCCATCAACAATCACCATCAATCATTAATTATAGTGAGCGTTCACCTCATCCTCACTAACTTAGCACAGCTCAGCAGGCATTTCACTATTGTGTATTATTCAACCACGACAGCCTCATCACTGAAACAAAATGTATGTACTGCAATTATTGGTACACTCTGTCCTTGCAGGACAAGGTGCCACACATACCCCAAAGTAACACCAGCTAATGGCTGAGTACCAGGCCTGAGTAGCTGCCAGTTACCTGGCTCATAACTCAAGTACTTGTGGGTAGTATGCACTTAATGAGAGCCGTGGTACAACACCTGGGTGATTTCTCCATCATGACCCGCAAATTTTCTGGTGGAGTGGGTCAAGAGATGTACAGGTCAGTCATTTTGCAGGATTTGCACATGCTTTCCTGATGCATGCGTATCTCCCAGAGCCTGAGAACAGGCGCAGTCAAGACCATGCTGGAAACTTCTCTAGGAAGAGAGGTAAGTAACTTTAATCTGTTTTAAATGTATTAATCTATTTTAAATGTCATTATCAGGGCCGACAGTATCTCCCAACCCGTCAGGAATACCTCACTCGAGCAGGGTTTTGAGTTCTCAATTCAGGGAACCCGTGGGAGACCCCATTGGAGGGAAGGGGAGCAGTCCCCAGGGAGTCACACAGCAGGGGGTGGGGTGTTGGGGTGTTGGGGGGGGGGGGGGGGGGGCAACTGTCTTGGCATGGGCACCCTGGCCGTGCTAGCCTGTGTCCCTGGAACTGCCCAAGGGGCAAAGTGCCCATGCCCCGGAGCACCTCAGCACTGCCCACCAGGCATCAGACAGTCCCGGGCAGTGGGGCGTATCGGGGTGGGGCCCTGCTGCCGCTCTGCACGAGGATCAGTTTGAGCTGGAGGGAGGCCAGCGATCAGGGCAGTCTGGGGTACAGTGTCTGCAAGTCAGGGGGGTCTGCCTTCAGGGGTGCAGAGAGTTTGGGAGGGGAGAGTCTGCATGCCATGGAGTCACACTTTCCAACCAATGCCCCTGAAAGCCATATCAGAGACTGAAATATTTTTAGCATCCTGCAAACTAGAATTGGGCTTTCTGTGGGCAGCACAGTGGTTAACACTGCTGCCTTACAGTGCCAGGGACCTGGGTTCAATTCTGGCCTTGGGTACTGTCTGTGTGGGGTTTGCATGTTCTCTCCACGCTTGTGTGGGTTTCCTCTGGGTGCTCCTCCCACAGTCCAAAGAGGTGCGGGTTAGGTGAATTGCCCATGCTAACTTGCCCTTTATTGTCCCAAGTGTTGTGTACATGGATGGTTAACTCAACACAGTCCTCTTCTGATGCAGTGAAGTGTGACATTACAGTCATGAGCAAGTACTCCAGTGAAGAAATAACCTCTTCTCCCATCCTTCTCCGCTCCTCTGTTCTTCATGTCTGCGTGAAGATGTACAGAATTTGGTATCAGTAGGTGCTATTCTGTTGGCGGTTGGTGACTAGTGGAGTGCCACAGGGATTGGTGCTGGGGCCTCAACTGTTTACCATTTACATAGATGATCTGGAGGAGGGGGCTGAGTGTAGGGTGACGAAATTTGCTGATGACACAAAGATGAGTGGAAAAGCAAATTACGTGGAGGGTGTGGAAAGTCTACAGAGGGATCTGGATAGGCTGAGTGAGTGGGCGAGGACCTGGCAGATGGAGTATAATGTTAGCAAGTGTGAGGTTATCCACTTTGGCAGAGATAATAGTAGGAAGGATTATTACTTAAAAGGCGAAAAGCTGCAGTATGCTACGGTGCAGAGGGACCTGGGGGTCCTTGTGCATGAGCCACAAAAACCCAGTCTGCAGGTGCAGCAGTTGATCAAGAAGGCGAATGGAATGTTGGCCTTTATAGCGAGGGGGATAGAATATAAAAGTAGAGAGGTCTTGCTGCAACTGTACAGGGTACTGGTGAGGCCACAGCTGGAGTACTGTGTGCAATTTTGGTCGCCGCACTTGCACAAGGATATATTGGCCTTGGAGGGAGTGCAGAGGAGGTTCACTAGGCTGATAACGGAGATGAGGGGGTTGGTCTATGAAGAGAGACCACATAGACTGGGTCTGTACTCGTTGGAGTTTAGAAGGATGAGGGGGGATCTTGTAGAGACGTATAAGATAATGAAGGGGATGGATAGGGTAGAGGAAGAGAGATTCTTCCCACTCAGAAAGGACAGCAGGACTAGAGGGCACAGCCTCAAGATAAAGGGGGGTGCAGGTTAGATCAGAGTTGGGGAGGAACTTCTTCACTCAAAGGGTGGTGAATCTCTGGAATTCTCTGCCTGTTGAAGTGGTGGAGGCTACCTCGCTAAATATGTTTAGGTTTCTGACAGGCAAGGGGGAGAAAGCGGGAAAGTGGAACTGATCCACTTCAGATCAGCCATGATCTTATTGAATGGCAGGGCAGGCTCGAAGGGCTAGATGGCCTACTCCTGCTCCTATTTCTTATGTAGAACCAGGTTTGATACCAGGGAGATCCTGTGTTCAGACAGTGTGCTGTGCTCAGCTCCTGGATTTCAGCAGAGGCAGTGATGAAAAAAAACACAGCCAGCAGTGTAACTTCCAGCCCGGTCTCATTGGTAGTAGTCTATGACTCAGTGCCCAGAGAATAACTCCAGGACACAAAGAACTATAGAAAATCTTTTGAACAGATGTTTGAAATAATGAACAGAGCACTGATTAGCGGTGGAAGTTCCAGAAAATTATAGCCATGACACAGCCTACCATTCCCAAACCACAATGATGTCAGGCAAGATCTTGTTCATGCCGTGGGATATCCTTGTTGAAGCACAGTGGCACAGTGGTTAGCTCACAGCAACAGGGGCCTGGGTTCAATTCTGGACTCAGTGTAGTTTGTGCATTCTCCCTGTGACTGCATGGGTTTCCTCCAGATGCTCCGGTTTCCTCCCACACTCCAAAGATGTGCAGGTTAGATGGGATTAGCACTGGGGTAAATACATGAGGTTATGGGGATACGGTCTGGCTGGAATTATCGTTGGTGCAGGCTCGATGGGCTGATTGGCCTCGTCCTACTCTATCGGGGATTGTATTCTATAAAAGCAGTGAATCTCACAGCACTGAACTCCAGGAGACAAATCACAGGATGTAGGATATAGGAGCAGGAGTCCTCAAATCTGCTCCACCATTCAACCAGACTATGGCTGATGTACCATTTCCCTGCACTGGCTCCATATCCCTTGATGCCTTTAACAGCTAGAAATCTATCAATCTCTGTTTTAAACATACTCTCTGATTGAGCATCCACAACCCTCTGAGATAGAGAATTCCAAAGATTCATCACCCTCCAAGTGAAGAAATTCCTACTCATCTCAGTCCTAAATGGCCTGCCTCTTGGGTTCAAGACTGTACCTCCCACCTCCCCAACCAGTATACTGCATTTACCCTGTTGCGGTCCATGTAAGGATTTGATGCGTCTCATAAAATCATAGGATCCTAAAGTGCAAAAAGAAGCCATTTGGCGCATCGAGTCTGCACCGGCTACAATCCAATCCAAGCTCTATCCCCCCAGTCCCTCTGACACTAAGGGTCAATTTAGCATGGCCAATCCACCTAACCACACATCTTTGGACTATGGGAGGAAACCAGAGCACCCAGAGGAAACCCATGCAAATATGGAGAGAACATGTAAATTCTACACAGACAGTGACCCAAACTGGAAATTGAACCCGGGTCATTGGCACCATGAGGCAGGATGTGCTAACTGCTGTGTCACTGTGCCGCCCAATGACGTCACCTCTCATTCTTCCAAACTCTGTCCAGAGAGCTCAGGCCCAGAGTCTTCAATCTCTCCTCATAGGACAATTCCACGATTCCGGGAATCAGTCTGCTGAACCTTCACTTTATCCTTCCTATAGCGAGTATATTCTTCCTTAGGTCGGGAATCCTGGCCCATACATTCCCGCTGCTGTAGGCAATTACAACATTGCAACAGTCTTAAACTAAACACATCCTAACAATTGTCCACCAGCCAGCTTTACAGGTATAAACATCAAAAACATCACTAGGTGGTAACCTGGCTCAGTCCTTTGTCTCCCTCTACAGAACCAGTTTTCTGCTCTCTCTTCCATTAATTCCTGTAAAGGGTGAATGATGCTTCCCAGCGGATTGCTGGTCCGTTGGTGACGATTACAAACCACCCAGAATGCTTTGAATGCCAGGGTGGCTCTATCAGGTAACACTTCCAGTGACCCTGGGAGGAATTTTTGAACCACGCAAAGGTCCGTTGACCATGGGCAGGATTTTCTGGCTTTGGGGTGAGTGCAGCTGGAAAATCCTGCTCCCTGAGTTCAAAATTCATTCCATGACTTGGGCAGCAGACTGCCCATTCCCAGCTCTGAGGGCGCACTGTGCTATCAGCAGTGTTGCCTCTCCTAATGAGATGTTAAACTGAGGTTCTGACAACCTGTCCCAGTGGAAGTTAAATATTCCACTGTGCTATTTGGAAAAAAAATAGCCAGGAGTATTCCCCAGTGTGCTAGACACAATTCCTACTTCATACTACACCATCAAAACCATATTACTTGGTAATTACTCTCATCACTGCCTCTGAAAGCTTGTTGTATGCAAATGGTACAGTGGCTAGCTTTGCTGCCTCACAGCACCAGGGACTCGGGTTCGATTCCTGGCTTGGGTCACCATCTGTGCAGAGTCTGCACTTTCTCCCTGTCTCTGAATGGGTTTCCTCCCACAGTCCGAAAGATGTGCAGGTTAGATCCATTGGCCATGCTAAATTCTCCCTCAGTGTATCCGAGCAGGTGCTGGAGTGTGGTGACTAGGGGATTTTCACAGTAACTTCATTGCAGAGTTAATGTAAGCTTACTTATGACACTAATAAATAAACTTTAACTACAATTCCCATTTTGCACAGTGACTACAATTCAGAAGTATTTCATTGGCTGCAAAGTGCTTTCGGGTTTCCTGCAGTTGTGAAGTTTTGATAGAAATGCAAGTCCTTCATTTCACTCATCAAACCAAGTCCCCAGACAAACAAACCAGGGAAGTCCACGTTCATTTTACACATGTTTTTAATGCTATAAGACAATCCAAGGTTCTTCAGAGAAATAAGGATAGAAAACAGAAACCAAATCAAAGAAAAAAACTTTCTGGGTGGTATTTTATGTCAGCGGAACTTTCTGGTTCTGCCAAGTCAATGGACTTTTAAATGGCCCATTAATATCCTGAGGATTACCACTTACCAGAACTGAATAAGACCAATTGTATAAATACTTTGGCTACCAAAGCAGGTCAGAGGCTAGGAATCCTAGGGTGAGCAACTCCACCACCTGACCCACCAAAGCCTGTCCACCATCTACAAGATACAAGTGATATGGAATATTCTCCACTTTTCTGGATGAGAGCAGCTCCAACAACATTCAAGAAGCTTGACGCCATCTAGGACAAAGCAGCACATGGCACCTGTGTGTACCATCTACAAGATGCACCACGGTAATTCCCCAAGACTCCTTCAACACCACGTTCCAAATCTGTATCTGTACATTACATCTGTAGTGTAATGCTGGTAAGGCTGATAATATGCACATTCCAGGAAAGAATTTTTAGAAGTCCACCTGAATCAGGAGATCATATTTTCCAGCAAAACCTGTCATGATAAATGATCAAATTTCAGCTGATTTGATGCTGCACGATAACAAATGTACCAGCATACTTGGATGTAATTTCTTTGTTTGAGAAGAATAGAGGCCTGCTCACTATAAACAACTTGGGGTTTTATTAAACATTAAATCAGCATCAGAGCTGCCTTATGTGAACAGATTCATGTAAACACTATTTCCCTGAATTGATTTATGGGATCTGGACATTGTTGGCAAGGCAACTTTTATTACCCATCCCTAATTACCCCGAAGGTACAACTTTGTCTCTGACCATTCCGAGGGGCAGTTAAAGGAAAGCACACTGCATTGGTCTTGAAGCCATAGCTAATGGATAAGGAGAACTGACCTCCTTTCTATTGGAATTAATGACAATCCACTGGTTTCATGGTTACACTACTGATACCAATTTTTTATCCAGAATGTTTAATTAACTGAACTGAAATTGCCCCAGCTGCCGTGGTGGGATTTGAACTGTTGTTTCTGGGTCACTAGACCAATAATTTTACCACTGTTCCAGTATAGACAATATTCTGAATTGATATCAATAAAAGTACAACTCCAGGCTTTAACTTCCATTAACACTTGCGTACAAGGGTGGATGCTGACTGTCACTGTTCTCACTCTCCGGGTTAACACATTCGCCTCAGTGTTGGGTGTTGTTGAACTCACTGTTAAGGCAGTGCAGAGAGGCAGCGGACACACAGGACTAGAGAACAGCATCCATCAGATTGCCAACTCCAGAGTTGCCAGAATGTGCACCTCTCTGGAGCTGTTTGGAATGAGTTTATTAAAATATTGACTGACAAGGGAAACTTGTCGCCTTGAATGGTTGTCTCTGCTCAGTCGAACTCGCCACACCCCACAAGGTCTGAAGGAACGTATGTGCCCTTTGACCCAAAGTATTTTTTTCTAAAGAAGTCACAGAGTGGGGGGGAAGTTCAGAGTAGCGACATCGCTGTGCAGTCAGCAGCAATTTACACCATCCATCCAAAACCAATGAAAACGGCTTTGATGGAAAAAACTGAATTAGCTAAGAATTGCCACGAGAAATGGTACAGACAAAGCAGCAAGCTTAACCAAATCTTCCTGGATTCTCTGCAAGGCCAGGACTGTACTGTGATGGGGCACGGGGTGGGGGGAGGGGGCATTTAATTTGATGAAGCAATCTCACCTAAAACGCTGTTACATTTATGAGGAAGAATCCTTTCCTATTCCTGGGAGTGTGACCCCCTCAGGCACTCTCACTGCGCCTTCTTTCCTGTTTGCTTAATCAGGTCAGCGTTCTCCTTAATAAACATCCCGTCACCGTCTGCTTCTGCGGGAACTACCCCAGCTGCAGACACATTTGACTAAAAGGACCATTTCTCTGCCATCTGTCAGAAACTAGCCAACAGCACTGCCCCTCAGCAAAATCTGACATTGTTTGATATCTCAGTTTGATTTTATACTATTGGTGTGGAATGGGGGGAGGAATTATCACCCATTTCACCTCATTCTGCACCAAAATCAATGGAAACAAAACAGGGACAGATGTAAAGCAGTCTACCATTCACTATCACTTGTTTCACATGACTACACAGTCATGATTACCCCACATAGATCAAGCCATATAGTGTAAAGGGTCTTTGATACAGTTGCTATTAGGTTAGACCCTGTGCTCTGCAATACAAAACATTCAAGTAACTGCACAGACACACACGTGTACAGCTACAGGAAGCACTCATACAAGTAAACACACATGTACACTCAAACAAATACATGCGGACATGTGAGTACACGCAACCACTGGCCACACAGACTGATGAAAGTTCATAACTGCAAGCAGAGGATTTATGTACGATGAGATTACTGGACTAAATTAGGAGCCAGGAATTATTTTAATTTGTAAAAGATGTTGCCAGCAATGCTGCTGTAATCAGGCCTGTGCACGCACATCATCAAACAACAAAACTACAGAGGCAGCTGAGCAAAGATATTTCACTTGGCAGGAAACAAAGTTACAGATCATCATTACAGTCATAGTCATACTTCACAGAAAAGACCCTTCAACCCATCACATCTCAGGTGAAACATGCCCATTTTGCAGAGTTGAACTGCCACTATTTCCCCATACAGTTTGGAATGCACACATCAGTGACTGCTGCTCAAAAATCAGCTTAACGATCTCTTGTCTGCATATTGACTGATTCTCAAACATTTGCCCTAGAGGCACATGGTGGTTCAGTGGTTAGCACTGCTGCCTCACAGCGCCAGGGACCCAGGTTCAATTCCCGGCTTGGGTCATTGACTGTGTGGAGTGTGCACGTCCTCCCCTGGTCTGCATAGGTTTCCTCCAGGTGCTCCAATTTCCTCTCTCTCTGAAAGTCGTGCTGGTTAGGTGCATTGATCATGCTAATTTCTCCCTCAGTGTATCTGAACAGGCGCCAGAGTGTGACGACAAGGGGATTTTCACAGTAACTTCATTGCAGTGTTACTGTAAGCCTATTTGCAACTAATTAATAAACATTCACTTTAGGGGACATTTCAGACAGAGGGCAGATAATTAGGCTGTTGATTATAAACTATCTAACATTATCCTAACTGCAGTCAAATAAAGAATGTGTATTCTCAACCCCAGGCTGTTCCACAGCACTGTGCAGCCAGTGTTTCCAGGTTCTCCACAAACTGCAATAAGATAAATGATCAGATATTGGCTGAGATCTTCCTGGTACTCAATCGTTAGACGGACGATGGAAGATGCACATTAAGGCCCCCAGGAATTCCTGATGCGTTTACCTACGTGTCAGGGATATTTATACATCTGATTCCCAGCTCCCAGGAACCTGTCTCCAACATTGAGCTGGAGTCAGAGACTTCAGGCAATACTTACCTGAATGCTCACAAGCAATGTTAAAACAATTTAAAATCTAAGTAACTGTACCACAGCCTCCCCCCCAAACACCTGACTGTCCATCATCCGACTACCCCGATGACCAGACTACACCTCACCCCATACTCCCCCCCTCCATTACCTACCAACCAGATCGAACTGCTCCTCCCAACCACCCCAATACCCACTTCACCCACCCACACTCAAAAGACTTTAGCTTGCCTGAATATGGCAACAGATGCCAAAGGGGTACCACATCCTCCCCCACCCTCCCCCTCCAGACACGACTGTGATCTGATGAAGTTCCCTGCGAGACTCGGTGCTCCACGCTTTTGCTGCGACTGAGATCAGGACGTCCTGGGAGAAATTAGCAGTCACGTCAGGTCAGGAAAATCTTGAGGAGCAGCAGCAATGGGCACTGCCCAGAGGATTCGGGTGGCTGTTGAGGAATACTGATGGGATATCCCTCAATTTAGGGGGAACACGCTGTTTGTTTGTAATGATGTGCTATGTGACAATGTGAGAGGGCTGACAGGGCCTTGGTTTAACATTTCACTTCTGGTGTAGCAGCTTTCCCTGAATAGTTCAGTGGGTCAATTGAGGCCTTTAACTGCCCAATTCACTAACTAATGGCATAACCTAATTGGGTCTGCAGCAAGTGGTGGGGGGAACCACCAAGAGGTAAAAACCAACTTGACCTCATTCGACCAATCTGCTGACTGGAGTTGTATCTGTCCATGATAGTGTCGGTAAGAGTGACCACCGCACAGTTCTTGTGGAGACAAAGTCCCGTCTTCACATTGAGACACCACCACTATGCTAAAAGGCTTTGAACAGATCTAGCAATACAGCAGCAGCAGCAGAATATACAATCTGTAACCTCACAGCCCAGCATATCTCTCACTCTACCATTACCACCAAGCCAGGGATCAACTCTCGTTCAATGGAGAGTACAGGATGATGTGCCCGGAGCAACTCCAGATATACCTAAAAATGATTTGATTTGATTTATTATTGTCACATGTATTATTATACAGTGAAAGTATTGTTTCTTGCGCTATACAAGCAAAACATACCATTCTTAGGGAAAGAAACAATAGAGTGCAGAATATAGTGTTACAATCATAGCTAGGATGTAGAGGAAGATCAACTTAATGCAAGGCAAGCCCATTCAAAAATCTGACAGCAGCAGGGAAGAAACTGTTCTAGAGTCGGTTGGTACATAAACTCAGACTTTTGTATCTTTTTCCCAAAGGAAGGTAGTGGAAGAGAGAATGTCCAGGGTGCTTTGCCAAAGCAACAAGAAGTGAAGACAGAGTCAATGGATAGGAGGCTGGTTCACGTGATGGATTGGGCTACATTCATGACCTTTTGTAGATCCTTGCCACCTTGGGCAGAGCAAGAGGCATACCAAGCTGTGATATAACCAGAAAGAACACTTTCTATGGTGCATCTGTAAAAGTTGGTGAGAGTCGTTGCTGACATGCCAAATTTCCTTAGTCTTGAGAAAGAGGTGTTGGTGGGCTTTCTTAATTATAGTGTCGGTACGGGGGGACCAGGACAGGTTGTTGATGATCTGGACACTTAAAAACTTGAAACTCTTGACCTTTTTTACTTCATCCCCATTGATGTAGACAGGAGCATGTTCTTCTTTATGCTTCCTGAAGTTGATGACAATCTCCTTCGTTTTGTTGACATTGAGGGGAGAGATTATTGTTGCTGCACCGGTTCACCAGATTCTCTATCTCATTCCTGTACTCTGTCTTGTCATTGTTTGAGATCCAACCCACTACGGTGGTGTCGTCAGCAAACTTGAAAATCAATTTGCAGGGGAATTTAGCCGCACAGTCATGGGTGTATAAGGAGTATAGTAGGGGGCTGTGAACACAGCTTTGTGGGGCACCAGTGTTGAGGTGTGAACTTGGTGAAGCTACCAAAGAGGACTATTTGCATACCAAACAGTATAAGCAGAACTAATCGAGCTAAGCAATTCCAGAACCAATTGCTCAGATCGAAGCTCTGTAGTTCTGCTGTATCCACTCATGAATGACTGGACAATTCAACAACTCACTGGAGGAGGAGACTCCATAAATATCCCAGTACTGAATGATGGAGGCGCCCAGCACATCAGTGCAAAACACAAGGCTGAAACAATTGTAAACATCTTCAGCCAGAAGTGCTGAATGGATGATTCATTTTGGCCTCTTCCATTGGTCCCCAGCATCACAGGTGTCAGTCTTCAGCCAATTCGATTCACTCCACGTGATATCAAGAAACAGCTGAAGGCACTGGATACCTCAAAAACCCAGGAATGAAAAGTTTTATGTATAAGGAGCAGTTGGGGGCTCTGAGTGTGTACTGATAGAGTGGATGTGGGGAAAATGCAGTTGAGAAACTTATCAGCCATGATTGAATGGTGGAGCAAGGTCAATGGGCCAAATTCTGCTCCTATATCTAATGGTTTTATGACTTGTTCCAGAACTTGCTGCTCCTCTGGCCAAAGTCTTGCAGGACAGCAACAACACTGGCATCAACCTGGTAAAGAAGAAAATTGCCCAGGTATGTCCGGTCCTGGACAAATCACACCAGCCAATTACCAACCCATCAGTTTAGTCTTGATCATCAGTGAAGTGATGGAAGGGGTCATCACCTGTGCTATCTAGTGGCACTTACTCAGCAATAACCTACTCACAGTTGTTCAGTTTGGGTTCCCAGGGTCACTTAGTTCCTGACTGTGGTTCAAACATGGACAAAAGAGCTGAACTCCAGAGGTGACATGAGGATGATGGCCCTTGGCCGAGTGTGGCATCAAGGAGCCCCAGCAAAATGGGAGTCAATGGAATTCAGGTGGAAACTCTCTATAGTTGGAGTTATACCTGGCACAAAGTTAGTCACAAGTAGGCTTACATTCACACTGCAATGAAATTACTGTGAAAATCCCCTAGGTGCCACACTCCAGCACCTGTTTGGGCACACTTAGGGAGAATTTAGCATAGCCAATGCACCCAACCTGCACATCTTTGGACTGTGGAAGGACACCGGAGTGCCCAGAGGAAACCCACACAGACACGGGAAGAACGTGCAGGCTCCGCACGGGCAATGGCCCAAGCCAGGAATCGAACCTGGGTCCCTGGCACTATGAGGCAGAAGTGCTAACTACTATGCTACTGTGCTGCCCAGATAGTGACCCAAGCCAGGAAGCGAACCTGGAAGGAAGACAGTGGTGGTGGTTAGGGGTCAATCATTTCAGGCCCTGGATGTCACTGCAGGATTTTGCTGGGTAGTGTCCTTGGCCCAACCATCTTCAGTTGCTTCATCAATAACCTTCTTTCCATCATAACGTCAGAATTGGGAATGTTCGTTGATGATTGCACAACATTCAGCACAATTTACAACTCCTCAGATGCTGAAGTAGTCCACGTCCAAATGCAGCAAGACCTGGACAATATCCAGGCTTAGACTGAAAAGTGGAAAGAAGCATGCATGCTATACAAGAGCCAGGCAGTGACCATCTCCAACAAGGGAGAATCTAACTATTGGCCCTTAACATTCAATGTCATTACCATCACTGAATCCCCCACTAGCAACATTCTGAGGGGTACCATTGAACTGGACTAGCCATATAAATACTGTGGCTACAAGGGCAGGTCAGAAGCTAGGAATCCTGCAGAAAGTAACTTACCTCCTGACTCCCAAAAGCCTCTCCACCATGTACAAGGTAGTGGGATATACTCCACTTGCCTGGATGAATGCAACTCCAACAACACTCAAGAATCTTGACATCATCCAGTACAAAGCAGCCCATTTGATTGGCACCCATCCCCAAACATTCACTCCCTTCACCACCAATGCAAAGTGGCAGCCATGTGCACCACCCACAAGATGCTCTTCAGAAATTCACCAGGTCGTCTGAGATTGCGCCTTCCAAACCATCTAGAAGGACAAGGGCAGCAGACACATGGGAACACCATCACCTTTAAGTTTCTCTAAGTCACTCAGCATCCTGACTTGGTAATATATCATTGTTCTTTCACTATCATGGGATCAAAATCCTAGAACTCCCTCCATTGTGGGTGTACCTACACCACATGGACTGCAGCAGTTGAAGAAGGCAACTCAGCACCATCTTCTCAAGGGTGAGTAGGGATGGGCAATAAATGCTGGCTTAGCCAGCGACACCCACATCCCATGGGATAAAAATAAAACTTAGTCAACAATCTATTAGGCATAGTAATTAGCACTGCTGCCTCACAGCTCCAAGTTCCGGGGTTCGATTCTCAGCTTGGGTCATTGTCTGCATGGAGTTTGGTGGTGACAATCATCACCATCACTGCGATGCTACCAGGGGTTGTCATGGTAGCCACCAGTAACACTGGGGCAAAAATCACGGTCATTTCTGCTGTCAGAATCATTGTGAAGAAAGCCAAACAATGAGATTGTGTCAAGAGTACTCTTGCTGGGTGATCACTAAGGTTAAGCCCTTGAGAGAACAAGGTCACAATCTAGAAATGTCAGCTCGGCTATTGTTATCAGTTTGCACAATCTCCCCAGGTCTGCGTGGGTTTCCTCCATGTGCTCCGATTTCCTCCCACAGTCCAAAGATGTGCTGGTTAGGTTGATTGGCCATGCTAAATTGCCCCTTAGTATCTGGGATGTGTATTTTAGAGGCATTAGAAGAGTAAGTATGTGGGGTTTCGGGGATAGGACCTGGTGGGATTGTTGTCAGCACAGACTCAATGGGCTGAGTGGCCTCCTTCTGTACTGTAGGGTTTCTATGATTTCTATGATTATCACTGTATCATGTGACTATCAGGATGGAAGAATTAAATGCACCGTGGTCACTTCTTATCCAGAAATGTCTATGTTCCTTCATTTGATGTCCAGCACATGTGGTCTAGTTTTCAGAATCCTTGTCATAGAATCATACAGCACAGAAGGCCATTCAGGTCAATACTTCGAAAGAGCTTTCTAATTAGCCTCACTCCCTTATTTTTATTGCATATTTCTGCATTTATTTCCTTTACAAGTATAGATCTAACCTACATTTGAAGTTTACCTTTCAGGCAGATCTTAAAAACTCTGTGTTAAAGAAAAACAAATCCTATTCATCTTTCCTTTGACTGCTTTGCCAACTATTTTAAATCCGTCTCCTATTTTTGCCAACTCTCCTGCCTGTGGTAACAGTTCCTCCTTATTCCCTGCATCAAAATTATTTATAATCAGTGTTTTATAAAGACTGAGCACTCCTGATTTTGTATTCCATGTCTGTTCATAAAAACTACACCTTGACCAAAATGAAAAGGTAGCCAGTAAAGTAGCTAAGGAATGTTCAGGCTGTCGATGAAGATAATCTGTTAGGGGTATAGAACTTGAGTATTGTTGAAATAAAGAGACACCCTGTTGAAGCTTTTCATCTCACACTTATCAGGACAGTTTACCAGGATACCAATATTAAAGGAAACAATCTATACTGCATGAGAAGAGCCCTGTTGGTTGCTAAGTGGATTGTGATTGGTAGGAGGCATGCCATGGGGAATGCAGTATAAATTGATGTTCCCTTTATTATTGGTACTTTTTTTCATTCTCCCCCTCCCCCCCACTTTTTCCCACCTCCTGCCTTGACAAGGTCCCCAATGCCCCCCCTCAGTAGCAATCCCAACAGGAGGTGAAACTTACTTTGCTGCGAGTAGCATATTCTTCCGATTACTGATTTCACTGCGGTCTATATGTTGTCGAGTCAGGTACTCTGCAGCTGCTTTGGCGGGGAATTCTGTCTCACACACATAACCAAAATCACGAGCCAGATGTACAGCTTCACCTAAAGGCAAAGTATGGCATTGATTTAGTAACTTGAAGCTGCCGGCATATGCGCCCAGTTGATGGAGCTTAATGCGGGGGAGTGGAATGACAAACACAAGGGAGCTTCTGCAAACCTATTAAATATGACTCACATTCCACTCTGAAGCTGGAGGGAGCCTTTGACATGATAGTATTCCCCCTTCAACTCTGACTACAGAGAGTCCAGGAACTGCAGCTCGAGCTCAGATTCTGAGTTGGCATCCTGCAGGATTTTTGTGACTGGGAGTTCAGGGTACATGTGAGACAAGAGCCCCTCTATACAGGACTCAACCCCCTACTGAATCTAATAAAGATGGTTACAACTATGAAAGGGGCATTCAGGTTGTAGCCTGTCAGCCTCGTAAATCCCTCCACTTCTGTATTCTGTTCTCAAAGAGAAAAATGTGAACATGCACTGTATGGGAGGGGGTGGCACAATGGTATTATCATTGGACTAGCAATCCAGAGACCCAGGGTAATGCTGTGGGGACCCGGGTTTGAATCCAGCAGATGGTGAAATTTGAATTCAATAAAAAAAAATCAGGAATTAAAAGTCTAATGATGACCATGAAACCATTGTCAATTGTTGTACACACTCATCTGGTTCTTTGATGTTCTTTAGGGATTGAAATCTGCCGTCCTTACTTGGTCTGGTCTACAAGTGACTCCAGACACACAGCAATGTGGTTGACTCTCAAACACCCTCTGAAATGGATATGCAATAAATGCAGATTTTACAGGATGGGGGTGTCAATGACACCCACATCCCATAAAAATTAATTTAAAAAAACAAGAACGGTGGAGGTTATAAATGGATGGTGTAGAGTACATGATAAGAGACATACGTATAAGGTGCAGGCTTCATGAGCTTTCTCATGTTATAATTTCTTAAAATTATGATCATGTCACATTCAGACAGATGAGTGTGAAATTCTTTATTTTTGGAGTTATAACTCATGTAATATTGGTTACAATTTCAAGTACTTCCCAGATTTGTTTAGAGTTCTAGTGGTGATTTCTTGGATGGGGAGTATCGGGGGTAATCGCATTACAGGTTACCCATCCGATGTTTATTTAGAAATAGAGGAGGGAGCAGTTGGTAAATTTTAAATATTTTATGCCCTGATCTGGCTGATGTTGTTTTCAGATGTTTAGGCAACATGGATTTGAGTTGGGGAGGTATGGGGCGTTTTCCTCAATGCATCCAGCCTCTTTTTAATAGATTTCTGGGATTGTCCTTGGCCTACTATTCACTGGAACTTCAGTACAAATCCTAACTAAACTGAGTAAAGATGGTTTCCACCAACATGATGTCTGATATGGAGCAAGCTTAAGGAATCAATCTCCAGTGAGTGGGCTAAACTTTGTGCAAATTGTGCACCTACAATTGGCGGGCACGGAAGCAGCCACAATCTGAACCCAAACACAGTTTCCGGTCAGGCACATGTCTGCTTAAATAACAGAAACTTCTGGCCAATGTGTTGACCGCACAGCACAAAAAGATTACAGCCATAATTCTCCAAACCTTGTCCGCAGCTGGGATTCTCTGGTCCTGCTGCAGTGAATGGAGATTTAGCTGAGCCCTAGATTCTCCATTCTCACTGGCAGCGGGAATGGGACCTGCAAGACTGGGGAATTATGACCTACATTCGATTTTTCAATCCAGTTAGGGGAAAATGGAAAACAGACGTACCTTCGACGAGAGAGGTCAGCAGGGTCACGTTGGCAGCTTTCCGTCTCCCAGCAGGAAGGTTTAATCCTATTTTATCGAGTCTCTCGCGTAACGACCTTCCTCCATTTTTTGACTTTGCCCTGGGGTAAAACAATTGGAGAGTTTAAAATACAAACTGTGCAACTCTTCACGAGATGAAGGCAATCAAGCGACAAGCTTAGGTTCCTCCACCTTGGCATTATTCCAATCAGTGGGCAGCAGGGTGGCATTTGTATATGTCTGACTATACCAGCACCAACCTGGGCCACACTCACTTCACAGAGTTTCACAAAACATGAGCCAGATCTCTGCAGCACTTTAATTCACTTCAGATGAAGAAGCAAATCCTACTAACATAACCCAGCCAATCTATTGACTCTCATTCTATCAATCTTATTCAAATATCTTCTCAATTGGAGGACATTGTGAGTTAGTGGAAGGATTCACACTCTGATTAAGTCTTCCATGGCTATAAATCAGCCAATGGGATGGAGTGGAAAAATGTCATTGGCTTCCACAACCAATGCAATGAGAGTTAACATTCATACCAAACCGGTGAGCTTTGAGCTAATTGTCATTGAGAATTCAGGGCCAGGGCACTCAATGCAAGATAATCACTCCAGTAAAAACATCCAACATTTCAATTACATTGACTGAAAAGTCACAGAGCATAAGTTTAGTCATGGCAACTAGATTGACAGAGATTGACCCAGGACAAAGATTGCAGGATGACCAAGACTGGAAACTGAATGTTCAAGGGCATTTAACATTTAGGAAGGATAGGCAAAAAAAGGGTGGGGTAGTGCTGTTAATAAGATCAGTACATTAGTGAGAGAGGATCTTAAATCCAAAGATGAAGATGTAGAATTAGTTTGAATGGAGGTAAGAAACAGCAAGAGGCAGCAAACATTGGTGGGAGTTATTTATAGGCCACCAAGCTGTAGTGGTAATTATACTGTAGGGTATTATATTAATCGGAAAATTGGAATTGCATATAAGGGTAATACTGTAATCATGGGGGGGATGAGAGGCTGGGGGGAAGGGGACAAAGCGGAGGTGGGGATGGGGGAAGGTGGTGGTGTAAACCTACATTTAAACTGGCCACACTTAATTAATTTGAATGATGTGGAGGGTGTAAATGAGATAGCTTTCTAGGGCAATAGGTTGAGGAACCAGCTACAGAACAGGCTATTTTTGATCTAGTATTCTGCAAGAGAAGATGAATAATCTTCTTGTAAAGGAGAATTCAGGGAAGAGTGACCATATACAATGAATCTTATATTAAACTTGAAAGTGATGCAGTTTATTTTGAGATTAGGGTCTTCAACCTAAACAAAAGGAAACTACAAAGGTACGAGGGGGAAATTGGCTGCTTTAAATTGGTAAATAACATTCAGAAAGTGTAGACAGGCAATGGCTCACATTTAAACCATTAATACATGTCTTACAACAAATGTACATTCCTCCCAGCTACGTGTTTTCCACCAGCGGGAAGTGATGCACTGTTTACTAAAGGTGGGATTCTCTTGTCCCACTACTGTCAATAGGATTTCTTATTAACGTCACCCCACGCCAGCAAGTAACCAGTGTGTGGAGGTGTGCTGCCAGCAGGAGCAGAGCGTCCCGCCGGAGAATTTGGCCCTTATTTCCACAGAATCAGAGAGCAGTGAAACATAGAAGGAGTCCTTCTAACAGGGATGAAGTAAGAGAGGGGGAAGGCGACATCAGGATATTGAATTTGATGATCAGCCATGATCAAAATGAATGGCGGAGCAGGCTCTGTGGGCTGAATAGTTTCAATGTTCCGGCCCATTGATTCTGTGTTGGATTTTTCAAAAAGCAACACAAATTTGTCCCATTCCCTGCACTTTCTCCACATTCCCAAAAAAAAATTGTTTTCCCCTTTAAAAGTTATGACTGAATCTTTACTCAACAAACTATCAGGTACTGCACTGCAACCGTAAACTCCATTAAAAAATTTCCTTGTGTCACCTCTTTTCCTTTTGCCAATCACCTTAAAGCTGTCAGCTCTTGCTATCACCCTTCAACCAATGGAAACAGTTTCTCTTTATTTTCCTCGTCTAAAACATTCACCTCTGTCAAATCTTCATGTTATTTTCTCTGCTCCAAGAATAATAACCAGTCTATTCACACCACTGTAATCCTTCATCACTGAAGTCATTGTAATAAATCCCTTCTACCTCTAAAACCCCTCTTTATCCTGTGTTAAAGTGTGTGCCCTGAATTGGGATCTATACTGTAGCTGAGGCCAAACAACTGTTTTAGTGTAACTTAACTTTTATAGTAAATACCTCAATATATACATCTCTATTTTGCATATCTCTTATACAATGCTCTTTTGCAAAGCCCAGTATCCCCACATATTTAACTAAATGCTTTATTAAGCTGTTCAGCCACCTTCAAAGAGTTGCACATAAACCAAATATGAAACTTTATCAAATGTTTTTTGAAAAGTCGAATTACACATTATCAATCACATTGCCCTAATCCTTCCTTTGTTACCTCATCAAAGATCTCAAGAAAGTCAAACATGATTTTTCCCTGAATAAATCTGTGCTGACTTTCCTGTATTAGTCCATGCTTGTCCAATTGCCTGCTATTTTTCTCTTAATTACTGCTTCTAGAAGTTTCCTCACCGCTGCTATTAAACTTACTGGTCTGTACTTGTCAAATTTATCCTCCTCCACATTCTTAATAAGGGTTTAACATTTGTTATTCTCCAGTCCTCTAGACCACACTACCTCCTGGTGGCATGGTGGCACGGTGGTTAGCATGGATGCCTCAAAGCACCAAGGACCTAAGTTCGATTCCGACCTTGGATGATGGTGTGGAGTTTGCATGTTCTCCCCGTGCCTGCATGGATTTCCTCCAGGTGTTCTGGTTTCCTCTCACACTCCAAAGATGTGCAGGATAGGTGGATTGGCCATGCTAAATTGCTCCTCAGTGTCAGGCGGATTAGTAGGGTAAATACATGGGGTTATGGGGATAGGGCCTGGGTGGGATTGTTGTTGGTGCAGGCTCAATGGGCCAAATTGCCTCCTTCTGCACTGTAGGGATTCTATAATGATTCTACAATATCCAAGGAGGATTGGAAGTTTGTGGCCAACAAGTCCACAATTTCTACCATTGCCTCAGCAGCCGAGAATGCATTTCATCTGGACCAGGTGACTTATCCAGTTTGAAGGACTGCCAGGTGCTGCCTTTCCCATACTCGCTCTTTATCTGTTTTTATCTCCTGCAAAATCTCATAACCCGGTCATTCACTGTAACCATGGCAATGTTCTGTTTGGAAAAGGCCAATGCAAAGTACTCAGGTCCTACTCCCTACCTCCACCAACAGAAGTATATTTGCAAAACAGATGGGAAGCAACCCAACACAGTAGCAAACACCAGCCAGGATCTAACTTAATCCTGTCCTGTATTGAGTTAATCCACAGTGTCAAGTTACCTGCCCTATTGTCTCAGACCCTTTGTCAGCCAAGAACGTTTCCTGTCTCTGAATTCATAGAACTTCAAATAGTAAATTCTCCAAAATGTAAAGAGATTAAACAGTAATTAAATTGATATTTTCTGCTTGCTCTGTCAATTTTGTAAATGCCACACAAACTTCTTGAGCATAATGCTCCCTTTAAACAGAAGTCCCCCACTGGTAATGAATAAGAAAGGAGGAATTCCAATGACAGGACAAGGCTCATCCTTTCACACAAATCAACCCCACCTATTCGCTTTTTCATATACCTCAGCCTTACTTGCCAGCACTTAATTGCTATTCAAAAGCACTTACGCAGTGCAGTTTAACAGTCTTCCCCAGTAACTCATTTCACAATTCTGAAAATATTTTTCCTTCTTCTGACTTTTACATTTCTATCTTGTGCCTCCCTGGGAATTGAACTACAATGAATAATTTGTGCTGATCTGTTTTTGTGGGTGAATGCCACACTATTTCAGCACCTTCTTTTTTACCCATCTCTTGAACATTTTGGAGAATGGACTGAGTAAGTTTTCCCTGTTAATGCTGAACAAGTTGTAGTGAACAGCCTGGCAGAATCCATAACTGGAGGAGTCTGAACTTTGGCCAAAGCCAATCTGTTGAAAAAGCTGGACAGAAGATGTGAAAAGTTAGCAGTATAGATAGGCTGATTAAAAAGCTGAGACAGACCAGGCTTGGTTCATTCAGATACATGAAGCTGAGGGGCAGATACAGTGTGGCTTTTACAGACTGATCACCCATCCTTGAAGTCCAACAAATTCATTTATAATTGATCCTGCCTGTTATTTGTCACACTGGTTTGATTCCCAGCAGAAATTTTCTCTAACTAAACATTGGGAACACTGGAGCCAATGCCTGCTCATGGAGTGTTATTTTAAAAACTGTCTAATGGCAGACTTTTACATTCCCCCACTGGGGGAAATCAGACAGCCTTCTCATCGATCTCTCGCCTGCCTGACCGATCGATTTTATGTTTCGACAAATGAAGCCTAGGTCGGTTGACCCATCCTTGCCACAAATGAGACCCTTAAATGGCCAATTATTGACCATTTAACAGTTTCTACCCAGCGTCAATTTTAAGGCTGGTGGGAGGAATTCATGGGCTTGGCAGGGGGAGAGTGAAAATGACTATGTCCAGACCTCGGGCAGGGCAACTCCATCAGCAGCCCCCTTCTAGCATTAGGCGCTTCCCCTCTGCTCCCAGCAAGAAAGGTACACCTTGTCCAGGTCATCCCTTCCCACCTGGCCTCTCTACCAACAGTCCATTCACTTCTGCCCACAGCCCTGGGCCTCACCTCCCTTCCCCAGGTTGAGAACTCTTCACATATCTGGTCCCAGACACCCTGGAATTAGACTCAGGGCACTTCCTGCAGTCCCAGACTTGTCCACTGCTGCTAGTGAGCCACTGGTCAATCAATTAGATGGCATCTGTCTGAGATGGGACTTCCTCCTGAGCGAAGGGAAGAAGTCCCCTCTCGAGACAATGAATGTTTCTTGGAGCATTAAACAGCTGCGAGGCAGACAGTATGAGCGGGAGTGCATTCTCCACCAACTCCTGGAACGGTGACAGGGAAAACACTGCCATCTTAAAATTCCTGAGGGAAATCCGGTCCTCTGCCTCAAATGAGAGTCTACATAAGGATTTAGTTGGAGTTATGCAGTTACAATCTTAGGGAGTGAATTTGGGTAAAAGCACTGATATGAAATTGTGCATTGCCAGCCTAAAGTGTATTCAAACCATGCATCCCATCCTCTTCCACAATAGAAAGAAAGAAGATATTGGATGTGCTGCTGATTGAACCTGCTCAGATCAATTTCACTGCCAAATATCCAATGTGACTTTGGATGTTGTTGTAAGAAGATTTACATTTCACAATGAAAATTTGTGAAGGTTTTATGGTGCACTGGGTAGTGTTCCTGCTGTCAATCCAGAAACTCTGTACTTCATTCCCATCACAAGACTTGATGGTCAAGGACGGTGCGTTCATAATGCAGCCAGGTAGGTCGAGTATCGAATTTGAAACACTCCCAACACACACCAATGGCAGGCATTAAGAACAGGTCACACATGTGTTGGAAAGAATGTTGGAGCCTCTACCTTCACTTTCCATAGCTCCAGACTACAATGTCTGTGGAGAAGTAAATATTGCCACAGGCACTCAAGATTCAGGAACATTTAACCAGTTTAATCACTACATGGTATTACATTTCAAATTCAACTTGATTAGATTATAGTGAGTCACAATCCAAGGAAGATTCTGTAATCTACCCAGTTGAAACCTGGATAATTTTAAAGAATTATAATAGGCCACCCACTGCCTTCTTTTTTACAGAGAAAAGTGTCCCAGCCATTAAATCATTTCTGATAGTTATAACTTCTCAATTCTGAGATAATCCTAGCAAATATTGGGGGCAATTTTCCTATCCTGCTGCACTAAATTTTTAGCCCAGCGGGCCAGGGGAATCGCGCCTCTGCCGATTCATGGGATTCCCGTGAGTGTTCGTGCCACACTTGTCCAGATTTCCGGCAGCATCTGCGCATTGCTGGAAATCGGCTGGGAGACCAACTGCAAAATAATATTTTACATACTATTTAAATGCTGTTAGCAGGCTGAGGACTGAATTCTCTGGACCCATTAGTATCTCCCACCCCGTCAGATGTTTCTCCCCAGCAGGAATTACTATAGTCCCTACTTACTGGTTCCCCAAAGCCAACTAGCAGGAGAACCCCACTGCAGTGAAGGGGACAATTGGTGCCCCCCAGTGGGTTGGGTGGTGGGGAGGCGTGGTGCCCCTTGGGCATGGGCATCCTGACAGTGCCAGCCTGTGCCACCTGGCACTGCCCAAGAGGCAAAGTGCCAATGCCCAGCAGACAACTTGGCACTGCCCACCGAGCATGGGACAGTGTCAAGGGATGGGTTTACTGTACATGCGCAGAGGCTACTGGTCTCAACCGCTCCAGTGTGAATAGATCCTGCCCCTGAAATCTAATGACATTCACACTGGTGGCCCTTGCAATGCACAGAGCGTGGAAGATTCTAGTCTGAACTCCCAATGAAAAACCAACATGAATTTCTCTAGTTCTCTGTGAATTCGCCACTTAGAATTTTTTTGGGAAGATCATCCCCAGTACTTTGTGCTTTCTCAAGTGCCTTTATGCTGTTTTTGTATTTTAGAGACCAGAATGTGATTTAACCAATGTTCCATGACTTATTTCTCCAAAGGAAGATAGTCTAAAAGAGTAAAACATCCAAAATGACAATGGGCTTTGGTAGATATCCAACGTGTTTTAGTCATTCAGTCACCTTAGATTAGCATTGTGGGTTCTGAAATATTATCCCAATAAAGCAGTGTGAAATAGGGAATTATCCAGATATGTGGAATTGTCCACAGCACCTGAGCTACACAGAGGGCTGTTCCCAAGTCCCCATTTGCTGCAGCCTTCCTAGCCTAAATCTGGCTAAAATTAGCCAGATTTAGTTAACCATGCACTTGAATTGGCAGTCCGTGGCTCAATTCATAGCAATCATGGGTCAATGCTGACCACTGGGCCATAGTAATACTGAGGGGTGCTGCAATATTAAAGATTGGACAGGATATTAAATTGAGGGAAGAGCAGAAAGGTTCCCTGGTCAAGACACTTCCTTGAACAAACATCACCATAATAAAGCTTTCTTTGGTGATAGGGCTTTTGCATCTGGTTACAATCCTTAATTATACTGAGGTGCTGTCATGGCAGTGGTTTGCATTGTGAAAGATTCTTTGATCATTTCAGAGAGTTCAGCTCTCAATCAAGCTTCTCACTTCAGTGAAAAGCGACACATTGGCACAGTAGTTAGCTCTGCTGCCTCACAGCGCCGGGGACCTCGGTTCAATTCCCGGCTTGGGTCACTGTCTATGTGGACTCCGCACGTTCTCCCTGTGTCTGCATGGCTTTCCTCCGGGTGCTCCAGTTTCCTCCCACAGTCCAAAAGACACGCTGGTTAGGTGCACTGGCCGTGCTAAATTCTCCCTCAGTGTAACCGAACAGGTGCCAGAGTGTGACAACTAAGGGACTTTCATAGTAACTTCATTGCAGTGTTAATGTAAGCCTACTTGTGACAATAAATAAATAAACTTTAAACTTTACAGCACCAACAGCGTGGTGCACTGTCAACGATATCTTCTTTCAAACAAATGTAAAATATCCCAGTTCTAACTAATATTTATCCTTCAACCAAAAATCACAAGAAAAGATTTCAAACACCTTCCAAGTTTCTCTCTCACATAGATTTTGGCAATACCAATTTCTATACCACAGCTTCCTAATCTGAGATGCCCATTCAATGTGATTGACAAAATTCTCAACTGCATCTATTGTGCTCCTGCTTACATGCCTTCCATTCCTCTCCCTCCCTGCCTCCCAGAAGCACAATCAAGTTCCCTCTGTCCTCACTTCCCACCCACCAGCCTCCACACTCAGCTGCCACCATCTCCAATCTCCAACATGATGCCGTCACAAAGATATGTCCCCTTCTCCTTTCTTTCCATCATTCCAGAGGGACCATTCCCTCCATGACCCCCTGGTCCACTCTTAGAATCCACAGAATTCCTACAGTGTAAATGGAGGCCATTCGGCCCGACCACAATCCCACCCAGGCTCTATCCCCATAACCCAACTTATTTACCCAGCTAATCCTCTAACACCAAGGGACAATTTAGCATGGCCAATCCACCTAACCCACACATCCTTGGAGTGTGGGAGCACCTGGACAAAACCCACAGACACACGGAGAATGTGCAAACTCCACACAGACAGTGAGCCAAACCATGAATCAAACCGGGCTCCTGGTGCTGTGAAGCAGCTGTGTTAACCACTGTGCCACCATGTTGCCCCATTTTTGGAAACGATTCTGCTTTTCCCCATTTACTCCTCCTCTCAACACATCTTTTGATTCTATATTTGACTCCTTTCCACCTTCTTTTTCTTCGTACAAACATCCCTCTTGTCATTTCATCTCTCCTGCCTTCCAGTTATCACAGTCCTTTCCTTTGTTTTCCCGCCCCCACCTCTGTACTTGTTTCAAATTTACACATCTGTATTCCGGCAGAAGGTCGTCAATGTAGATGGGTGGAATCTGGCTGGTGGTGAGCATGGAGGGAGGAAGGGTATAAACCTTCCTGCCTTCACCAGAATTAGGTATTGGGTAGGAAGCCCATGATCAACATTCTCGCCTGGCCACAAATTGAGCTCTTTAAGTGGTCCATTAATGACCATTGACAAGGGTCTCATCCCACCACCAATACTTAGCAGCCGGTCCCACATTACTTACCTATGGAATGGTTTGCTGAATGATCCTGGAGCTCCAGCAGGTGTTTTCAGGCAGCAGCCCTGACCTCCCATGTGGTGCTGCCAAGCAGCTTCTGATTGGCTGGCAGCTCTGTGGGTGAGGCTTCTGTCCCTGGGGTCCTGATCCCAGAGTAAGGGCTGCTGCTGAATTCACCACTGCCCACGCCATAAGAACATAAGAAATAGGAGCAGGAGTAGGCCATCTAGCCTTTATAGCGAGGGGAATAGAATATAAAAGCAGGGAGGTCTTGCTGCAACTGTACAGGGCACTGGTGAAGCCGCAGCTGGAGTACTGCGTGCAGTTTTGGTCGCTGCACTTGCGCAAGGATATTTTGGCCTTGGAGGGAATGCAGAGGAGGTTCACCAGGCTGATACCGGAGATGAGGGGGTTGGACTATGAAAAGAGACTAAATAGACTGGGTCTGTACTCGTTGGAGTTTAGAAGGATGAGGGGGGATCTTACAGAGACGTATAAGATAATGAAAAGGATGGATAGGGTAGAGGTAGAGAGATTCTTCCCGCTTAGAAAGGATAGCAGGACTAGAGGGCACAGCCTCAAGATAAGAGGGGGGTGCAGTTTAGATCGGAATTGAGGAGGAACTTCTTCACTCAAAGGGTGGTGAATCTCTAGAATTCTCTGCCCGTTGAAGTGGTGGAGGCTACCTTGCTAAATATATTTAAGTCATGGGTAGATAGGTTTTTGACAGACAAGGGAATTAAGGGTTATGGGGAAAAAGCAGGAAAGTGGAACTGATCCACTTCAGATCAGCCATGATCTTATTGAATGGCGGGGCAGGCTCGAAGGGCTAGAACATAAGAACATAAGAAATAGGAGCAGGAGTAGGCCATCTAGCCCTTCGAGCCTGCCCCGCCATTCAATAAGATCATGGCTGATCTGAAGTGGATCAGTTCCACTTTCCCGCTTTTTCCCCATAACCCTTAATTCCCCTGTCTGTCAAAAACCTATCTACCCGTGACTTAAATATATTCAGTGAGGGCCACGGCCTGATTAGTGCCTGGTTCACTAGGCCCTCTCCAAACGAGGCTGTGCAGGTCTCTCACTGGCTCTGCAGGTGATATGATGTGGAGATGCCGGCATTGGACGGGGTAAACACAATAAGAAGTCTCACAACACCAGGTTAAAATCCAACACCAAAGTTCTTCCCACACACCTGACGAAGGGACAGCGTTTCCGAAAGCTTGTGGGTTTACTATCAAATAAACTGGTTGGACTTTAACCTGGTGTTGTGAGACTTCTTACTCTGCAGGCAATAGACAGGACTACCAACAGCTCACAAAGATCCCACTCCATTTTTCCCTCCACTAACCTTGCTCAGTCTACTGAGTACTCTCAGCATTTTCTGTTCTTATATAATAAAACAAGTCATCCTGTCATTTATGACACTACTGTTTGTGAGAGCTTACTGTGCCCAAGTTGTCGGCCATGTTTCTAACATCGTGACAGCAGCTACACTTTAAAAACACGTAATTAGCTGTAAAGTGGTTTGGGAATTATTGAGTCATAAAAGGTGTTTTATAAATGCAAGATCTTGCTTTCCTCTTTGTAAAATAGTTATTAAACACCAATGAAAGGAACTTATTGAATGAGTTCCAAACTAATTTGTTTACGAGATATTGGCAATTCAACCCACATTCACATACTCACTAGCTTCTGTTATTGCAGGATCTCAATCTTAAAGTACATTATTATAAAGCACTCCTCTCTCCTGTCCCCCCCACAGAAAAATTAACAGCCAATTTTGTTCTACACCCACCTTCGCAGGACTCCCCCGAGAAGCGATGCATTCAGGCACTCAGGAGGAGACAAGCGCCTCTGGACCTCCGCCACTGTCACCTTGTACTTGGACGTAGAACTCAGGAGTGAGAGTCGACCAGGGACTGAACAAAACACTTCATTGGGATTGGTGACGCCCCCAGTCAAACTGTCCTTCTGGTAGGACAGTGCAGACAGCGCTGTGCTTTTGGACATTGATATCGGCCCTTGGAAAGGGAAAACAACAAAGGTTAGCTGGCAGATTAACAAAGGGACACAAATAATAACTCTGGCTACACTTAGGTCCTGTAACAGCCAGACAGAGTGAGCAGCCTCATATCCTTGAAACCCATATTGTAAACAGATGGCAGCTGGGTATTTTTATACTCCAGCAGTGGGCTGCACACATATTCAGCATGTTGCCAAATACATTGGCTTGTAGGAAACTGAGAGTGAGCACCATTTAATGGAAATAGGGAAGGAGTCATAATTAAGTATACATGACATACCAATTTAACAGAACGTTCAACATGCAGTGTTAGAGATATCATCAAATTCAAAAGGCATTGGATTATACCAGTGCAAGCTCAACTATGCAAAGATTCCAGCTTAGGCAGGCTGGCTGATGGTATTATGGTTCTTTTATGCAATTGAGTTCCCAGACTGCTAACCTTTCAAAAGCTGGTATGCAACACCAGCATCCAAACAAGCAGAGCCAATTCCATTAAGGGATAGGTTAGCATCTGCCACTAATTCACTACTACAAGAACATCTCTTTGCAATCTTTCCATTCACTACTAAATATGAAAAAACAAATGGAACAGCGATAACTTCCATTTATAAAGGATCTGTAAGACAGCAGAATGTCCCTAGGCACAGCACAGGAGCATTATTGCAGGAAATTTGACACCCAGCCAGATAAGGAGAGACTACAGCAGATGATTATACTTAGCCAGATGTAGATCCAGAGGAGCAAAGAGGAATGAAAGGTGAATGATGGAAAGATTTAGAGAAAGAATTCCAGAGTTTTGACAGCTAAGAGCACTGCCATCAATGATGGAATGATTAAAATTGGCGATGAGGCCAGATTTGGAACATTTTAGAGGGCGGCGGGGCTGGAGGAGGTTACAAAGATTGGAAGGGATGAAATCACAGAGGTTTCAAAAGAAAGAAAAGAATTTTAAAACTAACACATTACTTGTAAGTCAATGAGCACAGGGATGATAGGTAAACACAATTGGGGTAAAAGAGTTTTGGATCTGCTTACCTTTATGAAGGTTAGGAGATAGGAGATTAGCTGGTGATGTATAGAAATAGTATGGAACTAACAAAGGGATGGCTGAAGCTTTTAGCAATAACAGATATCTAAATGTTAATCTGAAACCAATCCACATTGATAAAAAAAAAATCAGCATGTTCTTATCTGGCAAGAGACAGATGATTTCTGGATGCTATGAAATGATTCATTCATAGCTCCAGAGAGCTGGGTTTGATTCCAGCCTCAGGTTGCTGTCTGTGTGGAGTCTGCACATTCTCCCTCTGTCTGCATAGGTTTCCACTGGGTGCTCCGGTTTCCTCCCACAATCCAAAGATGTGTGGGTTAGGTTGATTGGCCAAGTGTGGGTTAGACAGATTAGCCATGGAAAATGTGTGGGGTTATGGGATAGCGCAGGGGAGAGAGCCTACGTAAGATACTCTATCAGTCGGTGCATTCTCAATGGGCTGAATGGCCTTTTTTGTATTGTAAGGATTCTATGAACATTGATATCGAGCCTTGGAAAGGGAGAACAATAAAGGTTAATTGTCAGATTAACAAAAGGACCTAAATAATATCTGACTGCACTGAGGTCCTGTGACAGCCTCATGTCCTTGCAACCCATATTGTAAACAGATGGCATCTGGGCTTTCTTATACTCCAGCAGTGGGCTGTGCAAAAAACTTCAGTCTGTTCTGAAGAAATTTTGTAGCCTTTTAGTACCCCGGCACAGAGGAATTGAATTACATGTGTGTGGTTAAAGCATGCATTTCAATCATCCTCACAATTGAAATGTATCCACCATTCCTCACACACTAGACAGGATTCTCCAGTCCTTCCCAAAGACAGGAATTCCCATTCCCCTGGCAGAGGACCATGTGAGCTACGCATTAGGCTGTAGACTTTGGTGAAATCAGAAGATCCTGCCAGTGGTCAATGGCTCACTGCGTCGCTGGGGTTGTGGGGGGCTGAAAATCCAGCCTACTGTCTTGATGGAGGGAGGAATATTCACCAGGGATACAGGAGCACTCTGTTCTTCTCCAAATAGTTCTAGATCTTTAACATCCACCTGAACAAGCAAACTGGAACATAGCCTAACATTACAGGAAACTGCCTCTAAAAATACAGCACTCCCTCAGTACTGCACTGGACTGCCACTTTGGAGAATAGAAACGATATGTCAAATACTTGTCAACCAGGAGTGCATTGTGACTGCACTTTCTCCATTACATTACTTGCCAAAGGTTTACACTAACTCCTAGCTTAGAAAGGGATGAGTTATCAACCACACCAAACTGACACACAAGACGAGTCAGAAAGGCATGTAATTCACACGAACAGAAGTGAAATCTCCTTGTGTCTCAATGTGATTCATGCTGTCACATTTCTTGGAGATGAATGGGAAATACCTGTCCAGTTCCTTTTGCTGAAAACTGTTCCCCTTCATAAAGTCCCAACAGTATTCAAGGGATATGAGGCCTTTGGTCTTGGCTTGAAGTATTCTTTTCAGTTCTGATCTTGACACTATGAATCAGGTATTGAAGAACTGCAGAAGGTGCAGGAGGGATTTACAAGACTGTAACTCAGAGAATGGCACTATTGGGAAAGATTGAGCAGGTTGATTCTTTTCTCGGGAAAAGAGAAAATGAAGAGGGAAACAATCCATATTTAACATTATGAAGGAGTTCAATTGGGAGGGATGTGCTAAAATTATTCATAACTTGTGGGCAGTGCTGATGTTTTCAAGCTTTCTATCTATGTACACATATATCTAAAATTAATAAATTAACCCATAATATGTTTACACAATCACTTACGAGTGACTGGTCCCTTTTATATCATTACAAAAACACATGGCAGGGGATCCAGAAGAATATAAGAGTCATTTACGGATCAAATCTAGGCAGTGGTGAGAATGTGGAACTCGCTGACACAAGGAGAGGCTTCATATATATACAGAGGGGAAAAGAATAAAGGGATATAGGGACAGAGGAAAAGGACATTAGAGCAGAAATGTAAACACTGACATGATTAGATGGGCCAAATAGCCTCCTTTGCAATTTACCATAGCTTCACATACAGATGCGTACAAGGAACCACATATCCAAGGGTTTGTTGGAGACAAGGCACAGAGGGAAATACTAGCTCTGACCTCTTGTAAAAGAAGCCTTTTAGGTCCTCTGTGCTCCTATGATGACAGGTACAAGACTTCCAATCGGAAGCGTAAAGACTAAATCCCAGTGTAGTTGCCAGTTGAACATGCCCATTACTAGATAATCAATGTCAATTGACAATTGGGTTGGTTCTTGTTTAGTTGAGCCACATGGGAAAAACTCCAGAGGTTCCAGGTTCAGGCTCAAGACTAGGTACTCAGTGGCTCAGAAATACTCAGTGGAGTTTCACATACCAACCTCCCAGGGCCTGCAAAACATTCAGGGAGGAGCTGGTGCGACTGATACTGCTTTGCATGATTTAATGATGGCTGTGTAGTGAATTTTCTAAATTCTTTGAATCTCATCCCTCACTGCCGACTTGAATACCTCAGTCAGGAGGCATCAAATGGCCTTATGTCACTAAAGTTTTATTTACCAATGGTGTGGGGCACGAGGAAGTTAAATGTTTATAACAAGGAGATTTAAAAACAAAGGTAGTAGATGTAGACCACCTATATATGCGTATGCACATCAATATTAATCTCAAGCAGTTATCTAAAATAGTTCCTTTATCACTCCATTCAAATCTTAGCATTAACCTTGTCTGTAATTATTATGCACTCTGCAAAGTGTGGAGCCAACCTGATACCATTAAAATATCAAACCAGAAAGGGGGCATTTGCTAATGTCAAACGACTTCTGTGTGACTGTCCTGGAGTGAGGTTTAGGCTTTGCTTTCCAGCCTGCTTGAGGATTACTCTCAACTATGGAACTGAGCACAAGTTCATGAATCCGGCATTGGTGATGAAATTTGTGGAGCAGACTTCTGAATCGGGTGACTGCATGATAGATGTAAACTGAAGTTTGTTTTTTATGAATCTGCATGCTATTCCTGGATTGAATCATCACCCAGGAAAGGGTAATAGGTTTTGTGACTATTAGGTTAAGTGTTGGATATTTCCACAGACCTTTTGAGATTCTAACACTGCGATGAGAATGGAGGTGGAGATTGTGTCCCATACGGAGTGCTGCGAAGGCGCCCGGATAGTGTGGTGTTGGAGGCACAAGCACCCTATTTGGGAGGGCGCAGGGGGAGGGACAGAGGCATGCTGTGCTTGCGGGCTTGGTCTGTGTGGGCGTTTTTGTGTCTTTGCTAAATCTTTTTTTCTCTGAGGGTGTGGTTTGGTCTCTCTCAAGCCCACCCTCTCTTTCTTGCAGTTGGTTCCCCGCAGCCGGTGGGGAGGGTGGGAAGTGGGGCCTGGCGTGTGGAGTCCACCGATGTCAGCGTTTGGGGGGGAGACTCCCCATGAGGAGGGGTACCAGGCCACTATTAGGAATGTGGGATGCTGGCTAGGAAGCCCTTACGCTCTGACCTCAGAATGATCAAGTTCACTAGCTGGAATGTCAGGGGATGAAATCATCCGGATAAGCGTGGTAAGATATTTCAACATCTTTGACAACTGGGTACACAAACTGCATTCCTCCAAGACACCCCCTTGTTCAATGCTTTCACTCAACTTTTCACACCAAGACCTGGGGGGACGGCAATCCTCATCCACATGTCTTTACCCTTGATGGTAGCCAATGTCATTTCTGATTCAAATGGCCGATACATCATTGTCACGTGTAAATTATGAGATGCCAATGTACATGCCCCAAACTGGGACTGTGAAAACTTTTTCTGGTCGTTTTTCACCTACTTTGAGATTTGAATTCACATTGGTTGATATTGGGTGGAAATTTCAACTATTAGTTGAATCCTGCCCTGGACCGCTCCTCCCCCAGCACTGCTGTACCTTCCAAGTTGGCAGAAATTGTTAAATCATTTCTCATGGAATATGTGATGTCAGACCCATTGAAGTTTTTTTAACCCAACTAATAGGGAATTGTTTTTTCACTGTCCACCAAATGTATCCACGTACAGATTACTTTTTGGTAAATAACAAGTTGCTGCCGGCTGTGCATTGATGCTCCTATGAAACCATTGTAATCTCGGACCACGCTCCCTTAATAATGGACTTGGTCATGAGGAGGAGGGTGGGCCCCCATACGCCTTGGCAATTTAATACTTGTCTGCTCTCTGATGATGACTTTGTTAGAATTCTGTTAACCCAGATTAATGATTTCTTAGAGTTTAATGGTGCTTCAGGAGTCGCAGCAGCTACCTTATGGAGACATTGAAGGCTTATTTAAGGGGCCAGATCATATCTTATTCAGTGCATGAGGTGAAGCAAAGAGGTGGGAGGTTATTGGAATTGCTGGGGCATATCACCCAAGATGATGCCATATATGCTGCAGGCCCGTCTCCAGAAGTCTGTAAGGAATGCTTACTACTACAGACGGAGTTTGAGACCGTTTCCTCACGTCAAGCGGAAGAGATGCTGTTCAAATCTAAGTATACACACTATGATCATGGGGACAAGGCAAGAAAGCTACCAGCTCATAAGCTGCGTCAGTTCTCCACCAAAAGTCTAATACCACAACTGCAGACTCAGAATGGGGTTTCTACTGATCCACATTGAATAACTGAACTGTTTAGGGATTTTTACTCAACCCTCTATAGCTCGGACCGTACCGCCAATGAGGAGGGCTTTCAGAATTCTTCTGGGGCACCAAATCTCCCCATGGTGAACAGGAGACAGGCCATGGTACTGGAGAAACCAATCAATGTTGAATAAATTGTTAGGGCGGCCAGAACTATGCCGGATGGGAAATGTCCGGGACCAGATGGGTACCCCATCAAATTCTACAAAAGATTTATGGATATGTTGGCTCCCCTGCTACTGCACATGATCAATGAATCATATGAGAACCATTGTCTCCCACAGACTTTGAGGCAAGCGACAACTTTGCTTATCCTTAAAAAGAAAAGGGACGCGCAAAACTGCAGCTTCTATAGATCAATCTCATTGTTGAATGTGGATCTCAAACTGATCTGCACGATTCTGGCCATTCGCTTGGAGGACATTCTGCCCTCTTATCATGTCACCTGACTAAACTGGGTTCATTAAAAATAGACATATGTACTTGAATATTCAGCAGCTATTTAACATTATGTATGCGCCTGCCACTTCCAACCTACCAGAGATGTTAATCTCACTGGACGCTGAAAAAGTATTTCATCGGTTGGAATGGGATTATTTATTTTCTGCTCTCGGGAGGTTCAAGTTCAGCCCAAAGCTCATCACCTGGATCAAAATAGTGTACCCCACCCCTCTAGCCTCGGTCCAGACAAACAACGTGCATTCAACTTTTTTCCCTTTGTACTGGGGAACTAGGCAAGGATGCCCCCCTCTCCCCCCCGTTATTTGCCCTTGCTACTGAGCTTCTTGCTGCGGCTTTTCGCAACAGCGAACGAGTGGTGGGGATTGGTAGGGAGGGAATCGAGCGGAGAGTATTGCAGTATGCAATGACCTACTATTGTACGTCGGCGACCCGTCCAGCTCGATTTCCAAAGTCTTATCTATACGAGAGAGGTTTGGCTCTATTTCGGGGATCAAGCTGAGCTTGAATAAGAGTGAACTCCTTCCTTTGAATGCAGCGGCTCGTAGCCTCCTGCTCCACACCCTGCCTTTCAAGATTGTCACTAGGCTGTTTTCTTACCTGGGAGTGGAAGTGACAGCAAATTTAGTGGGCTTTTTAGAGCTAACTTTGCTTCACTCATGGGGCGGACAGAACAGGACCTCAAACATTGGTCCATCCTCCTGTTATCGTTAGTGGGCCGTATCAATGCACTGAAGGTGAACACATTACCTAAGTTTTTATATCTCTTTCAGTGCATTCCGGTGTTCATCCCCAAATCTTTTTTTCACAGACTTGATTGACTCATTTCAAGCTTTGTCTGGAATAGGAAAAACCCAAAAATGCGGTGGACAGTCTTGCAAAGTCCTAAACAGGAGGAGGAGGAGGACATGGGATTGCCTAATTTTCTATTTTATTGATGGGCAGCCAATATGTGTTGGGTGCAAAGAGAAAGAAACAGGATATTCCTTAAAAAAAGCAAATTAATGCGGATGCTGCAAACAGGAGGTTCCTTGCTGGCTGCAGTTAGAACCCTCCTCCTGTGCTTCATCTTCCCTGGCTGCCTTGATATGTTGCCACTTTGGGTTTCAGGCCTGGTTACTGGCTTCCTCAGTATTGGCTAACCATTTTTTCCTCCATCTGCTTTGGATGGTGCCTTCAATATATGGGTCAAGCACAGAATCAGAACATTCCAGAACTTGTAGGTGGATGGCATGTTTGCGTAATTCCAGCAGGTGGTGGGTAAGTTTGCTTTAACTGAAACGCACTTTTTCAGATAGTTGCAAATTCGAGATTTTGTGCGTAGGGCCAACTCCCAATTTCTGTCGGTCCCACCTCATGCCTCCATTGACATCTTCTTAGTGTCTTCCATTACTATGTTTGGTATCATTTCTATTCTTTATTTTCAAATTCTATCCCAACAAAACTCTCTATCAGTGATTAAATCTTTATGGGAACAAGATCTGGGAGAGGAGTTCTCGGAGGAGGATTGAGTTGTGGTGCTGCATCAAGTATACTCCTCCTCAATATGTGCCAAATCCATTTGTGCCTGCAAACTCCCGTCACTCCCTTACATATGTTCTGGGCTTGCCCTTCACTATATAGCTTCTGGACATCGATATTTGAGATGATTGCGGCAATGCCAGATCAGGACATAAGTCCCCTCCCCCAGGCTGCCTTGTTTGGAGTCATGCCTTTAAATCCGCTGCTGCTGAAATTCCAACCGGATTTTGTGGCTTTCACTACACTCCTGATAAGACAACTAATCTTGGTCAGGTGGAAATCAGGTGCACCCCTGAGGCAGTTAGTGAAGGAGCCATTAAACTGGAGGAGATAAGGCACATGCTACATGGGTCCACTGCTAGGTTCTATAAGACCATTTATAGCGCATGTCTGGACACTGCCGTTGGAGCCGGGTGAGTAGATACCTGATAGCCCCCACGACCTCGGGTACTCCCACAGAACACCCCCTCCCCAAATTGGTGGATGCGCCCTGACCCTTTACACCTGCCCACACTGCCAAGGTCTGGGCACCAACACAATAACTTTTCTCTTTTCCTCTCACTCTCTTTCTTCTCTCTCCTTTGCTGTCTCTCTTTCTCTATTTCTTTTCTCCATTGCTAGTTTATAGTCTGGGCTGTTTGGACACTCAGTTGGTTTTCCAGCAGTGTTCCTCTGCCTTTTTGTTTTTATATTATCACAATCAGATTGGACTTGGGCAGGATGGGTGCCAGGGGTCCCAGGAGCTTGTCCTCTGGCCACGGGGAGCCCTGTGCCCAGTTGCATTGGAATGTACATACGAGCACAATGGGGATCTGTATTTGTTTGCTATGTAAAATGTGAGAAAATTTTACATAAACATATCAAAAAAAAATCAAACCAGGAGTATTTGCATTTATATAATACTTTTTACACCCTTAAGAGGCACCAAAACATCTCACTGTCAAATAATTTCTTCTTAAGTGTTGTCGCTAATACAATGCAGCAGCACTTTATGCACAGCAAGATCCCAAAAACAGTAAGTAGATAGCCACACTCCAAAGATTTGCAGGTTAGTTGGATTGGCCATAATATAATTGCCCCTTAATCTCCCAAGATGTGTAAATTAAAGTGATTAACCATGGTCAATGTGTGGGGTTATGGGGATAGGGCTGGGAAGAGGGTCTGGGTAGAAAACTCTGTCAGGTGCAGACCTGATGAGCCAAATGGCCTCCCTTCCATACTGTGGGAAAAATTAGCAGCATTGACTGTCCCTCAGTACTGCACAGGAACGACAACCTAATTTATAGGTTCAGGCCTCTGCAGTGGGATTTAACCTCTGATTCTCTAAATCAGTAGAGGAGGAATGTCCAGCAGTCACAGTTAAACATGAATACTTCACAATGAGACAAATATCCTTGTGGATAAGCAGAACCCATCTCATTGATTGGTGCCCAATGACTAAGCATCTTCCACCATCCCCCCTCTCCTACGTCTGAAAACAATGTTGACAATGACACCAGCAGATATCTGCCAATGATATTTGAGCATGTTGAAGATTAGGCTTCTGGTCTGGCCAATTTGATCACCAGAACCACATTGATAGCCAAGTAAAACTTTGCAATGATTGGGAGGAAAGACCATTTGCATGTCTACATTCTTTCTACATACTTTGTGTATAACACTGTGACAACTCTCAAATGGCTGTAATTATATACTGCGACTGCATACTCTCAATAACTTCAATAATCACAAAGACAAGTGTTCTCAACTGAAAATCACCATGTGCACGAGTACCCAGTTAGACCCTAAGCCCTATAGATTAGGAAACTTGTCTCTTGGTGCTGTGATCTGATCTCAGCCAAGGCAGCAGCTGGGACACTATGACAAATCTCTGGGTCACAGAAGGGAGAAAGGAAGTTCATCCAGGACCCCCAGCCCTGATTACCATCCAGCTGCCTGGTGAGAGTGTACTGAGATTGAGTGAGGACAAAACCAGGCTTGGCTGTGAACAGCTAGATTGCCAACTGGCCTCCCAGCACTAGTTTACACATAATGGATCGGGAAAATCACCTTGGAACTGAGCCCAGCTTCAGTCAGGAGAATGGGGAGAAAACTGGGAAGGGCATGGAGATGCAGTTTCCAACACGCAACCTTTTTGATTTTAACCAGAGAATTCAGTCAGTGAATTCCAAAGGTGAATATTTGTCTGAATACAGGACAAGCCTTGTACCGGAACTCACCATAACTGATCTTCTATTAGTCGATAAATGAAAGACCAAGTTCCAACTTGTTCACGTAACAATTTGGTAGTCACACAATATAAGACCATAAGATATAGGAGCAGAATTAGGCCATTTGGCCCATCGAGTCTGCTCCATCATTCGATCATGGCTAATAAGTTTCTCAATCCCACTCTCCCGCTTTTTTCCTGTAACCTTTGATCCCGTTACCAATTAAGAAACGATCTATCTTAGTCTTAAATACACTCAATGACCCGGCCTCCACTGTGGCGATGAATTCCACAGATTCATCACCCTCTAGCTGAAGAAACTCCTCCTCACGTCAGTTCTAAAGTGCCGTAGCTTTACTCTGAGGCTGTGCCCTTGGATCCTAGTTTCTCCTACTATTGGAAACATCTTCCCCATGTCCACTCTATCCAGGATCATCTCGAGAACATCCTCTGGACCCTTTCCAAGGCCAGCCTTCCTTAGATACAAACCCCAAAATTACATAATGATGATGGTAATGGAGTTGTTGACTAATCAATCTCTATTAATCTGTCTAGACCAAACAGATATGAGGTTAGGGAAGGCGGTGAGCTTCAGGAAGCATAATAACATAGCACTCTTAAATATGCTGCACTTACCCCATGTGTGGTTTCAAATTACTCATGCATTTTATTCTATGCACATAGTGAATGTGTTGCTATCAATTCTAATTTACTGCTGTAGGAGGTGAGCACTATCACTGGTATTTCTAAAATTAAATGAAAAGTATATGCCAAGTTATTTTAAAAGAAGTGGCATTGTAATTGCATTATCGGAGCTTTCAGTTCAAGCTGTTAACATCTATTTTTTGGTCTGCAAAATCTCTTCAAAGGACTATGAATGTCCATAACTAAACACTGGTATTTGGTATAAAATGTATGTCTGTGTTCAGGACCAGCTAACAAGAAGCTGGCCATGCTGAGCTTTGTTAAGTGAAGAGGATTAGGATAATTGCACTTTAATGAAGTGTCAAAACTGCTTGAAAGGCTCGGTCTGCCTGAGATAGCCAGCACCCTGAATACAGCTAAACCTTTGTAATTGATTCAAATGGTGATGGAAAGTGGCCCTCATTAACTGGCCAGTTAATCCACTCCTCATAATCATGGGCGGTATAAATGGTCAGTAATGAATCTACCAAAACGTTACCTTTAGAACAAAACCCCATCAGATTTGAATTTGAATGAATCAATATTATCTAATTCCACTGTATGTTTCATTTCGCCAGTGTTCATTCCAGGGCTGTACTGAAATGGATTTCTACTTCTGCCACACCCACCCCCTGCAGGCAGGGGAGACAATTCTTAAAATCACAGAATCCCTACAGTGCAGGAGGCCATTTGGCCCATCAAGCCTGCACTACAGGAAGGATGTGGGAGCTATTGAGAGGGTGCAGAGGAGATTTACAAGGATGTTGCCTGGATTGGGACGCATGCCTTATGAAGATAGATTGAGGGAGCTAGGTCTCTTTTCCCTGGAGAGACGAAGGTTGAGAGGCAACCTGATAGAGGTTTATAAAATGTTGAGAGGAATAGATAGGGTGGATTCTCGGAGGCTATTTCCCAGGGCTGAAATGTTCACTACAAGAGAACACAGGTTTAAGGTGCTGGGGAGCAGGTACAGAGGAGATGTTAGGGGTAAATTTTTCACTCAGAGGCTGGTGAATGAGTGGAATTGGCTGCCGTCAGTGGTGGTAGAGGCGAACTCGCTGGGGTCTTTTAAAAGACTTCTGGATGAGTACATGGGATTTAATGGGATTTGGAGTTACAGATAGTTCTATGGCCTGGTAGGTATGGATATGATCAGTGCAACTTGTGGGCCAAAGGGCCTGGGTTTGTGCTGTAGTGTTCTATGTTCAACAACAATCCCACCCAGTACCCCATGCATTTCTCTCTGCAATAGTAAGCCCATGCTAATCCTCCTGACACTAAGGGGCAATTTAGCATGGCCAATCCATCCAAACTGCGCATCTCTGGAGTGTGGAAGGAAACCAGAGCACGTAGAGGAAACCCATGTAGACACAGGGAGAACATGCAGACTCTGCACAGACAGTGACCCAAGCTGGGAACTGATCCAGGGACCCAGGCACAGTGGGGCAGCAATGCTAACCACTGTGTCAACATGCTGCCCATTGCTGCCCACGGTATTTTCCTTTTTCATGTCTTTTATTTACATTCTTCTCCTTCTGAATCCTTTCATTATCATATATCATCACTGGCAAATGTAACTCATTCAAGTGTCCCATGTCTTTTGATATCAGCCAAAATCAATATTGTCCACACCCAGATTGGGAATTTTTTGTTCTATTTTTGCTATTCACAATACCATGACTGTCAGTCAAGGTAATAAGCAGAAACTGCAGGGAAGAAAGAGACTGCTGAGGAGTCAAATGCTGCCTTCACAGAGGGAGAGGATTGGAATATGTCAACATTGGGAAATTTTCAGGAATTGTATCTACTAACAGCAAAACCAAAAGTAGGTTACAATCTCATGTAAATATCCTGCACTATCTCTCATTCCCCACCACCAGCATCTTGTCTTCTTATGTCTTTCCTGATCAGGGATTCAGGTGGGGGAGAGGGGGTGGGAGAGAGGGGGTGGGGGCGGGGCGGGGGACAGTGGTGAAGGAGGAGGAGGAGAGGAGGGAAGACAGAGAGAGAAAGAGACAGAGAGAGAGAGAGAGCTGGGTAGAAGAGGGGATGGGGAAAGCAGTGTCACAGGTCAACCTGAGTAAAGTTTAAATTTTTATTTATTAGTGTCACAAATAGGCTTACATTAACGCCGCAATGAATTTACTGTGAAAAATCCCTTAGTCGCCACACTCCAGCACCTGTTCAGGTACGCTGAGGAGAGTTTAGCATGGCTAATGCACCTAACCAGCGTGACTTTCATACTGTGGGAGGAAACTGGAGGAAACCCACAGACACAGGGAGAATGTGCAAACTCCGCATAGACATTCACCCTGGGCCGAAATCAAACCCAGGCCCCTGGCGCTCTGAGGCAGCAGTGCTAACCACTGTGCCAATGTGCAGTCCCAGACTGCAGGCTAAGCAGCCTCCAGCTAAGATTTATACAGCCTGCGGCTAAGATTTCAAATTTCCAGGATTATCCTAGATTTGCTAGGAATAAAACAATTATCTCATACCACTGTGAGAAATTTGGGGGAGGGGAAGAGAAAGAGGCCTTAAAAAAATTGGAGTTTTTTTCCCACTTTCACTGTACACTTGTTTATTAGTTTTAAAACTATTGGAGATCAGGAGCAAAGGACTGATAGGGAATGAGAACTGGTTAATATGCCAGGAACAGCCAGGGTGGTAGGTGGGAGTCGAGGGGAAAATGAGGGAAAATGAGGGCCAGGTAATTAGGACTTGTGTGGCGGGGAATAAGAAAATGGAATGGCTGTAAGGACCAGGACTTTCTGCAGTGATGAAATAGCAGCAGCAGCAGCATGAGCGAGAGTGGAACTAAGGACATTTTTATATAGAAAAATGCTTGTGTTACAGAAAGAGCATGGAATCTTCATAATGTGGGATGGAGGACTCGAAAGCCAAAAGAGTCCATGTAATAGACCACGTCTGGTAATTCGACATTTCTCCCACTGCCCAGTGGCTCATATCCTGTTGTAGATCTGTGCCTCACTGACCAATGGCTCCCAACCCAATATGCACATTTATATGTCAAGAAGGTTCATTCAACTGGGCTGAGGAGGGGTGGGTCGGGTGGGGGTGATCTTAAAGGAAAGATTGGACAGTCTGGCCTGAATCTATCAGAGTTTCAAACATTGGCAAGTGATCTTATTGAAGCATATAAGATCCTGAGGGGACTTGAATGGGTGGATGTTCAGAGGATGTTTCCTCCTTGTGGGAGCAACTGTAACGAGGGGGGACACAGTTTAAAAATAGGGGGTTCCCGAATAGCCTTCCCCGCTTCTAATTTGTATGTTTGTACAAACACTGATTCAGCCTCAAACACAGAGGAGCAGCACCGCCTCCACCAGTGTGACACCCCATTGTTTCCCACACCACAGGCGATCTTGCTGCTGGTTAGAGGGAACTGGGTTCAATCCAATTAATGCTGAATTCGGGACAGGTTTGTATTGTGGCTTTGTGGTTGCTGGGGCTGAACTGACACCACCTTTCCGGTTCTGTCATTCTCAGTACTTCATCAAGCAACATAGTGTTTATGTACTCCACCAGGATGAAGCAATAATGCCCTAGTATAATCTATAACTGCACTGGATTAAACCAGTACTGTACCATCCGCGCTAATTAGAAAAACATGTTCCACTCATCCTGGGTATTCATGAACAAAGTACAAAACCACATAGAGGAAGTGGGAAAAAAGCACAATGTCACAATGCAGCAACCCTTCAAAAATCAGCTCCATCCTCCTCCCTCTCTCCCCCCACCCCCACCAGACAATCACAGAAAGATAACTGAAAGAATGCCACATGTCCTGAGTCTTAAGAGTGCAGAGGAATTAGAATCTAAAGCGTTACTTGCCATCAGTTTGATTGGATTCAGATGAGGAGAGCAGCACAGCAATATCTCCATATGCTGGGTATTGTATCTTTGCTGTGGCAAGTAGGCCTTTCGCAAATTTACCCTTTTAGCAAGAAGGAGCAAACGTAAGAAATAGGGTTGAGAAGAGACCATTCAGTGGTCCTCTGGCACCACCCCTGAGTCTTAAGGAAAACTGGAAAATTACAGCCAATGCCTCCACAATTTCCACTCTCAATTCCCTCAGTATCCTTGGATTCATCTCATCCAGTCCCAGTGCCTTATAGGAACATAGAAACTAGAAGCAGGAGTAGGCCATTCAGCCCTTAAATTCCAAATATTTTCTTGCTGATATTTGATCCACTTAGTCTACCTCATTGGAATAGGCCATTCAGCTCCATCATTCATTATGATCATAGCTGATCATAAAATTTAATATCCCTGATCCTCCCTCTCCACCCATATCCCTTGATCCTTTTAGCCCCAAGAACCGTATCTAATTTTTTCTTGAAACCATACAATGTTTTGGCCTCAACTACTTTCTGTGGTAGCAAATTCCACAGATTCACCACTCTCCAGGTGAAGACATTTCTCCTCACCTCAATCCTAAAAGGTATCCTTAAACTATGACTAGTTCTGGACTCCTCTACAATCGGGAACATTCTTTCTGAATCTACCCTATCTGACCCTGCTAGAATTTTATAAGTTTCTATGAGATCTCCTCCCATTCTTCTAAACTCCAGTGAATATAATCCTAACTAATTTAGTCCCTCCTCATATGACAGATCTGCCATTGCAGGAATCAGCCAGGTAAACCTTCACTCTACTCACTCTATAGCAAGAACATCCTTTCTCAGATAAGGACATCAACTTTAAGTAGGGACAACCCATCCAATATCTCCTCCTTTTCAAAGTTAAACCCATCTTGTGTATGAATTACTTCCTCTTTCATCATGGCCTAGGTAGCATGTTCTTGGTCGAGACAGATGCAAAATATTAATTTAATACCTTCAGCTGTTCCCCCAGATTTCATGTGTGAATCCCCTTCTTCATCTTTAAACAGCCCTATTCTTCTTTCATCATCCTCTTACTACTTATATTCCTGACATTCCCTTTTATGTGAGCTGCCAGTCTTTTTTCATTGTCGCTCTTTGCTTCTCTATTCTGAATTTCCTGCATTCCTCCTGGTTTCAATTGTATTTTCTACCTGAAACCTATCGTAAACACATTTTTTTTAAATCTTAATCTCTGTCGCTTTTGTCATCTAGGTAGCTCTGGATTTGTTTGCCCTATCTTTCTTTTTTGAGGGAATGTACCTTGACTGTGCCCAAAACATAAGAACATAAGAAATAGGAGCAGGAGTAGGCCATCTAGCCCTTCGAGCCTGCCCCGCCATTCAATAAGATCATGGCTGATCTGTCGTGGCTCAGTTCCACATTCCCGCCCTCTCCCCATAACCCTTAATCCCCTCTCTTATCAAAAACCCATCAACCCGCTTCTTAAAAATATTTAGCGAGGTAAATATTTCACTTCAACGGGCAGAGAATTCCAGAGATTCACCACCCTTTGAGTGAAGAAATTCTTCCTCAACTCCGTTCTAAACCGCCCCCCCCTTTATCTTGAGGCTGTGCCCCCTAGTCCTACTGTCCTTTCTGAGCGGGAAGAGTCTCTCCACCTCTATCCTATCCATCCCATTCATCATCTTATACGTCTCAATGAGATCTCCCCTCATTCTTCTAAACTCTAATGAGTACAAGCCTAGTTTATTCAGCCTCTCCTCATAGCTCAACCCCCTCAACTCCGGCATCAGCCTAGTAAACCTCCTCTGCACTCCCTCCAAGGCCAAAATATCCTTGCGCAAGTACGGCGCCCAAAACTGCACACAGTACTCCAGCTGCGGCCTCACCAATGCCCTATACAGCCGCAGCAAGACCTCCCTACTTTTATATTCAATCCCCCTCGCTATGAAGGCCAGCATCCCATTCGCCTTCCTGACCACCTGCAAGCTGGGTTTTTGCGACTCATGCACAAGGACCCCGAGGTCCCTCTGCACTGTCGCCTGCTGCAGTTTTTCGCCACATAAGTAATAATCCTTCCTACCATTATTCCTACCAAAGTGGACCACCTCGCACTTGCCAACATTAAATTCCATTTCCTGGCCCATTCGCCCAGCCTATCTAGATCCTTCTGCAGACTCTCCACACCCTCCGCACAATTTGCCGTTCCACCAATCTTGGTGTCATCAGCAAATTTCGACACCATACACTCGGTTCCCTCCTCCAGATCATCTATATAAATGGTAAATAGCTGAGGCCCCAGCACCGACCCCTGGGGCACTCCACTAGTCACCAACCGCCAATCCGAATAGCACCCATTGACCCCCACTCTCTGCCTCCTATTTGACAACCAATCCTCTATCCACGCTAACACCCTACCCCCAACTCCACGTCCCCTGACCTTCTGCAATAACCTCTTGTGAGGTACTTGGTCAAACGCCTTCTGAACATCAAGAAAGACCACATCCACCGGCTCTCCTCTATCCACCGCCCTAGACACATCCTCATAGAACTCCAGTAAATTTGTCAGACACGACTTCCCTTTAACGAAACCGTGCTGCGTCTGCTCTATCAAGCAATTCCTCTCAAGATGCCTCGCAATTTCCTCCTTGATGACGGATTCTAACATTTTACCTACAACAGACGTTAAACTAACCGGCCTATAATTCCCTGCCTTTTGCCTGGCACCCTTCTTAAAGAACGGTGTAACATTAGCCATTTTCCCACTTCCTTGATCACTTTTTGCCAGCCAGCCTTTGACTTTGATTTAAAGTGAAAGGTTTATTTATGATTTAAAGTGAAAGGTTTATTTATTACTCACAAGTAAAGCTTCCATTAACACTGCAATGAAGTTACTGTGAAATTCTCCTAGTCGCCACACTCCAGCGCCTGTTCGGGTCAATATACCTAACCAGCACATCTTTCAGACTGTTGGATGAAATCAGGACGCCTGGAAGAAATCTACACAGACACGGGGAGAACGTGCAAACTCTACACAAATAGTGACCCAAGCCAGAATCAAACCTGGGTCCCTGGCGCTGAGAGGCAGCAGTGCTAACCACTGTGCCACCATGCCTCCAAGATCTGTTCTCACCCCACTGAAGCTGGCTTTTTCCAGTTAATTATTCTTGGCCTAGATTATTCTTTGTTCTTCTACATCGTCAGTCTAAACCTTATTGTACAATGATCACTACTTCCTTAATGTTTTCATGCTGATATTTGATCCAATTATTCTATCTCATTTTCAAGAACCTGGTCTAGCAGAACCTCTCCTCTCATAAGAAATAAGAAATAGGAGCAGGAGTAGGCCATCTAGCCCTTCGAGCCTGCCCCGCCATTCAATAAGATCATGGCTGATCTGTCGTGGCTCAGTTCCACATTCCCGCCCTCTCCCCATAACCCTTAATCCCCTCTCTTATCAAAAACCCATCAACCCGCTTCTTAAAAATATTTAGCGAGGCAGCCTCCGCCACTTCAACGGGGAGAGAATTCCAGATATTCACCACCCTTTGAGTGAAGAAGTTCCTTCTCAACTCCGTTCTAAACCGCCCCCCCCCCTTTATCTTGAGGCTGTGCCCCCTAGTCCTACTATCCTTTGAGTGGGAAGAGTCTCTCCACCTTTATCCTATCCATCCCATTCATCATCTTATACGTCTCAATGAGAACTCCCCTCATTCTTCTAAACTCTAACGAGTACAAGCCTAGTTTATTCAGCCTCTCCTCATAGCTCAACCCCCTCAACTCCGGCATCAGCCTAGTAAACCTCCTCTGCACTCCTTCCAAGGCCAAAATATCCTTGCGTAAGTACGGCGCCCAAAACTGCACACAGTACTCCAGCTGCGGCCTCACCAATGCCCTATACAGCCGCAGCAAGACCTCCCTACTTTTATATTCAATCCCCCTCGCTATGAAGGCCAGCATCCCATTCGCCTTCCTGACCACCTGCTGCACCTGCAAGCTGGGTTTTTGCGACTCATGCACAAGGACCCCGAGGTCCCTCTGCACCGTCGCCTGCTGCAGTTTTTCGCCATGTATGTAATAATCCTTCCTACCATTATTCCTACCAAAGTGGACCACCTCGCACTTGCCAACATTAAATTCCATTTGCCGTTTCCTGGCTCATTCGCCCAGCCTATCTAGATCCTTCTGCAGACTCTCCACACCCGCCACACAATTTGCCGTTCCACCAATCTTGGTGTCATCAGCAAATTTCGACACCATACACTCGGTTCCCTCCTCCAGATCATCTATATAAATGGTAAATAGCTGAGGCCCCAGCACCGACCCCTGGGGCACTCCACTAGTCACCAACCGCCAATCCGAATAGCACCCATTGACCCCCACTCTCTGCCTCCTATTTGACAACCAATCCTCTAACCACGCTAACACCCTACCCCCAACTCCACGTCCCCTGACCTTCTGCAATAATCTCTTGTGAGGTACCTTGTCAAACGCCTTCTGAAAATCAAGAAAGACCACATCCACTGGCTCTCCTCTATCCACTGCCCCAGACACATCCTCATAGAACTCCAGTAAATTTGTCAGACATGACTTCCCTTTAACGAAACCGTGCTGCGTCTGCTCTAGCAAGCACTTTCTCTCAAGATGCCTCGCTATTTCCTCGATGACGGATTCTAACATTTTACCTACAACTGACGTTAAACCAACCGGCCTATAATTCCCTGCCTTTTGCCTGGCACCCTTCTTAAACAACGGCGTAACATTAGCCGTTTTCCAATCCTCCGGCACTTCCCCGGAATCCAGCAACGTCTGGAAAATAACCACCAAGGCATCCACTATCACCTCCGCCATTCTCATTGGACAAACACTAGTCCTGCCCTTCTTTGAGCCAGCTCTCTGTTATCACAACCACACCATATTACCACAAGGTAATCTACACCCGTGACTCAATCTATTTTACCAAAATGTGCCTTTACAAACATGAACAGCAACCCTGATTTAGACTCCGTTACTTTCTCCTTTACTCTGGCCACACCTATTAACTTACTATTCTGCTGCAATGGCTATCTGCCTCTTTCATTATTCTGTGGGCCTTGTATTCATTCTGGTTATTATCTCCTGATGCCCATAACCCTGCGAGTTAGTTTAAAACCAGGCATGGGAAGGGAGGCACATTTCCATTAATTTTCTCCCTCAAGGGACCAATGAGCAAATTTCAGATTTAAGAGACAGTTGAATATGAAGAAAAGAAACAAGTTGCAGAGTAAGACTAACTCCATGTTAAAGCAATAAATTCTCATTTTTAAAAGAGTAATAAATGAAGATGACCATTAGAGTGTGAAAGGATGGGAGTGTGTGTGTGTGTGTGTGTGTGTGTGTGTGTGTGTGTGTGGCTCACTCCCAATCTCAAAACACTCACTCGCCCAGTATGTGAGTGAATGTGAACATCTGCTGGTCTGTGGTGATGAGAATCCGGAGACTTTGAATGAACCTGACACATATTCACTCACTCTGTCTCACATTCACTGATATTCACACTCACTCAGACACTCACAATCCTTAACACTCACCCATGAGCAGCCTTTCCCTTCCCTGTGATCCCCACATACTCCCTATCTCTCTTCCTAACTGTCCCACAAGACCCCTGCTAAAAACCTGTTTCTCCTCCAGCTCATTCACACTCCTGCTCCTCCAATCACGTCAGGCAATCAATAGGAAATGTGGGATAGGAACAGCTTGTGATTGGAGGAGTATACCCTTGCTTCGTGCACTTCTCTTCCCTGTTTTGTTGACATTTCTGGGGGTCACAATCTGGCCAACGAGCCAACTGTTTAATTAGGCATGTCTAATCCCTGCGCTCAATCAACATTGGGAAATCTGGAGGGACTCTGTGCAACCTGTCGAACCTAACTTATCCCCTCAGAACCAATCTGAGTGCCACAGGAACCTACAACCCTCCAGCCACACATTCATCTATCTCATTCTTCTATTTCTGCACTCATTTGTGTATATCATGGGGAGAAATCTAGAGATTATTTTTGAGGTACTGCTTGCTAATTTTCTCAAAGCTCTCTAATTATGACTGCAGGACCACATGCATCTTTGTGCAGATGGTCTTAGTACTGATATGGACCATGACTGTTGACCCTTACCGTCTCTAGGTGCCCATTCGGTGACATTCCTGATCCTGACACCAGGAAGAACAACACACCCTCCTGGAGTCACAGAAACGTCTGTCAATTCCCCCATCAAAACTTATTGAAAAGCTTTTGAAAATCTAAATACACCACATCCATTGGTTCCACTTTATCTACTCTGATAGTTACATCCAAAAAAACTTGACATTGATAGGATGCAGAGCTGGGCCGAGAAATGGCAGATGGAGTTTAACCCTGATAAGTGCAAGGTGATTCATTTTGGTAGGACAAATTTGAATGCGGGTCAACAGCAGGGTTCTGAGGAGTGTGGAGGAACAGAGAGATCTTAGGGTTCATATCCACAGATCTCTGAAAATGGCACTCAAGTGGATAGAGCCATGAAGAAGGCTTATAGTGTGATCACGTTTATTAACAGGAGGTTTGAGTTCAAGAGCCGTGGGGTTATGCTGCAACTATACTGGATCTTGGCGAGACCACATTTGGAGTATTGTGGGCAGTTCTGGTCACCTCACCATAAGAAGGATGTGGAAGTATTGGAGAGAGTGCAGAGGAGATTTACCAGGATGCTGCCTGGTTTGGAGGGTAGGTCTTATGAGGAAAGATTGAGGGCGCTGGGGCTTTTCTCTTTAGACCAGAGGAGGATGAGAGGCGACTTTAATAGAGGTTTATAAGATGATGAGGGGGATAGATAGAGTGGACGTGCAGAGACTATTTCCTCGGGTGGATGTAGCTGTTACTAGGGGGCATAACTATAAGGTTCATGGTGAGATATATAAGAGGGATGTCCGAGGTAGATTCTTTACTCAGAGAGTGGTTGGGGTGTGGAATGCACTGCCTGCTGTGATAGTGGAGTCGGACACTTTAGGAACTTTCAAGCGGTTACTGGATAGGCACATGGAGCACACCAGAATGATAGGGAATGGGATAGCTCGATCTTGGTTTTGGATAAAGCTCGGCACAACATCGAGGGCTGAAGGGCCTGTACTGTGCTGTACTGTTCTATGTTCTATGTTGTCTGTGTGGAGTCCACACATTCTCCCTGTGTCTGCATGGGTTTCCTAAGGGTGCTTCAGTTTCTTCCCATAGTCCGAAAGACATGCTGGTTAGGTGCATTGGCCATGCTAAATTCTCCCTCAGTGTATCCGAACAGGCGTCAGTGTGGTGACTAGGGGATTTTCATTGCAGGGTTAATGTAAGCCTACTTGTGACACTTAATAAATAAACTTAAACTTAAGAGTATATCCTTCCTCAGTTAAGGAGATCAAAACAGCACACTGTATTCCAGGAACGAGTACACCAAGACCCTATATAACTGTAATAACTGTATTCCTGTCATTCATTTTTATGTAATTAAGAATAACGTACCATTATCTTCCTAATTCTGGACGTGCTTTCCATGTAGAAGACATCTAAGTATCCATAGATACTTGTGAATAGACTGGAGGGATGTCAGAAGTTGTAGCGTGACATAGATAGGATGCAAGACTGGGCGGAGAAATAGCAGATGGACTTCAACCCAGATAAATGTGTAGTGGTCCATTTTGGCAGGTCCAGTGGGTCCAATGGGATGAAGGAATATAATATCTTAGCAGTGTAGAGGATCAGAAGGACCTTGGGGTCAGGGTCCATAGGACTCTTAAATCAGCCTCGCAGGTGGAGGATGTGGTCAAGAAGGCGTATGGTGTACTAGCTTTCATCAATCGAGAGATTGAGTTTAGGAGTCGGGAGATAATGCTGCAGCTTTATGAGACCCTAGTCAGACCTCACTTGGAGTACGGTGTGCAGTTCTGGTCGCCTCATTACAAGAAAGATGTAGAAGCTATTGAAAGGGTGCAGTGGAGATTTACAAGGATGTTGCCTGGATTAGCTGGCATGCCTTATGAGGATAGGTTGAGGGAGCTCGTTCTTTTCTCCCTGGAGAGACAAAGGATGAGAGGTGACCTGATAGAGGTTTAACAGATATTGAGGGGTATGGATTCTCAGAGGCTATTTCCCAGGGCTGAAATGGTTGCTATGAGAGGACACAGGTTTAAAGTGCTGGGGAGTAGGTACAGAGGAGATGTTAGGGGTAAGCTTTTCACTCAGAGGGTGGTGGGTGGTGGGTGAGTGGAATCGGTTGCTGTCGGTGGTGGTGGAGGCGAACTCGTTGGGGTCTTTTAAGAGACTTCTGGATGAGTACATGGGATTTAATGGGATTGAGGGTTATATGTAGGTCTGGTAGGTAGAGATATGATCAGTGCAACTTGTGGGCCGAATGGCCTGTTTGTGCTGTAGTTTTCTATGTTCTATACCAACATTCCCCAGTCTTCATTATTTAAAAATAATTCTGCTTTTTTAGTATTTTTCCTGTCAAGGGATTCAGGCTATTCCTTGGCTGAACCAGAGGCAGACAGAGAAAACCACCGTCACTCTTGTTTTGAGATCTGTTCAGGTAGCAACCACAAAGCCATCTGGGGAATGGAGCAGAAAGAGTACATCCAGTGAAGATTGGAGCCCTGCGAGGTTAGTCAGTTCCCAGCTGCTGCTCAGTTAGCTAATGTCAGGACTGCTCCAACTAACCTCAGCTCAGCTGGATGTGAGTCAGCTATCCCATTCCACTGCTGGGGTGAGGACAAGATTAAGGTCGATTGCAATGCTCCCTGTGATCAAATAACCCATTGGAACTTTGCTGATTAGGTCCATGATGACTAGTTTGGTCATGTACCCAGGTGCTTCCTGCCCCGACAGGATTGCAACCCCAACTAGAGTCAGTACCTTCAAGAGAAAGCTACCAACAAAAACAGGCATTGATAGTCAGGAGTGCTGCTCCTATGTTAGGATTCATAGACAGTATGAGCCTATTAATGGTGCATTCACAGAGAAGGAGATTAAAATTGCATGCCCTAACCTCAGTTCAGACCACACATCCAGAATTTAACAAGATAGAGATGTGTCACCATGGTAATCATTACCTGAAAGCCATAGAAGAAGTGGCTGAATAACCTTATTGGAGACAAGAGCTTTCACATAGTCCGCAGCCATGGACATTGACACCATCTCACAATGGTCAGGTTCCCACCCTGCTGTCCAGCTGCCTTATTAAACTCCTACCCCACTACCAAACCTACCCACTCCACTGAATCTCGCCTGGAAATGGCTTTAGGGAGGGTGGGGGATCCGACTGGGGAGGACAGGGACATTGAGGTGGGGGCATATCAGGTTCACTGCCTGACATGCTCCCACCTTTCCCAGTGGTACTCCCAACAAATCAGTCATAACCAGTCACTCCGGGCTCTTCCACTGACTTGTCCACATCCATCTAGTGTCCACCCACTTTAATTAGACAGTGGACACAGAGGAGGCCTGTTAAGTGGCCACCACCATTCAGATCATGCCATGAGGTATACCTCCAGCACAAACAGGGTCAGAACGCACAAATGATCACAACAGCTGAAAACTTTTAAAATAGAGAAGATTCCACCCACTGAGCTAACCTAAAGAGGAGTAATTGATTAACTGGAGTTTACAGGACAAGTATTGAAATCTAGACTTGATTCTCTGATCTCATTCGCCCTGTCACCACTGTTGAAGAGTAGGGAGAATTTGACCTCAGCCAAAACTCCATTCAGAGCAGTGGGACTGGAGAATCCCAGCCTCAGGCAAGTTGGAAAATCCTGGCTCTACTCTTTTATTGCAGCCAAAAATTGTTTATCATAAATTCCGTGTGCATCCCTAGTGTGGTGATCCTGTTAGTTAGCAATTGCTTTCATCACCCACAACAGGGATTCAATAATTTACGGTGATAATGAGTAAATGCTGAATGTAATGGTTTGTGAGGTTCCATCTTGGAGAAGAGTATAAGGTTGATGTCTAAGAACCTTTCATATCATGACTATCCGCAGTGTGTTCAAGATTGACTTTGACACATACAGAAACTATCAGGAAGCATATTAGGTTTAATAATGAGAAGTGAGTCAGATTTAGCCAACAACTCATATTGCATGAACATTTTATGAATAGTAAGTTCAATACCATATTTGAAAGAAAGAAACACAAAATGATTATTAGATTTCACTGCAATGATACCATAAACTGGGAAAATCCTGTTAATGAGAAAAACAACAAAGAACCAATATTCAAAAAAATCCATAATATGAACTGTGTATACCTCCAAGGGGCATGAATTCTAATTGACAAACATAGTCATAAACCACAAAGGAGATAAAAGACAACATAAAACAAGAAAAGGCATATTCAAGTGCAAAAATGAACACATAGGAAAGATACAATGACAGCAAGCAATTATAAGGTAAATAGCATGTTGACTTTTACTGCAAGATGATTAGAGTATAAGGGTAAAGAAGTCTTGTTACAATTGTGCTGAGCTTTGATGAGACCACATCTGTGTACAGATGCAATTTTGGTCGTCATGATTAAGAAAGGATATTCTTGCATTGGAGGCGGCACAGTGGAGGTTCACTCAACTGATCCCTGGAATGAGATGGTTGTCCTATGATGAGAAGCTGAGAAAATTTTATCTACATTCTCTGGAGTTTAGAGAAATAGCGGGGGGTTGGGGGTAGGGGGTATCTCATTGAAACTTTCAGGATTCTGAAGGGGTTTGACAAGATCGAGACTGACGGATTCTTCTCCATGGCTGGGGAATCTAGAACACTGTCCAAGGATCAGAGGTTTGATCAATTGGGAATGAGCTGAGAGGAAAACTTCACTCAAGGGATTGTGAATCTTTGGAATTCTCTACCCTAGAGCATTATGGTTGCATCATCTTTGAAAATATTTCTGACTGAGAGACAGATTTTTGTTCTCTCATGGAATCATGGGATATGGGGGATGGGCAGGAAAGTGGAATTAAAACTCAAGTGGGCCATGATGGTATTGAATATGGAGCAGACTCAATGGGTTGTGTGGTTTACTCCATAGAAACCCTAAGGTGTAGAAGGATGCCATTCAGCCCGTTGAGTCTAGATTGACCCTCTGAAAGAGCATCCTACCTAAACCCATTTCCTCGCCCTACCCCAGTAACGCTGTGCAGTTGCAGACCAAGACAGGAGGAGTGAACACATCTGTGATATCACAGGTAAGTGATCAGTAGGTGAGTCTCTGTCTCTTCTAACTTTGACTTGAGAAGTGAGGCTAGGTAGGGAAACTTAAACTGCAGAAAGTAAAGGCTAGTGGCATAAGTTAAATTCTAAATTAAATAAATTGTAATTAAATAAAATAGGGAGGCAAGGCCAGGTGATGTGTTGTAACTACAACTGGCGGGAGCTGTAGACCCCATTGTGGTTTACAGCGACGATGTCTGCACAAAATGTTGGTTGCTCAAGGAACTTTGGCTCAGAGTTAGTGAGCTAGAGCCTGAATGCCAGATACTGAGATACATCAGGGAGGGGGAACGCTACCTGGCTGCTGAATTTCAGGAGTCAGTCACAACCCTAGTCCCTGGTGCTCTGAGGCAGCAGTGCTCACCATTATGTCACCATGTCGTAAACTACTCCTGCTCCTATTTCTTATGTTCTTATAACAACAAAAGCTGATAAGACTCATAATAAGAGATGCAAAAAGGAAGTGTGACAAAAAACTTGCCAAGGGATATCAAAATGAACACAAACATTTCTGCAATTCTAAAAGGAAAGTACAGCTAATTGCAATGTGAGCTCTATGGAAACTTATAATGGTAATATTCAAAAATAAGGAAATAGGGACATTTTGACAAGTTACTTTGCACCAGTATTTACAGATAAGGTTGGAGTTCTATATATCTTCACGAAAGTAATATAGAATCAGGAATGGGGATCTCATCAAAATTAAGGAAAATAAAAGAACAGTAATGAAGAATATGATGACACCCAGTTGACCAAACTCCAAGACAAATAGATTCCATCCTAGACTTTAAATCAAGTGCAAAAGAACTTTCAAGTGCTCCAACTATTTCTAAAGTTGCCTCATTTTGAAACTATTCTTTTGAATTGAAAATTGGCACATTGTGCTGTGCTATTTAAGAAATGTGAGAGTGGGGAACCAAAGAATTGAAGACTAGTTTACCTAACATCTGCTGTCAGGAAATTACTTGGGTCCATGATTAAGAATAGAACAACTGAACACATTGACAAGAAACTTGCCAAGGGATATCAAAATGAACACAAACATTTTTACAATTCTAAAAGGAAAGTACAGTTAATTGCAATGTGAGCCCTATGGAAACTTATAATGGTAATATTCGAAAATAAGGAAATGGGGGACAATACTTTTCACTGTGTACATGTGAAAAGTATACATGTGAGAATAACAAATCAAATCAAATTAGAGAGTAGTTCTATCACATGAAGGTAGCTCCAAAGTTATGTAGCAGCATTTGCTGAAAATATTGTGGATGCTGGAAATTAAATAAAGATAGAGAATGCTGTAAAAGCTATTGATGATTATTGGTATTCTTGCAAACTGTTCTGATAAGTGCAAGGTGAAAAGCTTCAACTGCATGTTTCCTTTTTTAAGCATTATGAAACAAAGTTAAAGTTAAAGTTAATTTATTAGTCACTAGTAGGCTTACATTCACATTGCAATGAAGTCACTGTAAAAGTCCCCCAGTCACCACACTTCAGCGCCTGTTCAGGTACACTGAGGGAGAATTTAGCTTAGCCAGTGCACCTTTCCTGCACATACTTGGACTGTGGGAGGAAACTACAGCACCCAGTTTTGGTAAATTTTAGAAGAGACTGTTTAAGCACCAGTTTGAGTATTGAATCCAATTCAGGGTAACACACTTTAGGCAGAATGTCAAGGCCTTGGGTGGTGGAGGGGTGGTGTTGGTGGCATTATGCAGGGGTGCGGAGGAGATTTATTAGAGTGATAGCCGGGATGAGGAGCCTTCAGTTATGTGGAGAACCAGGAGACACTGGGTTTTTGTTTTCCTCCTTAAAACAGAAAAGGTTAAGGGAAGATTTAATTGTTCAAAGTTATGAGAGGTTTTGATTAGAGCAAACATGGTAAAACTGTTACCCTGGCAAAGGGTAGATAAGCAGAGGACACACGTTTAAGATAATTGGTAAAAGAACCAGAAGTGACATATGAATTTATTTCATTGAATGAGTTATTATCTGGAACGCAGATTCAATCGTAACATTCAAAAGGATAAATACTTGAAGAACCAAAACCAGCAAAACTGGAGGCAATAAGTATCACAAAAACAGAGAATGCTGCAGAAATTCAGTGGGTGGAATTTCCCCATCCCACCTGCTGTAGTGGTCGGGACAGGACCATGTAAAGGCCCGTTGACCTCAGGCAGGATTTTCCAGCCTTGGGATGTGTGTGGCTGGAAAATCCCACTCAGCAGGTCTGACAGCATCAGTGGAAAGAGAATAGAGCCAACGTTTCGAATCTGGATGACCCTTCATCAGAGCTGCTGGCGAAGGGTCATCAATATTCGAAACATTGGTTCCATTCTCTCTCCACAGATCTTGTCAGACCTGCTGGGAGTTTTCCAGCATTTTCTATTTTTGTTTCAGAGTGCGGCTTCCACACAATTTTGCCTTTATCTTGCAGAATAAGTGTATTTAGGTTGGGAAAACAAACTCAAAAAATGCTTTTCTCAAACACAAGTATCAGTTTCTAATCCTGCCAACTAATGGCCTCCAATCTTCTTCAAATAAAATGTGGTTATAAAAAGATTTAGGCTTTTATTTTCTGGCCCTCCATGCCGAGGCTCATTTCATGCTGGGGCCTGGGAATCATGGGGGAGGGGAAATAACACAGTTTATCTCTTGGGGGTACCAAGATTAACCCCTTTGGTATTCTCCCAGCTCCCCCCACCATACCCCTCTCCCTCCCATCCCAGTGAGGGCATGAACCAGATTAGCATACTTAAATATGCAGGGACAGTTTGGAGCCAGATTCTCCTGTTCCTGAGATTCCCTCCAACCCGAGAGCAGCGGGAAATGGGCGCTAATCACGAGTGGCCTCCACAAACCAGATGTGATGGCCAAGCCGGGGGATTGCAGACACCATCAGCAAAGTGGTTGGGTAGTGCCCTGATACTGCCCTCTAACAAACTGGCAGAGCCAAAGGGGATGAGGCTGAAGGAGAGGGGAGGGGGAGGTGTTTCCTGCTACCAGTGCATGGGTTGTGTGTGTGTATAGGGTAGCCTGGAGATTGGGTCATCCTTGCTAGAGTCTTTAGATCCCCACTCCAAGATAATTCTAATTGTGGGTGAATTCAGTGAGAAGCTCCCCAGGCTCCAAATCAATTTCTAAATGTGGGTGAGTTGCAAACTGAATTGCACCAAACCACCCAGCAGGAACCTCTCTGGTTTTCTTGCCTGAGAAACACTTAGAAATGTTTTAATATAATTCCACCTGTAATCTTAAATTAGCTAAATTTTGCACCCAGTGATGTCCGTTGGATAATTTGAGTATAATGTACCCACTGTTAAGATCCCAGCATTAAAGCACCCGTTTGTGCAAGGTTAATTCAATTCTAAGCCAGTCAGCACCAGTGGCTGGTACAATTGGACACAACACCAAAGCTGTGACGGAAATCAACTAGTATTCCTGCATTCACCATCATCTGGATGTCTGAGAATCCAACTTGTGTTCATATACGGAAGTGTCATTGACATAACTGTCTCAGGAGAAGTCTGAAGCAAAATGCTGGGATTCTTAGAAATGAGAACGAAATGGGCCACAGAGTTAGTATTTGTTTAAGAATGAGATGCATTGTGAATTGGCACAGCTGCCTCTAAGTGAAGGGGAGATGGGAGCTATAGGTCACATCCACTAGTCATCCCATTAGATCCTTGTGGTGTTTCATGTCACTGTCTTGCAATTTGAATACTAGATTATTACACAGGCAAAATCTGGTGCTATAATCTAGAATCAGGGCACAGGATTAGTATAAATGATTAACAGAAAAGGCGTTGAGTGGAGCTGTCTCAATTACCCAGAATAGTGATCTACAGCCAGTGAAGCAGGCTGATTTGGGATCGGTAAAAGATCTTTAGATCAGTGCAGGAAGCTGAATGGAGGTTCCCCAGATATATGCAGACATGTGTTTCAGTGGGACACCCCAACACTGAACTCAGAATAGTGTACACACTGTGTCTGCATGAACAAAACAGTATTCCTCCGTGAAACAGGGCAGGACAAGTCCAAATAGTGAGCAAATTGAGGAGTTACGATGGGGAAATAGGCAGAGAACTGAGCAATTGTGAATTAACAGAGCATTGTGTTATAAACAATGAACAGCAATGAAAACCTTTTAATATTATTCATTGACCAAGGACATTTTTTGCAAGATATCTTAATTAGGTTCCTACCGCTAGTGCCTTACATAAGCAAACATTATTGCTTGACCTAGTCAAAAGAAATTCTGCAATCAATTCTACCAAAACAAAACAATTACCTAGCCATTTTGAGGACTTTGCTATGTGATGATCGGTTACCACGTTCATCTACCCTGTTCAAGTTTGATTGCAAAGTGCTGTAGGGCACCCATGATAATGCATTATATAACTGCAATCTCTCCTAGATTTTTTTATTTCAAAAATATACTTTATTCATAAAAAATCTCAATTAAACCATTGCAAACCTACATGTCTAAAAATTGCAAACAGTGCAGAAAAAAAACATTTTTACAGTCCTATACAAAATACAGCCATTACATTTCAAAACTTAAAACTATAGATATTTTACTGGGATTGGACTTCACCCAAACCCATCTATCAGTATGTGGAACACAAGTAATACAATACTTCCAACAATTGAACAGCCTTTTATCACTTCTTACTAAGTTGCTGTTCAAACTAGCTGCACACAGATACATATGTTATTAAATTGCAACACACCGTTCAGCCCAATCAGTTTCTGCTGGACAAAGATTGAAAGCAAGAACGAGCAACTAAAGCAATGATTGAACAAAAGACTTGCACTGACACAACATCTATCACAACCTCAAGAAATCCCAAAACACATTACAGCCAATGAAGTATTTCCTCATGTAATGACTATTTGAATGTAAGATAATGCAACTGCTAATTTGCATTTAGCAAGATCCCACACACATTAATGAGCCTTGGTTTTAACGTGTCATATGAAAGTCACAGTCTCTGCAGGTCAGTGAATAACGCAGTCTCAGAATATATTGCTCCACGGACTTCGATTTTATATTACAATCCCAGGGTTTCATCCCATGGTGAAAAGTTTAACGTATATTAATGTCACAAGTGGGCTTACATTAAGACTGCAACGAAGTTACTGTGAAAATCCCCTAGTCGCCACACTCTGACACCTGTTCGGGTACATAAGAACATAAGAAATAGGAGCAGGAGTAGGCCATCTGGCCCTTCAAGCCTGCCCCGCCATTCAATAAGATCATGACTGATCTGTCGTGGCTCAGTTCCACATTCCCACCCTCTCCCCATAACCCTTAATCCCCTCTCTTAGCAAGGCCAATGCACCTAACCAGTATGTCTTTTGGACTGTGGCATAAGAACATAAGAACTAGGAGCAGGAGTAGGCCTTCTGGCCTTGATCCTGCTCCGCCATTCAATAAGATCATGGCTGATCTTTTAGTGGACTCAGCTCCACTTACCCGTCCACTCACCATCACCCTTAATTCCTTTTCTGTTCAAAAATGTATCTATCCTTGCCTTAAAAACATTCAATGAGGTAGCCTCAACTGCTTCACTGGGCAGGGAATTCCACAGATTCAAAATCCTTTGTGTGAGGAAGTTCCTCCTCAACTCGCTCCTAAATCTGCTACCCCTTATTTTGAGGCTATGCCCCCTAGTTCTAGTTCCACCAGCCAGTGGAAACAACTTCCCTGCTTCTATCTTATCTATTCCCCTCAATCGTATATGCTTCTATAAGATCTCCCCTCATTCTTCTGAATTCTATTAAGTATAGCCCCAGTCTACTCAGTCTCTCTAGTGAATCTTCTCTACACCCCCTCCAGTGCCAATATATCCTTTCTCAAGTAAGCAAACCAAAACCGTACACAGTATTCCAGGCGTGGCCTCACTAGCACCTTACACAGCTGCAACATAACCTTGCTGTTTTTAAACTCCATCCCTCTAGCAATGAAGGACAAAATTCAATTTGCCTTCTTAATTGCCTGCTGTACCTGCAAACCAACTCCTTGAGATCCCTGCACAAGGTCCCTCTGCACAGCAGCATGCTGCAACTTTTTACCATTTAAATAATAGTCCATTTTGCTTCCAGAAGAAAACCCACGCAGACATGGGAGAACATGCAGACTCCGCACAGACCCAAGCAGGGAATTGAACCCAGGTCCTTGGCGCTGCGATGCAGTAGTTCTAACCACTGTGCCACGTGCCGTCCAAAAGCTGTGTGTTCTGGGGGGAAAGGGGAGTAATAGGTACTGAGCAAAAGGACAGTCAATGGGCAGGTTTACTCATTGAAAGATGACATGAATGCAGCACAGTGACAGTGAGCATGGGATTCGTGGCTAACAACTATAGAAGGAGTGAAATGAAACAATAGACCAGGCCTAAAACAATAGACATAATCTGGACAGGGACACAGATAGTGGAGAAAAAAGTATCTTTGTAATTGTCTTTCATTTCCAACATCAGACTCATATTGGGTGACAAGAGGGTGTGAAACTCACCCAATAACCTCCTTGAAAGTAAAACATTACAATGATAATGAAGAGATTAGGGCAGATCAAACCCTATTGTGCAAATACAGTGCAGAGGTTGAATTGCAACAGAAGGATTCTTCCCTCTGACAAGTTCTCAATGGCACGCATTGGCTCACAAATTTGGGTGATTAAAGTTTGGGTGCTCGTTTTACTTAAACGGCTTTCCTAGAAAAATAAGCACTATCAACATTTAACTGACTTCACAGAAAATGAAACCTGAGTGTAGCACTCAAACAGTTGCTGCAGTGGCTGAAATACAACAACTTACACATTTTAAAACAGGCAAAAGCACTTCACAGGAACAAATCTGACAAATCACATTGACTAATAGCTGTTTTTGTTTTAATTTTTTAACCTGCTAATGAGTCAGTCAGTCAATTTCATCAGCAAAATATTTTAGGCATATAAGAATAAGAATAGACCCTTTAGTCCTGTGAGTCATTTACTTCAATCAAGCTTGATCCATTTCAATTGAGTCTGCGTCAACAACTTTTGAAAGAGATTCAGATCTTTACTTGACGCAATCATCCAAGGCTGAGACACCAATCCTCATCTTGATCAACACTCCATCCACCACCTTAAGCCTCCACCATCCACCATCTGTGTGTTAAATGAGCTCTAGCTCTGAGATGAAACGCTCTAGTCCTAGACACTCCCACCAGGGGAAATAAACTCAGCATCCACCCTATCAAGCCCCGAGAATCCTGTATGTCTCAATAAGGTCAGCTCTCATTTTTCTAAATTCCAGGCCCAATATACTTAACCTCCCACATCATAAAATCCCTCCACACCCAGGATCAACCTATTTATCTGGACTGCCTCCAATGCCAGTATATCTTTCCTCAGTCAATGTTCCAGTGAAGTACTTTTACCTGTTTTAAAATGTGTAAGGAATCAAAGTCATTCCAGGTGTGGCCACATGGACTGCAGCAGTTCAGGAAGATAGTTCACTACAACCTTAGCACAGAAGGAAACTATTCAGCCCATCATGCCCACGCTGGTCAGCAAAGACCTGACTAAACTAATCCCATTTTCCAGTCCTTGGCCCATAGCCCTGGAAGTTATTGCAGCATAAGTGAATATCTAAATACTTCCTAAATGTTATGAGAGATTCTGACTCAACCCTTTCAGGAAGTTCGTTCCAGACTCAACACTACTTTCAGGTGAAAAAATTTTTTCACAATTCCCCTCTTAGCCTTCTACTTCTTACCTTAATGTATTTCTCCTGGTATTGACCCCTCCACTAATGGGAAAAGTGCCTTCTTATCCATCCTATTTATGCCCCTCATAATCCTATCCACCTCTATCAGGACCCCTCTCAACCTTCACTGCTCCAAGGTAAACAGCCCTAGCCTACCCAGTCTTTCCTCATAGCTCAGAGCCTCCAGCCCAGGCAGCACCCTGTTAAATCTCCTCTGCAAATAGTACTCCAGTTGTGACCTAACCTATGTTTTATAGAGTTGCAACATGTAATCTGTGCCTTGGCTGATAAAGGCAAATATCCCAAATGCGTTCTTAACCACCTTATCTACTCGCCCTGTCACCTTCAGGAATCTGTGGATGTGCGCTCCAAGGTCCCTCTGATTTTCAGTACTTTTCAGAGTCCTACCATTCATACCCTTTGCCTTGTTAGCACTTCCCAAGTGCACTACCTCATACTTGACTAGTTTGAATTCAATTTGCCACTGCTCTGGCCACCTGACTAGTCTATTGCTATCCTCCTGCAGTCTATGGCTATCTTCCTCATTATTTACCCCTCGTTTTAATGTCATCAGCAAACTTCTTGATCAGGCTCCCTACATTTAAGTACAAATCATTAAAGTGCACCACAGTAATAAGTGCCCTAGCACCAAGCTCTGCAGAACCCCACTGGAAACAAACATCCAGTCACAGAAACCATCCCGCTCTGCTTCTTGCCTCTCGGTAAGAAGTGTCACAACACGAGGTTAAAGTCCAACAAGTTTAGTTGCTTGCACAAGCCACTAGCTTTCGGAGCACTGCCCCTTCATCAGGTGAGTGGAATTTCACTCACCTGATGAAATCCCACTTATTTGATGAAGGGGCAGCGCTCCAAAAGCTAGTGGCTTGTGCTACCAAATAAACACATTGGACTTTAATCTGGTGTTGTGAGACTTCTTATTGTGTTTACCCCAGCCCCATGCCGGCATCTCCACATCTTGCCACATAGCCAGGACTGGATCCAATGTACCACTTTGTCTTGGATCCCATGGGCCCTTGCTTTCATGACCAGTCTACCATGAGGGACCTTATTATAAGCCACTGCTAACATCCATATAGACCACATCAAATGTGTTACCCTCATCAACACTCCTGGTTACCTCCTTAAAAGCTATGATTCAATTTTTAATCATAGAATCCCTGGAGTGCAAAAGGAGGCCATTTGGCCCATCAAGCCTGCACTGCTAACAATCACACTCAGGGCTGTGGAAAGAAACTGGAGCACCCAGACAAACGCTGAGCGTAGGAATACTGATGTTCACGATCTTTGGGCAAGGAATTTTCCTGGTGTCCTAGCCAACGTTGCTCCTGTAATTTACAGTACCAGAAACTGATTAACTGTCTTTCACCTTAATGCTGGCTGCAAATTGCGATCACCCCAAGCATGCCCATGCTCAAAGTGTTATTCACTGGATGCAAAGTATTTTTGGGATGTTTCTGTAAAATGTTGTATGATTGCAAGCCTTCCTGTCCTTTTAATGGATTTTGCTGGTACTGTTTTTAATCAGGCACGTGTATCAACAAACTCATAGCTGCAAACACACTGGCACAGTCGCACTCGCGGCACAGTCTCACTCACACAAGCACACATACCCCCCTCACAAGCTCACTCACACATACTTTCACATTTTGAAGTTTACAACCTACAGTCCTCTTTCCCGTTGAAGCTGGGCATTCCCTTAAAGGTAGGCATTTGGCGCATTGATTTTGTACTCACTGGTTTATCTTGCTACAAAATTCATGAGTTTACAGATTTTAAAAGGTAATTTTTAATGCTTATTTCTGGATAAATCCTCAATGGAACAACCTGAGAAATGTAAATGGCATTTTCAGCAGCGATTAATGCGTTATCTCAGATCCTGAGATTGCCTGGTCCTTACATATATGACCCAGAAAAATAGTATGACCCAGATACAGGCCTGTTCCTGGGCGTGTTGCCCTGTAAAACACTCTACACTAGTTGTGTGATGTTAATCGGGAGATCAGAGTGATGACCTGGTGATTGTATTACAATCTGCAGCCAAGTATAAAATGCACTTTGCAGCTTCCTTTGCCTGCAGTTAGGTGAAATGTTTAGACACGGTTAGGCTGGCTGCCTTGGCTGAATTTAACTGAGGTATGCAAACAGTATATGCAAAGGGAGATCTGAGTGAAACCCTCATTACAGCTTCCAGTCGATGACTGCAGTGTTAAGCATTATCAAGCCAATCCCACAATATACACGAGTAAGCAGAGTGTACACAAATCACCACCCACCAACTAGTGGTAGCCCCAGTTAAAGAGGCATCAGTTTAAGTCCCCATGTATTTCACACACTAAGTAGCATGGTGTTTTTGTTAGTACCATGAAGAGTATACATTAATTACTTCCATCATCAAGATGCCTGCAAGACGCTCTAGACAGATTGACATCACTGTGTATGAGACTATAGCGATTCAAAAGGGCATCTCACCACCACTTTCCCAAGGGGGACTGAGCTTTACAACAAATATCAGCCTCGCCAATGCCACCCACATCAATAAATTTAGACAATGTGTGTGGGGGAATTATAGAAGGATTTTTTTTGGAATGTAAATAATTCCATTCTGCACAACTACTTAAAATGGATTAAAACTCAGTGAGACTGGTTTTGTTTTCCATTTTTGGACACTTCTATTTAGCTAATCATGTTCTGTTCTGTGACCAATCTAAATACAGAGAATCATAAAATCCCTACAGTGCAGAAGGAGGCCATCTGGCCCATCGAGTCTGTATGAAGTCTGACAACACCAGGTTTAAGTCCAACAGGTTTATTTGATAGTAAACTCACAAGCTTTCGAGGTTAAACTCTTCATCAGGTGAATGGAGAGTTCTGTCCTCAGACAGAGCATATAAAGCATAGACAGTTTACAGATTATAGCCTGCAAGTCTGCACCAGCCACAATCCCATCCATGCCCTATCCCTGTAACCCCAGGTATTTACCTAGCTGTTCCCCCTGACACTGAGGGTTAATTTACCACGGCCAATCCACATTTTTATGATGGGGAACAACATCCAAATAAAGCCCAGCCACACTCTCCACACATTCAATTTTCTTCATTCATTCCCCCACCCGGCCCCAGAGACCCGCTATTTCAACAGCCAAAAGCCGACTTCCTCACAAGCCATTAACCCCGTGGACTGCTCGACTGGATAAGACATCACATCCAAAATCCACCTTCACGCGTGTATCACTGGCTGACAGGAGGACCCTCCATAATGGGGGTATGCTCAGACCAATACTGCGATTGTGTGGGATCAAATCGCGCCTTTAATTCAAATGTTAAAACTTAAGTGCAAGGCATTGTTCAACTTTATACAAACGGCAGAATGCCATAAGCGTCAGTGAAGGTGTAGAGAGAGGCAACCGCAGATAATACTCCCCCCACCCCCTCTCTCCGTGCTGCTGATTGTATGCTAAACTGGAGCAGAGCTGGGATCTGACTGCTGTTCCCGCCAGGAATAGGCAGAGGATTCTCCTAAGGAGCGCCTGCAATGAGCAAGCACACCGTGTGAATAAACACTTGAGCGATTCTCCCTGCACCCCACCGGCAGACTTTAATATCACAGCAGAAGGCTGAGAAACACCAGCACACTCAGAATGGTTGTATTAATGTGAATCTTGTTCCTACCCTCATTAAATTGCTAAATCAATAATGAATCTGCTTTTGATCACAGGTCGAGTTTAAACATATTCCCAATCTTATTTACCAATGGGCAGAGTTAAAAAGTCGGGGAATTACAGCCAATAGTTTATTCAGCGCACAGACTTTCCGCATTGACTCAGAGGCCAGGCAGAGTCTCACACACAAGCCGGATTCCGAGCCCTCAGTGCGGGTCAGTCACTGGTGAAAAACTCCGGATTCCGGGAAGTTTCATCAGATTAAACCCCCGCCCCACTCTCCCTGCCATTGGTCAGTGTACACACCCAGCTTCTTGATACACAACCAATAGGAAAGTGAATACAACTGATTGACAGGCAACAATCATGAGGCCTTTTAACTTCATTCCCATGTCACTTCTTTAAAAACTCTTTAATGTCTTTCTCATTTCTCTTTTTCGGCTTTTGTTCGCTACAGACTTTGACTCCTACAGATTCCAGGTCAATCCTGGAGGGCTGGCAACCAAATACGAGTGCCAGTTTCACCCCCAGAGTGAATGTGCAGGAGGAGAGGGTCTCACTGATACTTAGTTCGTTACATTTGGAACAAAGAACATTTCACCAAACAAAAGCACAACTTTCATTCAAGTAGAATCTAACAAACTAAACATCACCTCCCCAAACCCAGAGTCCAGAACCATCGCCCCAAACCCAGAGTCCAGAACCATCGCCCCAAACCCAGAGTCCAGAACCATCGCCCCAAACCCAGAGTCCAGAACCATCGCCCCAAACCCAGAGTCCAGAACCATCGCCCCAAACCCACAGTCCAGAACCATCGCCCCAAACCCACAGTCCAGAACCATCGCCCCAAACCCACAGTCCAGAACCATCGCCCCAAACCCACAGTCCAGAACCATCGCCCCAAACCCACAGTCCAGAACCATCGCCCCAAACCCAGAGTCCAGAACCATCGCCCCAAACCTGGAACCATTGCCTCAAACTCAGTCAAAAACTATCACCTTCCCAAACACAGAATCTAGAACGATCACTTCAAGCCCAGAAGAATAGCATGCAGGAAATCATTCTGGGAGTTAAACAAAAATAGAAAAATGCTGGAAAAATCTCAGCAGGTCTGACAGTATCTGTGGAGAGTAGCGCCAACGTTCAAGTCTAGATGAGCCTTCGGCAGAACTCCACCCCACTTGAAACTTTGGCTCTTCTCTCAGATGCTGTCAGACCTGCTGAGATTTTACAGCATTTTCTGTCTTTGTTTCAGATTCCAGCATCCACAGATTTTGGGTTTGTACTCTGAAAGTTGATTTGTAATCGATTCTGGTCCCTCTGCTTTTTATTCACAGAGTGAACTTTGAAAGTTGAGGAGGGGGGGTCTCAGTTGGAGCTAGCAATGGGTGAAAATTGTGACTTGGACAGGTGCTGAGACTGGTGTACTCTGTAAATAATTGGGTGGTGTGTTAAATCTGACTGTACAGGAGTCAGTGTGAAATCCCCAGACAACGGTGTCCTTTCCCAATTGAATCCCACTGCTGTCAGTTTGAGGGGGTAGAGAGAGAGCATTCTGCCTGCCCTCTGCCCAGAACCAAAGTGCCCGGGAGGAATCCAGCACCGCCCCACACCAACCCCCCACCCCCCCACACAAACTTATTGGAAAAGGTTCAGAGAGAATTAGTCTCCCTCCTCTTGTTAACGTCGCCAACCATCAAATGCGGGCATTTCCAGAGGTACGCACTGAGTGTGGAGGGTTAGAGTGGTGTTTGCAGTGAATTGGGCACACAGGGAGATGGGACTTACCTTTCTTTATAACTCCATGGTCCTGGATTAGCAGGCTTGGTTCTTCGGCGTGCTGCAAGCAAAAATAAATCCGGATTTAAGAGCCTGGGACTCCTGGCTGGAAATAAACCAAGTCCCTGCTCTACTCCTGGCTGGCCCCACAAACATGTCCGTTCCCCCTATCAACCCAGGCTTTATTAGAACCAGGCTGAGGTCTGAAGGAAACATTACACACAGCACAGGAGGCCATTCGGCACCTCGAACCTGTGCTGGCTATCTGGATATTAATCAATTGAACAGGAGGAAAAAAGTCTTAGAAACTATCAGAATTAAGAAATATTAATGTTAAAAAGATATGGAATGTTTAAATGACATTCTTTCTAAAATTGAAAGCTTCCCTGAAATAATTTTGTCAGATTTTCGCTTTTTAAATAAGGTTGAGACAGAAATGTCTTTGAATACACAGATATAAATGATAATTTAAAATGAGAATAGATGCAGTGTGAATAAATGGACCTCTCCCTCTCTCCGGCTGGTACCGTTGTTTTCAGGTTTCCCTGTACAGTGAACAGAATTCATTTCACCGTGTCTTTCCAAAGTTCCCGATTTCTGGCAAAGCCCAGCAAGCCTGTTTTGAGATATTTGAGAGAATGTGTTGGGGACTTATGGCCGGAGTCTTCCCAGCTCCCTGATCATCAGAAAAAAACCCTCTTGTCCAAAGCTTCGATGTCACCCAGCGGCGATGTACTCCTTCACCCTAATATATCCCGTCTAGAATTATCCAGCAACTCCACCCAAGTCCAAAAAACTCTTCCTCATCCCGAGAATTTTAAAAACGGAAACAGTATTTACCGGGAGAGATCTGCCCTGGTATAAAAACACAGGAATCTGTAAAGTGTTTTCAACGACTTCGTTCAGACATAGAAACAGTAACTGAGAGAGCGCGCCCCCAAAAACTACTGTTACCTACAATCGATTCATTAACTTTAACAATGAAATATCTTTATAGATTTTATTTACAGAAATTATCTAATTTAAAAGGAATAAGCCAGTCCTTATCGACTTGTCCACGGATTTTTAAATACTTTCAGTGACTGGCTATTATCTAAGGACAGAGACAGGATTTTAATGGGTGCAGAATCGGGAGAATATCAGATCCTATAAGGAGATTAGTTATGTGGATTGTTGGATATTATTAAATCTATCCCTGAATGTCCTAACACATTAAGTTATAATAGTCATCCTGTATGGTTTTGCACACGGATGCACCATTACTTTTCTCCAACACTTCAAACGGGATTCCGCTTATCTGCGCTGCTGCTGCTGGGCAGCCCTTCGGCCCTTCATTGTACCGCTTTCCCCTCTGCCTGTCGCTCTAAATCGGCAGTACAGCCACAGCTCGCTGTGCTCCCCAGCCATCTCTCAGTAAATCACCGCGCTAAGCGTAGATTCCGGCAGCGCAGTAATTAAACGATTAAAAGTTAATGATTTATGTTGGGAGTAATTAGAAATCCATTATTCAGTTGTTCTTTCCGGATACTTAAAACAAAACATCGCGAGTGAAGACTTTAGCAGAAGAACGAGGAATATTTGGGAGTACCTGTACCTCCTCCATTGAGTGCACCACATCGTGCATGTTGAGGTTTTCTGCCAAGGCTGTTTCCATGTGGTGGGTGCCGGGGATCAGGATCTCTGGGCGCCGGATTTCCCTCCTGGGCTCCAGGGCTGATAGCTGAGCCGCCAGCCCGCCTCGCTGCTGCTGGGACAGACCCCCCTCCTGGTTCTGGCGAGCCTGCCACCCCGAGTGCTGCTGTTGCTGCTGCTGTTGATGGTGGTGCAGGACGTTGAGGGAGTAAGGGTCGCCCAGATGAGGGTAATGGTCCGAGGACTGGCTGTAGGCTAGCGGCTGATACGGAGGCGGGAAGTAGGGCGGCTGGAACTCGGAGCTCGGGGTGTGAGACAGAGGAGGGGCGGCCGAATACAAGTGCTGGGTAACTGCCCCCAGCTGGGGCAGCCTCGGAGTCCCGTTACTGGCTCCATCGTGCCGGTCCTGGGGATATAGGGAAACGTTTTCAATCAGGTTATTGACAATCTGAATTGCGAAGATGTAAAACAGGCAACTAACTGTCACCACGCTTGCAACACATCATCTCGACCCCAGCAAATAAATAAACTACACCATCAGAGAATGAGATCGCCTAATACAAATCTCAGTTCAGCCAGGGCAGATTTGTACACACACTCCTGGTGATTTTCTTTTAGTGAGTATTATAACTTTAATTTCTCTTGATGCTGCTGAGAAATAGAGCGGGGGTCCTGGGGATGGTGGGTGGTGTTTAAATATTAGAAGACGGGGGCAGATTACTACTGAACATCCCAATATTTAACAAACAAAACATTCTGCTTCTGCTAGCAAAACGTCCAGCCGCTCAAACACAATCACTCCTTGATAGATAATTTCATAAACTTCCCGGCAGATCACTAATGTGTTTTTTTTTATTTAATAATGAGAGTGTGGCAGGACTACCCTTTCCCACCGACACCCAGACAGTGAAATTACCTGTGCCCTGGGTAAGAAATGTCAGTGCGGTGCGGGCATTGAAATGAATCCCAAATCCAATCTCACTTTCACAAGTCTGGATCCAGGGCGAAAGAGAATGGTTTATTTGATGGGCATCTTTACGTTCATTTCGGGCCAGAGTTACAAACACATTGCCCAGAGATGAACTCACAACTCAAATAATAAACCCACCAACAATACTGAAAAATCCAAGGTATCGCTTTCTCTATCGTCCTGGAACCCGAATCGCGGGCAGCTGCTGAAAGATTTCTTTTCACATTCATAATCTGATGCAGATCAGCGAGAGGCCCACTCTACAACACACACACACACACACACACACACTGAGGGGAAACAGGGGTAGAGTCCAACTAGGCAGCAGCCGGATTCTCACCCAGGCAGAGTTCCGAATGAGTGTGATTCTGGGGGAGACAATGCCGGGCTGAGGACATAGCCTTGTAAAGAGGGGAGTACATGTGGGTCAGATTGTTGAGAGAATGTTGCGAAAGGAGATGGGACACGATGGAACACGTTGGGATTTTATGAAATCACATTTATATATGTTACACAGGCACTTAAAGCTGGCAAGTAAAGCGTGAAGCCGCCTGCTAACCACCCTGTTCGAGCCGAGAGAAGGCACAGCTACTGTGAGCAACATTGTCTGCACCCCACACGAATCTGAGAGAATTCAACAAACACCTCCAGCCTCTCTCCAAACAGCTGGAGTTGGGACAGGGGAAGAGGTGAGTTGGAGAAGGAGGGGAGCCCCTGAGTGAGAGTTTTGGGGGGTGTCAGTCTCTGAAAGGAAGGGAATGCTGTGTCCCCTCTCCACACCTCCGCTTTCCCAGAATCACTGGCTTTCTGTGCTGTCTATTGGATTGAGGAACCAGTCAAACTGGATTCTCAACTCGCAGCTCCTGCAGCCTGTCACCCCCTCGCCTCCACTGAATGTTCCCGAGCAGCCTGCAAAACCTGCCCAGAACTTTGCATTACTTAACAACTCGAAAAAAGGTCTTTCACGAAAAAAAATCTTCCAAGTCTTGAAGTGGAAATGGCGCGGTCTGTTGGAAAATTTGTAGTTACAGAATATTGGGCTCTGGATGTCAGTTTAAGGTGTTCCCCTCACAGGTTAAGATCCGAGAAATAAGTAACCAGGAGATCAATGAGATAGGGAGGGATGATTAGTAAAATGGGATAAAGTTATTTAACTGAGAGGTTTAATCAGACTCAACTTTTCGAAGACATTTCGGCCCAATATTGACTGACAATTCTACTTGTTACACTGAGGAACAATATCACAGATCCAAGTTAACAGGATTGCCCCTTCCCTCCCCCCGGATGCCAGTTTCAAGCACATTCTCACCTCACAATCCTCTTCATACTTGACATTGTCAGCTAATTTCCACAACATGGCTTGTTTCCCCCCGCGCTGCAGCCGCCTGAAAAGCAGCCCAAAATCTCGCAATCCTGAGCAAGCACAAGTGATGTGAAAGCTCCTCCTGTCTGCGGACTCCCTGTAATGGGGCAATCTTCCCGGGCTGCTCACTGCCAATGAGGCTTCAAGCTCCACAGGCGGAAACCCAGAGCAGGCCCCGCCCAGGGGAGGGGCCCTGTCTGTGACGTCACCGCCACGCAACTCAGCCATTGGCAAATCAGGAGACTCCGCTCTGAGGAGGGAGCCTATCAGCTTTCAGGAATGGTTAGGAGAGTTGAGATGGGCAGAGCGGAGGGAGCGCAGTGAGGACGATGAGGATCATTCCCTCATTTCAGAATGAGGACCATGAGGATCACTGCCTCATTTCAGGGTGAGGACTATGAAGATCACTCTCCCATTTCAGAGTGAGGACCATGAGGATCATTCCCTCACTTCAGAGTGAGGATAATGAGTATCACTCCCTCATTTCAGAGTGAGGACCATGAGAATCACTCCCCCATTTCAGAGTAAGGACCATGAGGATCACTCCCTCATTTCAGAGTGAGGAACATGAGAATCTCTCCCTCTTTTTAGAGTGAGGGCCCGAAGGAGCTCTCATTTGCGAGTGAGGAACATGAGGAGCTCTCCCACATTTTGGAGTGAGAGCCATGAGGAACTCACTCACATTTCAGAGTGAGAGTCATGAGGAACTCCCTCTCATTTCAGAGTGAGAGCCATGAGGAACTCTCACATTTCAGAGCGAGAGCCATGAGGAACTCCCTCACATTTCAGAGTGAGAGCCATGAGGAACTCCCTCACATTTCAGAGCGAGAGCCATGAGGAACTCCCTCACATTTCAGAGTGAGAGCCATGAGAAACTCCCTCACATTTCAGAGTGAGAGCCGTGAGGAATTCTCTCACATTTCAGAGTGAGAGCCATGAGAAACTCCCTCACATTTCAGAGTGAGAGCCGTGAGGAACTCCCTCACATTTCAGAGCGAGAGCCATGAGGAACTCCCTGAGGAGCTCTCATTTGCGAGTGAGGAACATGAGGAGCTCTCCCACATTTCGCTCACATTTCAGAGTGAGAGCCATGAGGAACTCACTCACATTTCAGAGTGAGAGCCATGAGGAACTCCCTCTCATTTCAGAGTGAGAGCCATGAGGAACTCTCTCACATTTCAGAGCGAGAGCCATGAGGAACTCCCTCACATTTCAGAGTGAGAGCCATGAGGAACTCTCTCACATCTCAGAGTGAGACACATGAGGGACTCTCTCTCCCTCATTTCAGGGTAACAGCATAGAATCAGGAGCAGAAATAGGCAAATTCAGCCCTTCAAGCCTGCTCTGCCATTCAATCAGATCATGGCTGATCTCTCCCTGGTCTCAAATCCACATCCTCACCTGTTTCTCATTTCGCTTTATCCTTTTTTAAAAATCAGAAATAGGTTTATCTCCTTCTTGAAGCCATTTAATGATTCAGACTCCACTGCACTATGGGGCAGTGAGTTCCACAAATTCGTCACCCTCTCCAAGGCATAATTCCTCCTCATCTCAATTCTAGGTCTATCACCTCTCAACCTATACCTGTGACCTCTTGTTCAAGATTGCCTCAGGAGAGGAAATGTTTGGTCTACATTTACTTTATCAATCCTTTTTAAACTTTTATGTTACTCAATCAGACCCCTTCTCATCCCTCTAAACTCCTGCAAGTATAAACACAAATGGTTTAATGTCTCCTCATGTGTCAACCTTTTTATCCCTGGAATCAACCTAATGAACCTCCTCAGCTGCCTTCAATGTCACCACATACTTCCTCAAATAAGGAGATGAAAACTGGACACAATACTCGAGATATGTTTTCACCAACACCCTATACAATTGCAATAATACTTTAGTATTCCAGTCCCTTTGCAATAAATACCAACATCCTTTCTGCCTTTTTTATTACATGCTGCACTTGCATACCGGCTTCCTGTGATTCATGAATATAGACACCCAGATCCCTCTGCCCAGACAATTTTGAATCTGTTTTCCATTTAGGTAATAATTTGCCTTTCATTTTTTTTCTGCCAAAATGGATAACCTCAATTATCTACATTAAACTCCATCTGCCAAATTTTGGACCATACTCCTAGCCTATCTATATCCATCTGAAGAATGTTTATGTCTTCTTCACTGCCCTCTTCCTTGTGTAATTTATTATACCCGCAAACTTCACTATGTTACTCTATGTCTCTGTTTGCAGATCATTTGTATCGATTGTAAACAGTTAAGGTCTGAGGACTGATCCCCGCAGCACCCCACACTAGTTACATTTCACCAGCCAGAGAACACATTTATCCTCACCTCTGCTTTCTGTCAGTCAGCCAATCCTGAATCCAATCCAGTACTCTATCCTCAATCCTCTGCAATTTCACTGTCTAGATCAATTTTTTTGTGGCACCTTGTCAAATGCCTTCTGGATGTCCAGATATTCCAAATCCACAGATTCTCCACTAACCATCATGCTGGTATGTTGTCAAGTAACTCAAGCAAGTTTGTCATGATTTACCATTTATAAAACCATACTGACAATGGTGGATTGAGCTTTGCCTTTCCAAATGCTCAGCCATCTCCTTAACGGTTGATTCCAGCAATTTCCCCATCACAGAGGATAAGCTAACCAGCCTGTAGTTTCCTACTTTTTGCCTCTATCCATTTTTGAATAAGGGTGTCTCACCAGCGAATTTCCAATCCACTGAGACCTTCCCAGAATCCAAGGAATTTTGAAACATTACAACCAATCCATCCATTATCTCCACTGCCACTTCCTTGAATACCCTAGGGTGCAGGTCGTCAGGTCCCGGAGAATTACTGCTTTAATCCCATTAATTTATTCAATACCTTTTCCATGGTGACAGCTATTGCACCAAGTTCCTCTGCATTGACAACAGATTTTGGAAAATCTTCACGATTCTCTCCAATGAAGTAAGAGCCAAAATATTGGTCTAGTTCTTCCTCCAACTCTGTATTTCCCATGAGCAGCTCTTTCTCATTTCAGAGCGAGAGCCATGAGGAACTCTGGCTCATTTCAGAGTAAGAACCATGAGGAACTCTGGCTCATTTCAGAGTGAGAACCATGAGGAACTCTCTCTCATTTCAGAGTGAGAATCATGAGGAACTCTGGCTCATTTCAGAGTGAGAATTATGAGGAACTCTCTCTCATTTCAGAGTGAGAACCATGAGGAACTCTGGCTCATTTCAGAGTGAGAATCATGAAGAACTCTCTCTCTTTTCAGAGTGAGAACCATGAGGAACTCTGGCTCATTTCAGAGTGAGAACCATGAGGAACTCTCTCTCATTTCAGAGCGAGAATCATGAGGAACTCTCTCTCATTTCAGAGTGAGAATCACGAGGAACTCTGGCTCATTTCAGAGTGAGAGCTTGTGACCTAGGAATCAGGAACTAAAGTAGGCAAATTCAGCCCTTCGAGCCTGCT